>NC_057813.1:573022616-573394617 GCF_018294505.1 Triticum aestivum | reverse complement strand
TCTCTCGAGAAAATAGCATACGGTGGGTAAACAAATTACTGTTGGGCAATTGATAGAACCTCAAATAATTATGTCGATATACAGGCAATGATCATTATATATGCATCAGGTCCAAGATTAGTAGACCGATTCCTGCCTGCATCTACTACTATTACTCCACACATCGACCACTATCCAGCATGCATCTAGTGTATTAAGTTCACGGAGAAACGGAGTAATGCAATAAGAACGATGACATGGTGTAGACGAGATCTATTCATGTAGGAATAGCCCCCATCTTGTTATCCTTCATAGAAATGATACATACGTGTCTTTCTTCCCCTTCTGTCACTAGGAAAGATCACCGTACGATTGAACCCATCACAAAGCACCTCTTCCCATGGCAAGAAAAATCGATCTAGTCGGCCTAACTAAACCAAAGATTCAAAAAAGAAATACGAGGCTCCAAGTAAAGTTACCAATGAACGAAGACGAAAGAGGGGATGCCTTCCGGGGGCATCCCCAAGCTTAGGCTTTTGGCTATTCTTGAATATCTTGGGGTTCCTTGGGCATCCCCAAGCTTAGGCTTTTGCCACCCTTTATTCCATAGTCCGTCAAATCTTTATCCAAAACTTGAAAACTTCACAACACAAAACTCAACAGGAAATCTCATAAGCTCCGTTAGCGAAAGAAAACAAAACCACAACATAAGGTACTGTAATGAACTCATTCTTTATTTATATTGGTGTTAAACCTACTTTATTCCAAGTTCTCTATGGTTCATACCCTTACATACTAGCCATAGATGCATCAAAATAAGCAAACAACACACGAAAAACAGAATCTGTCAAAAACAAAACAGTCCGTAGAAATCTGTAACTAACGCAAACTTCTGGAACATTAAAAATCCTACCAAAATATTAAGTCCTAAACAATTTGTTTATTGAACATAAGCAAAAAGAATCAGTGCAAAATCTCGTTTCTGTGATTTATAGATTGTTTTCTCGTGAGCGCAAAGTTTCTGTTTTTCAGCAGAATCAAATCAACTCATATCATAGGTTATCCTATAGGTTCTACTTGGCACAAACACTAAATAAAACATGAAAACACATCTAAACAGAAAGTAGATGCAAAATTTATTGAATAACAGCAAGGAAAAATATTGGGTTGACTCCCAACAAGCGCTTTTCTTTAAAGCCTTTTTAGCTAGGCATTGATATTTCAATGATGCTCACATGAAAGACGAGAATTGAAGCATAAAGAGAGCATCATGTAGCATGTGAAAAACACATCTAAGTCTAACATACTTCCTATGCATAGGCATCTTGTAAGCAAACAAATTATTAAGGCAAGCAAAAACTAGCATATGCAAGGAAGAACAAAGAGATGATAGCAATCTCAACATGAAGAGAGGTAATTTAGTAACATGAAAATTTCTACAACCATCTTTTCCTCTCTCATAATAATTACATGTGGGATCATAAGAAAATTCAACGAAATAGGTATCACATAAAATATTTTCAACACGATCCACATGCATGCAAAGTTGACACTCTTCCAAAATAGTGGGATTAACATTAACTAAAGTCATGACCTCTCCAAGCCCACTTTTATCAAAAAATTCGTAAGATTGATCAAAATCCGAATAGGTGGGATCTAAAGTGGATACTCTTCCAAACCCACTTTCAATAATATTGCAAACACTATTATCAATCTCATATTCATCATGGGGGTTAGATAAATTTTCAAGATCATAAGAAGAATCACCCCAACGAAGATCATTGCAACAAGTAGTAGACACGGCAAAACTAGCATCCCCAAGCTTAGGGTTTTGCATATTATTAGCACAATTGACATCGAGAGAATTTATAGTAAAATCATTGCATTCATGCTTTTTATTCAAGGAGTTATTGTGAATCTCTTCATAAATTTCTTCATCATAATTTTCAAATTCACAAATTTCGAGCAAAGCTTCATAAAGATAATCTAGTGCACAAAACTCACTAGCAATTGGTTCATCATATTTGGATCCCTTAAAAAGATTAGCAAGCGGATGAGGATCCATAGATCTTAGGTTCTCTATTTAGCAATAAATAAACAACTATTCCAACCAAACGAGCAAACAAGCCAAGTAAGACAACAAAGCAAACAAAAAGACAAACAGAAGAAGGGCGAATAAAACGGCAAGGGTGAAGTGGGGGAGAGGAAAACGAGAGGCAAATGGCAAATAATGTAAGTGCGAGGGAGATGAGTTTGTGATGGGTACTTGGTATGTCTTGACTTGAGCGAAGACCTCCCCGGCAATGGCGCCAGAAATCCTTCTTGCTACGTCTTGAGCTTGTGTTGGTTTTCCTTGAAGAGGAAAGGGTGATGCAGCACAGTAGCGTAAGTATTTCCCTCGGTTTTTAAGAACCAAGGTATCAATCCAGTAGGAGGCTCCTCACAAGTCCCACCAACATACACAAACAAACAAAGAACTCGTAACCAACGCGATAAAGGGGTTGTCAATCCCTTCACGGACACTTGCGAAAGTGAGATCTGATAGAGATAATATGATAAGATAAATATATTTTTGGTATTTTATAATATAGATGCGGAAAATAAAGATGCAATTAAAAGTAGATTGAAAGCTTATATGATAAAAGATAGACCCGGGGGCCATAGGTTTCACTAGTGGCTTCTCTCAAGATAGCATAAGTATTACGGTGGATGAACAAATTACTGTCGAGCAATTGATAGAAAAGCGAATAATTATGAGATTATCTAGGCATGATCATGTATATAGGCATCACGTCCGTGACAAGTAGACCGACTCCTGCCTGCATCTACTACTATTACTCCACACATCGACCGCTATCCAGCATGCATCTAGAGTATTAAGTTAATAAGAACAGAGTAACGCATTAAGAAAGATGACATGATGTAGAGGGATAAACTCAAGCAATATGATATAAACCCCATCTTTTTATCCTCGATGGCAACAATACAATACGTGCCTTGCAACCCTTTCTGTCACTGGGTAAGGACACCGCAAGATTGAACCCAAAGCTAAGCACTTCTCCCTTGGCAAGAAAGATCAATCTAGTAGGCCAAATCAAACCGATAATTCGAAGAGACTTGCAAAGATAACTCAATCATACATAAAAGAATTCAGAGGAGATTCAAATATTATTCATAGATAAACGTGATCATAAGCCCACAATTCATCGGATCTCGACAAACACACCGCAAAAATAGATTACATCAAATAGATCTCCACAAGAGAGGGGGAGAACATTGTATTGAGATCCAAAAAGAGAGAAGAAGCCAACTAGCTAATAACTATGGACCCGAAGGTCTGTGGTAAACTACTCACAACTCATCGGAAGGGCTATGGTGTTGATGTAGAAACCCTCCATGGTGGAATCCCCCTCCGGCAGAACGCCGGCGACGGCTCCAAGATGGGATCTCGTGGATACATAAGGTTACGGTGGTGGAAATATTTCTTTGCTGGCTCCCTGGATGTTTTTGGGGTATGTAGGCTTATATAGGAGGAAGAAGTACGTCGGCGGCCGCCCAAGGGGCCCACGAGACAGGGGGTGCGCCCAGGAGGGGTGGGCGCGCCCTCCTATCTCGTGGCCGCCTCGGCTGCTTCTTGGCTTGCACTCCAAGTCCTCTGGATCACATTCGTTCCAAAAATCACGCTCCTGAAGGTTTCATCCGTTTGGACTCCGTTTGATATTCCTTTTCTTCGAAATACTGAAATAGGCAAAAAAACAGCAATACGGGTTGGGCCTCCGGTTAGTAGGTTAGTCCCAAAAATGATACAAATGTGTAAAATAAAGCCCATAAACATCTAAAATAGGTAATATAATAGCATGGAACAATCAAAAATTATATATATGTTGGAGACCTATCAAGCATTCCCAAGCTTAATTCCTGCTCGTCCTCAAGTAGGTAAATGATAAAAACAGAATTTTTGATGTGGAATGCTACCTAGCATAATTCTCAATGTAATTTCTCTTTATTGTGGCATGAATGTTCAGATCCAAATGATTCAAAATAAAAGTTCATATTGATAAAAGAAATAGTAATACTTCAAGCATACTAATAAAAGCAATCGTGTCTTCTCAAAATAACATGGCTAAAGAAAGTTCATCCCTACAAAATCATATAGTTAGGCTATGCTTCATTTTTTTCACACAAAGATGTTCCCAACTTCTATACCCCCGATGACAAGCCAAGCAATTGTTTCGTACTTAAATAATCTCAAACTTTTTCAACCTTCACGCAATACATGAGCGTGAGCCATGGATATAGCACTATGGGTGGAATAGAATAATAATTTGGGATTGTGTGGAGAAGACAAAAAGGAGAAAGTCTCACATTGACGAGGATAATCAACGGGCTATGGGAATGCCCATCAATTGATGTCAACATGTGGAGTAGGGATTGCCATGCGACGGATGCACTAGAGCTATAAATGAAAGCTCAACAAAAGAAAACTAGTGGGTGTGCATCCAACTTGCTTGCTCACGAAGACCTAGGGCATTTGAGGAAGCCCATCCTAGGAATATACAAGCCAAGTTCTATAATGAAAAATTCCCACTAGTATATGAAAGTGACAACATATGAGACTCTCTATATGAAAAACATGGTGCTATTTTGAAGCACAATATATGAGACTCACTACATGAAGAACAAGGTGCTACTTTGAAGCACAAGTGTGGAAAAGGAGATAGTAGCATTGCCCCTTTATTTATTTTCTTTTTTTATTTTTTTTTCTTTGGCCTTTCTTTTTCTTTCTTTTGGGCAATGCTCTAGTAATGATGATCATCACACTTTTATTGATTACAACACATGAATTACAACTCGAAACTAGAACAAGATATGACTCTATATGAATGCCTTCGGCGGTGTACCGGGATGGCGCAATGAATCAAGAGTGACATGTATAAAAAATTATGCATGGTGGCTTTGCCACAAATATGATGTCAGCTACATGATCATGCAATGGCAATATGACAAAAGTAATGTATGTCATGATGATGAACGGAACGGTGGAAAGTTGCATGGCAATATATCTCGGAATGGTTATGGAAATGCCATAAATAGGTAGGTATGGTGGCTGTTTTGAGGAAGATATAAGGAGGTTTATGTGTGATAGAGCGTATCATATCACGGGGTTTGGATGCACCGGCAAAGTTTGCACCAACTCTCAAGGTGAGAAAGGGGAATGCACGGTATCGAAGAGGCTAGCAATGATGGAAAGATAAAAGTGCGTATAATCCATGGACTCAACATTAGTCAAAAGAACTCATATACTTATTGCAAAAATTTAGAGGTCATAAAAAACCAAGAACTATGCGCATGCTCCTAGGGGGGTAGATTGGTAGGAAAAGACCATCGCTCATCCCCGACCACCACTCAAGGATGCACAAGCCAGGTACACTTCATGCTTCAAATTTGTTACACAACTTTAACCATACGTGCATGCTACGGGACTTGCTAACTTCAATACAAGCATTCTTTAAATTCATAATCACCCAACTATCATTACTTTAATATCACTACCTCCATATCTCAAAACAATTATCAAGTATCAAGTTGATCATAGCATCCAATTCACTTCCTATGATAGTTTTTATTATACCCAACTTAGATGCTCATCATTCTAGGACCAATTTATAACCATAGAAAATACCATGCTGTTCTAGAAGACTCTCAAAATAATATAAGTGAAGCATGAGAGATCAACAATTTCTTCAAAATTAAACCACCGTCGTGCTCTAAAAGATATAAGTGAAGTACTAGAGCAAAATCTATCTAGCTCAAAAGATATAAGTGAAGCACATAGAGTATTCTAATAAATTTCAATCAAGTAGGATTCTCCCAAAAGGTGTGTCACAGCAAGGATTATTGTGGTAAACTAAAAAGCAAATACTAATATAATACACGACGCTCTAAGCAAAAGACATATCATGTGGCAAATAAAAATATAGCTCCAAGTAAAGTTACCAATGAACGAAGACGAAAGAGGGGATGCCTTCCGGGGGCATCCCCAAGCTTAGGCTTTTGGCTATTCTTGAATATCTTGGGGTTCCTTGGGAATCCCCAAGCTTAGGATTTTGCCACCCTTTATTCCATAGTCCGTCAAATCTTTATCCAAAACTTGAAAACTTCACAACACAAAACTCAACAGGAAATCTCATAAGCTCCGTTAGCGAAAGAAAACAAAACCACAACATAAGGTACTGTAATGAACTCATTCTTTATTTATATTGGTGTTAAACCTACTTTATTCCAAGTTCTCTATGGTTCATACCCTTACATACTAGCCATAGATGCATCAAAATAAGCAAACAACACACGAAAAACAGAATCTGTCAAAAACAAAACAGTCCGTAGAAATCTGTAACTAACGCAAACTTCTGGAACATTAAAAATCCTACCAAAATATTAAGTCCTAAACAATTTGTTTATTGAACATAAGCAAAAAGAATCAGTGCAAAATCTCGTTTCTGTGATTTATAGATTGTTTTCTCGTGAGCGCAAAGTTTCTGTTTTTCAGCAGAATCAAATCAACTCATATCATAGGTTATCCTATAGGTTCTACTTGGCACAAACACTAAATAAAACATGAAAACACATCTAAACATAAAGTAGATGCAAAATTTATTGAATAACAGCAAGGAAAAATATTGGGTTGACTCCCAACAAGCGCTTTTCTTTAAAGCCTTTTTAGCTAGGCATTGATATTTCAATGATGCTCACATGAAAGACGAGAATTGAAGCATAAAGAGAGCATCATGTAGCATGTGAAAAACACATCTAAGTCTAACATACTTCCTATGCATAGGCATCTTGTAAGCAAACAAATTATTAAGGCAAGCAAAAACTAGCATATGCAAGGAAGAACAAAGAGATGATAGCAATCTCAACATGAAGAGAGGTAATTTAGTAACATGAAAATTTCTACAACCATCTTTTCCTCTCTCATAATAATTACATGTGGGATCATAAGAAAATTCAACGAAATAGGTATCACATAAAATATTTTCAACACGATCCACATGCATGCAAAGTTGACACTCTTCCAAAATAGTGGGATTAACATTAACTAAAGTCATGACCTCTCCAAGCCCACTTTTATCAAAAAATTCGTAAGATTGATCAAAATCCGAATAGGTGGGATCTAAAGTGGATACTCTTCCAAACCCACTTTCAATAATATTGCAAACACTATTATCAATCTCATATTCATCATGGGGGTTAGATAAATTTTCAAGATCATAAGAAGAATCACCCCAACGAAGATCATTGCAACAAGTAGTAGACACGGCAAAACTAGCATCCCCAAGCTTAGGGTTTTGCATATTATTAGCACAATTGACATCGAGAGAATTTATAGTAAAATCATTGCATTCATGCTTTTTATTCAAGGAGTTATTGTGAATCTCTTCATAAATTTCTTCATCATAATTTTCAGATTCACAAATTTCGAGCAAAGCTTCATAAAGATAATCTAGTGCACAAAACTCACTAGCAATTGGTTCATCATATTTGGATCCCTTAAAAAGATTAGCAAGCGGATGAGGATCCATAGATCTTAGGTTCTCTATTTAGCAATAAATAAACAACTATTCCAACCAAACGAGCAAACAAGCCAAGTAAGACAACAAAGCAAACAAAAAGACAAACAGAAGAAGGGCGAATAAAACGGCAAGGGTGAAGTGGGGGAGAGGAAAACGAGAGGCAAATGGCAAATAATGTAAGTGCGAGGGAGATGAGTTTGTGATGGGTACTTGGTATGTCTTGACTTGAGCGAAGACCTCCCCGGCAATGGCGCCATAAATCCTTCTTGCTACGTCTTGAGCTTGCGTTGGTTTTCCTTGAAGAGGAAAGGGTGATGCAGCATAGTAGCGTAAGTATTTCCCTCAGTTTTTGAGAACCAAGGTACCAATCCAGTAAGAGGCTCCTCACAAGTCCCACGAACCTACACAAACAAACAAAGAACTCGCAACCAACACGATAAAGGGGTTGTCAATCCCTTCACGGCCACTTTCGAAAGTGATATCTGATACAGATAATATGATAAGATAAATATATTTTTGGTATTTTATAATATAGATGCAGAAAATAAAGATGCAAATAAAAGTAGATTGAAAGCTTATATGATAAAAGATAGACCCGGGGGCCATAGGTTTCACTAGTGGCTTCTCTCAAGATAGCATAAGTATTACGGTGGGTGAACAAATTATTGTCGAGCAATTGATAGAAAAGCGAATAATTATGAGATTATCTAGGCATGATCATGTATATAGGCATCACGTCCGTGACAAGTAGACCGACTCCTGCCTGCATCTACTACTATTACTCCACACATCGACCGCTATCCAGCATGCATCTAGAGTATTAAGTTCATAAGAACAGAGTAACACATTAAGAAAGATGACATGATGTAGAGGGATAAACTCAAGCAATATGATATAAACCCCATCTTTTTATCCTCGATGGCAACAATACAATATGTGCCTTGCAACCCTTTCTGTCACTGGGTAAGGACACCGCAAGATTGAACCCAAAGCTAAGCACTTCTCCCATGGCAAGAAAGATCAATCTAGTAGGCCAAACCAAACCGATAATTCGAAGAGACTTGCAAAGATAACTCAATCATACATAAAAGAATTCAGAGGAGATTCAAATATTATTCATAGATAAACTTTATCATAAACCCACAATTCATCGGATCTCGACAAACACACCGCAAAAAGAGATTACATCGAATAGATCTCAACAAGAGAAGGGGAGAACATTGTATTGACATCCAAAAAGAGAGAAGAAGCCAACTAGCTAACAACTATGGACCCGAAGGTCTGTGGTAAACTACTCACAACTCATCGGAAGGGATATGGTGTTGATGTAGAAGCCCTCCATGGTGGAATCCCCCTCTGGCAGAATGCCGGCGACGGCTCCAAGATGGGATCTCGCGGATAGAGAAGGTTACGGTGGTGGAAATATTTCTTTGGTGGCTCCCTGGATGTTTTGGGGGTATGTAGGCTTATATAGGAGGAAGAAGTACGTTGGTGGCCGCTCGAGGGGCCCACGAGATAGGGGGCGCACCCAAGAGGGGTGGGCGCGCCCTCCTATCTCGTGGCCGCCTCGGCTGCTTCTTGGCTTGCACTCCAAGTCCTCTGGATCACGTTCGTTCCAAAAATCACGCTCCCAAAGGATTCATTCCGTTTGGACTCCGTTTGATATTCCTTTTCTTTGAAAGACTGAAATAGGCAAAAAAACAGCAATACGGGCTGGGCCTCCGGTTAGTAGGTTAGTCCCAAAAATGATATAAATGTGTAAAATAAAGCCCATAAACATCTAAAACAGGTAATATAATAGCATGGAACAATCAAAAATTATAGATATGTCGGAGACGTATCAGCCACCAAGGTGGGCACAACCCACCAGGGCGTGCCTGGGCCCCTAGGCGTTGTGCACACCTAGAGGCACCCCTCTAGTACTTCTTTGGCCCAATAGGTGTCTTCTGGTCCAGAAAAATTCTCCCAAAAGTTTTGCTGCGTTTGGACTCCTTTTGGTACTGATATTCTGCGAACTAAAAAATAGCAATTGGCATTGGGCACTATGTCAATAGGTTAGTCCCAAAAAATGATATAAAGTTGCTATAAAATGATTGTAAAACATCCAAGAATGATAATATAACCGCATGGAACAATCAAAAATTATAGATACGTTGGAGACATATCAATTGAAAACCCCTTTATCGCATTGGGTGCAAGTGTTTGATTGTTTGTGCAGGTGTATAGATTGGAGACTTGCTTGTACCTCCTACTGGATTGATACCTTGGTTCTCAAACTGAGGGAAATACTTCTCTACTTTGTTGCATCACCCTTTCCTCTTCAAGGGAAAAACCAACGCAAGCTCAAGAAGTAGTTGTGCCCTCTCCACCACGCCAACGCCATCATCACCATCTCCACCGCCCCGCCACCGCCATCATCATCACCATCATCGCCTCCTCCCTTCACCGGCTCTATGCCGGCTTGTAATTTGACCCTTATACCTTTATGTTTGGGTAGATGCATTTGTTCTCAAGGATACGTATGAACTCATTTCTCATTAGTATAATTATTTCCCAAATGATCTAATATGTTCTTGTTCATGCCCAAGTTAGTATTCTCGCGAGTGTTGAGAGGAGGCCACGCTCGCACTTTTTCCGTGATTGGTCGTGGAGGAACTACTGTCATTCCATATGGTAGGACATTGAGGGAATTCAAGGTGATAGTAAAACCTCAATCCCTAGTCTTTGTAGAGTTGATAGGGGAGTTCAGGTTAACCCATATCTGGTCCCGTCCACGAGGTGACCCTTAATTATCATGTGATTGTAACCCTATGGTGGAGACCATGATGGTGGCATGTGTGGCATGAAGTCTACCTCGAGTAGAATGTGTACTGTACCATGGACCACCCATTTAGGCATATGAAGAGTGGATAAAGGATACGATAGAGAGCATTTACTCCGCACTAGATGCGCGGGTCATATTTGTGGTAATGACTTCAGAGTCCTAGAGAACACTTTGCTACTCAAGCACCTCATCACTAACTTAGCATCTTTTTGTTCATGTTCTTACCTTCTTGTTAGCATTTTAGTTGATTACCCTTTTATTCCAGTTTCACTAGCAACTTATAGAGTAGACTATTTCCAAATTCTGATTTGGGTGCGCATGTGGCTGTGTGAAAGTGACAATGTAGTTGCGGGGTTTGTGTTGCCTTCCTATAAGCTCCCTCTGGGTTCGACACTCTAGTTATCACAACGAAAGTGCTACAACAACCATGTGCACTTGCAGGTCATCAGAAGGCCACTAAGGCGGTTGACCCAGAGGCGGAAGAGAGGAAGGCCGCCAAGGCTGTGCAGCGGCGGAAGTGTTGGAAGTATGTCCTAGAGGCAATAATAAAATGGTTATTATCATATTTCCCATTCATGATAAATGTTTATTATTCATGCTAGAATTGTATTGAGCGGAAACTTAAATACATGCTAGAATGATGTCATGGACAGACCCAGACACATATGGTCCATGGATTGCGTCGGTCGTTAACAAGCCAAAAATACAACAGGCTGGAAGTGGCCCAGATCTACAATGGGTCGTTAATAGATTGAAAGTCAGACCTAGCCGAAAATGGCCAAATTCCATCACATTCTTTTTTATGGGCCGAAAGTTTCATCGGGCAACAAATGGGCCCAAATGTAGCAGGACCTTGAATAGACCGGAAACACATAGGTCGTAATTGGGCCCAAATACATAGCGGACTGTTAACGAGACAGAAGTGACCATGGGCCGCAATGATCATAAATCCGAACGGGCCGGTGACTAGCCGATTTGACACTATTCCTACGGGCCTTACCTGAAAATGGGTCGTCTACAAGCAGGCTATTAATGGGCCAGCCTGCTAACTTTAACTAGGCTGGCCTTTTTAACCTAAATGGGCCAGTGTCAGGATGTGCCACGTGTTGACATATCATAGGCGCGTCTTGTCCATTGGATGAGCGACATCTGTCGCAATGCCGAGCTGACACGTGGATCCTCTGGCGAACTAGAAATTTACACGTGGAAAATCCTGGATGTTAACGGGTTATCGGATCCAAAACCGGACCCGATAGCTTAACAGCGGCCCGTTGGTGAAGCCACGTGTTGGTTACCCTTGACTAAAATACTTCCATGACGCGGCATTTATCGTTATGGAAGTGTACACTTCCATGATGATAATTTTAGTTTTGCCATGGAACACTTCTACGACAACACAGGTATGACTATATTGATTATGTCATAAAATTGTCATGGATGTACATGCATGACAGAAAACGTGACCTACTATGCAAAACATGTATCATCACAGAAGTATTTTTCTTTTGTAGTGCTCCAGGGCTCTATCCAAGATATGAGCAACCTCACCGAGTCTCTTCAAGGCACGTCCGTCTACATGAACATGAACCTTCTCCAACTGAGCCAAGAATGGGCTCCTGGCCGACGGCCACAATGATCCCGCCGGTTTGGGCTTGCAACAGCTTAAGCTTGGGAGAGGTCATCACCACTTCTAAATCAAGATGTGGTGGTATTATTTGAATAAATTGTAATGAGGTTGTACTTAAGCTCGTGGAGCTTCAAAACACTTGTGTTGGTTTGTTCCAACACTTTACTTTTATTTGCTTTTGCTTTTGCCTTTGCGATTTTCCATTTGCAAGTTAGTTTTCAAAAAATGAAAAAAAAAACTTTGCTTTGTTCTTGTTCTTTATTTTTCCACTTGGAGTTCGTTTGCATTTTGTTTTCAGAGGAGTTGATCTACATCGGACAACGAGGAATGCAAGAGTAAGGAAGAGAAGTGTGTAAATTCGCAACCGTGAAGGTATGTCCTACGACTCCCATCTTTTGCACTTGAAATACTTAGAGTAGATGTAGTAGTAGTATGTGTGATATGTGCAAATGGGAGTAAGTCTTGATAATTAAGACAAATGTTTTGTTCTAGTAGCTGAAATAATTTCATATCCTTTGTCATGTTTAGTTTAGACAACCAAGACTTGTCGTGGGATTGTATTTAAATGAAATTATCTTGACTAAGAATAACCATGCACAAGAGAAAGTCTTCAAAAACTTGGGAGTTGGGAAAATTTGTAGTAAAAATGATGTTTGAAATTCTCAACCCCATGTTGTTAATTTTAATAGACTTGATAGCACTTGTGGATTAAATTGTCTAGAGGAACTTAGTTGAAGGGTGAATGAGGTTATGCCAAAAATCTGTGTTGTATCTCTTACATGGTGCTTCAGCTTCTCCTTGGTGCAATGGCACTGCTACTCTATGCACGTGTACGTGTGTAAATGTGGTTTTGTCACCTTTCTTGATGCTATGTTGAGGACTCTGCTAGCCAATGAACAATCCACCAAGAGCGATAGCTCAAGTTTCGGCTATGAGTTTGTTACCGTACGTAGTGGCAACACTACAAACGCATATTATTCGGCTTTCTCTTGAATGAGCATGTATCTGGTAAATAAAGGGAATGATCAAAAGAGCTCTATATAAAAGTTCCATAGTTCCCAAACATTAAGCCACAACGAAACTTTATGCATGATCACTTATTTGGCATAATCCCTTCATGTGACAACCAAAATTCCAGCAAACAATGATTGAAATGAAGTGCTTAAGAGCCTCGAGGAGGTAATAATTGTGGGTGTGCTTATGAGCACTAGAGCATCATATTTTTTTACATGCTTTTCACTCCCTAACATATGTTTTATGGCTCTATCAAAAGAAAACTCTTCCGTGCATTCCCAACAAGTAAGTGTTGTCTAGAATAAATAGAATAGAGTGTTACAAAGTTGTTTTATATAGTAGATCAAGAACTTTGTGTTGGTTATCTTTGCTTCACTATCACTTGCACAATAATCATGCCATCGCTATAGCTATGCTAAGTTTCCAGGTCAAGAAGTGGAGGGCTATCTAGGCGTACATATCATATGTGAAGCAAAACCTTTTCATTATTTCGGTTTAAACAACTAAGTTCCTTATGATTTGGATTTATCTTTATGTTGCTCGAGGACAATCAAGTTTAAGCTTGGGGGAGTTGATGAGTGATATTTTTACACTCATTCACCTTTACTTAAACCGGGATATTTTATTTAAAAAGAGATATTTTCTCCGATATTGCTACTAATGACTAATGAATGCAAAGGATTCCACAAATCCTCTCTTTGTTGTGTTTCCACATGAAATGAGCTAAAAAGGGAAGAAATCACGTGCGGGAATGGAAAGGAAGGATAATGGAAGAAGAAGGAATCAACAGGATGCGTCTGTGCAAAAACATAGCAAAAGACGATGTTCCATGCAGGCACGAGTGCCCATATGAGCGCCTGTTTGGCATGGAAACCGAGGCAGATCCTCCACCTGTACAACTTTTATAAAGGGGACCCCATCGAAATGTCAACAGAACGAGCGCGGGGAGAGCATCATCAGCAGCCAGAACACCTTCATCATCTTCATCCACAAGCCATTTCCATCTCCATAGCCACCACCACCACCAAAGTGCTTGCTCATCTAGTTCATACTTGTAATCATGCATCGCACAAGGCATCCATTGTAAGACATATTTGCAATCAATCAACCTTCAAGATGTGTTCTTTAATGTTTTCTTCTCGTGATCTGATCTCCATGTGTGAGTAGTTCGGTAAGGTATGGGTTGAGGCATGATCCTTGCAACCCTCTGTATTTGTTGTGGGGATCAATAGAAGGGCTTTGAAATATCGTCCCGTATGTGTGAAATAAAATTGTTCCATAGATGTCTCTTGTCTTGTGTCATCTTTATCCCTGCAGGTACCTAGGATCATGAAATTAAGAGCACCAATGAGGCTAGGAGCAAGGAGACCATAAAGTGTTATACCGAACACCGATGACAGTAAGGTTCAGTAGGGTAACATGGATCATATCCTTGGGGATACATGGGGTGTACTCATTAAACATCGAAAGCTCTTGTTTGATTTTATTATCTTAATTACCGAAGCAACCCCGCGCGACAGATAGGGCTCGTAGTAGGACAACTGATTCTTGATGCATGACTTGTGCCAATCAAGATGTTATTTGGACACATCCCCCACTTTGATCCGTAACAAGCATATCTTGATGGGTGACTTCCAGCGCACAAATTAAGATCATATATGGTCCCAACGCAAATACATGGTTGTAAGCATTAAGACCTCATACACGTACCTCTTTTTATTATAAGTGTTTGAATCACTATTTGCTTGCTTGATCCGGTCAAAAGCTGGATTTGACACTTTGATAAAAGCTTGCTAGAGAGCACGCTTCAAGGGCATCTTCCTCTCATGGGTTCGATAACCCAGGGTCACCTCTAGGAAATAGGTGCAGCATACACTTTCTGTTCCACTACGGGGTCAATAAAAGGAGGTATCATTAACCCACCACTCATTGATGGAATGCTCTAAATGCCATGCTATTGTAAATGCAATCTCTAGGAATGGTGGAACTGTAGAAACATAAAACAAAGAAACAAATGATATAACTATACAGAACAAAATGTCATTATATCCTATTTGTATGTCAACATGTAAACAATAACACACATAAAACATATGTATCAACAACCTAGGGCGCCTTTCACCAATAACACACATATGTATCAACAACCTAGGGCACATTTCACACCTCGGAGTGTCTTTTTCAGTATAAAACATATCATTGCATTGTCTTGTTGTATACACTTGCATCTTCTAGATAAATACAACATTTATGTTTGATTTTTAAGGTTTCGTCTAAGTAATAAGACACCATTGTGAGTAGTATATAGTGCAAACATGGACATGGTGTTTCTGCTTGTGAGCACATGTGCTCTCTTTATCTGGGTAGTTGACTTGCCTCTATCGATGTGATGCAGTTATGAGCTAGCCAGCGACACGAGTGCCAAAAAAGGAAGTAAATGAGGGACGATGTGTTTCAGCTCACGAGCACACATGCGCTCTTTATCTAGGTGGTTGAGTTGTCGCCGCTGATGTGATGCATTTAGGGCATGGCCATCGCGTCGCCTCAAACCTGCTACCCCACGCGCCAACTAGGTATGGATGCCACGATGGCAGTGCAGCTTGCAGACGACAAGTGCAACTTGCAGAGGAGACGGCCTCTTCAGTTGATAAAGTGAAAAAAGTTAAGTGAGAGAGAGAAGGGGGAAGGAAAGGAGAGAAATTGGACCTTGCTGCTCGTGTCTACCATCCACTTCTCTGCGCTTCATGGAGCTTCTCGGCGTTGTGTAGGCCCCATCAGATGGTAGCTTACATTGGGCAATAGAAAATTTTATATGGTGGTTTTAGAATTTTTTTTATGCCTAGGTGGACTATGGGGAAGCACCAAATTGTTTCCACCATAGCTCATGCCCTTACGAGCTGTGAGAGACACGAGCGCCAGAAAAAGAAGGAAACGAGGAAATACAACTGATCTGTGGGCCAAGACGAAGGCAGAGGACACGCGGTGGCCAAGGACAGCTAGTCAAGCCGTGGCTCTGGATGTCGGTCATCTTCCCATTCCATAGATCAGGAAAGTTGCTTTTTGTTATCTTGTACCGACGATGGAGTAAATGACTAGATTTGGTGGCAGGTGGTGGGGGAGTGGGGTGGTACTGTCATCTCCTACCTCACGTTGCTGGACTTTTCAACTAGATAGAATGCTCGTGCACAGAACAACGCTTTCGTGCAAACATCATATCATGTCTCGTAGCAACAACGCACACACTATCCAACAACCTCTAGTGTTCTTTATCATGTCTCAAAATGTCCTTTTTTTCAGCGTATGACACGTCACTGCATCATCTAGATATACGCGACTACATCTTCCACTAAAAGACAACATCTTCTGGTTTATCGTAAGGTTTCATCATCCATATATCTATAAGAAGGGATCGATGTCACTACTAACTTCCCCTATTTCGATTCCTTCCTTCTCTTCTTGGGTGTTCATTCCTGGATGCATGAAGGTCCATAAGGTGAAGATGCCTGGCTTGTGCTTGGTGTTGTTCATGGTGGCCCTGTTGCTTCCTGGTAAGCCTTGCCCGAAATAATTATCTAAAGAGTATAATAGATTGCTGGTGTTCTATGTTATGATGTTGTTACCCAATTGTTGTCCATATTCTATTGCAGGATCTGAAGGCAAAATTTGCAAGGAGTATAGCAAAACCTACACTGTTTCTGAATGCACGAGCAAACCATGCGTCGAGCACTGCTATGACGAGGGTTTCGCTGAAGGGGAGTGTAAAACAAGTGAGTATGAACTTGATGATTATCGATTCTGTCTCTGCAAGAAACATTGTTAATGATGCTTCAAGATGTCAAGCAAAGAGTAATAAGATCTTGAGGCGGAGTTGTCTGTAACATCCCAAAATATTCCGATTTTGGAATGTTAAATAAATAAAAGATACATGACATGTGGTTGCATCATGTAAGGGACTCGGCTCAATTGATAGACAGATGCCCGCATGTTGTATTTCCGGCAATACAAGTCATAAATTGTGTGTATTGACCGTTTGAAGAACATTTAGGCCCTCTTTTGATTTGCAGAATTTTCAAAACATGGGAATAGGAAAAATACAGAATATGAATGGCATGTCCACTTCAGTCCTATATGATTAGGATAGAGTTTTGATGCCATAGGAAAAACAAAGAAATTGTAAAGAGGTTTGAATGAATGCTAGATTTTCAATGAAATGGAGTACACTTATTCCATAGGAAACAATCATATAGAATGAGCATAGAAAAAAAATTTAAGGATTCTAACCCTCCAAAATCCTATGAAATTCCGTAATCAAGGACCCAGATAAGTGTCACACGTGTGACATGAACATATGACAGCTCCGAACATTTTTTATGGCTTTTGATGGCAAGTTTACTGATGTGAGGATGACAATGTTTTGAGGGAAGGCCATTACGGCTAGGTTTATTGAGCTTAAACAAGAATTACATCATCTGGAAGTTTAGAAACCAGACAAGCCAGGCTCGTCAGTCCAAGAGCTACAAACCTTATTACAAAAGGAGTAACTAGCTAGCACATGAGAGCGGCCGTCCTGAACGCAGCGGCAGATGATCGCAACTATCCAACCGGTCGTCCAGGCGAGGTGATCAGTGCGCTAAAGTTCGTTCAGACCAGGAAAGTGGACATACATCGGTCGATACATGTGAATACCCTTGTCCTTGTGGGGTGCACATCTGACGCAGAGGAGACCTGTCGAGCAGAGCGTGCATTTTCTTTACTCCGCAGGCCCAGTACTGATTTTTTAAAGTTGTCTGGACGACGCAGTCTGGGGGCCCTGTACGACGGCTGTACCCCTGTCCCGCGTCTCACATCAATTCCCTTTTTCGATTGAGGGCAAAGACCACAGAGAACCGGCAACAAATTGGGCGCTCGAGGTCTGTTTGGATCTAATCATGCCGATCCCCGGAGCGACGACGCCGGCATTGGCCTCTGGGTGAGTTAAATTCTGCTTCTATCCTTGTTCTTCGTTGACTCTAGGGCTTACGAGCTTGCTCCGCGCGCTGGTACTGCAGATCGACGGGGGCGACAACCGATTCAGTGGTGCGTGATGTGGCGTACGTTTTGGGCGCCGCCGGTCCGGCCGTGGCCGATTCGGTCCTAGGCGTGGACTCGCCAGAGATGCGGCCGTTGGATCAGGGCCGGGCGCTTCTGGGCCAGGTTGGGGCCTTGTCTGATGTCGAGTTCTCTAGTGCGTTCAATTCTGGGGGCGGATGTGTGGCGTCGGCAGGCGCCGGCGACGGGGCGCACACCTTCAACTCATGCAGCGCGATTCAGTCCTTCCGACCCGGGGCACCTTGGGCACAAGATGAATGGCAGCGGTGTTGGAGTTGCCCGGCCATGACGAGCAGACGAGGAGCTCCGGGACATCTCGGCACAGCGGCGATGGATCAGGACAGCAGGATGCTTCTGCGTGGTGGAAAAGGACGTTGCCACTTGCCAGCGATCAGTACTACTGCCGTTCGTCGTGGTGGAAAAAGTTTTTCGTCCTTTCGCCTGCGAGCGTACTGGGCGTGTCAGGTTGTACTGTCAGGCGCTGAGTTTGGAATACACATATACGCTACATATCGCTGTCCAACGTTGGCCTATACTCTAACTAGCACTCTCGGCTGATTCGAATCGCGGTGCGTGCAGATGCCACTGCGTCCATGGATGCACTTCTCGCTAGCACATGCGCTGCTTGATTCGAAGAACGAACACAATGTTTAAAGTTAACCTTCCCAATTAACAAACACACATCGATGCAGCCGAGTCCCACCATACCGATTGTCCTGAGCAATAGTCAACAACAATTGAAGAATCTGATTCCGCCTCCACCCGGTTGAATCGCTTCTCATCTCTGACGCGAGGATGGCAACTTTAGTTATGAAGCATCGCAAAAAAAATAAAATGGCAAGTTTCAGTTTTGTTTTTGGGTTTGTTTTTGGCGGCTGATAGGCATCATCCGATGTACTAAAGAAAAGAACACATGCCTTCTCCACCGCCCGATTAATCCGAGTATTTAACCAAAAACTATCACAATTCACGAACCGTGACGAAAAACTACCACTTTACGATTTTGTCCCGAAAACTACCACTTTCTCGCTAATCTGTGACTAAAAACTACCATGTCGGGAAAGTGCTCGATTCGCCTCTTCTAAACGCATTTCTGACAGAATGGGCCCACCTGTCAGCATCAATCTTCTTCTTCCTCCTCCTCCTCCTCTCTCTGGCATTTCCTCGAACACCTCGCGTGCACTCCGAGCCGCACCCGCACGCGCGCGCCCGCGGCGCTCGTGGCCGCCCCTCGCCATGCGCACCGTGGCCGCGCACCTGGCCGTGCCCATGGCCGTCTGGCCTCGCCGCGCCCCTGGCCGCGCGCCTGGCCGTGCCCATGGCCGTCTGGCCTCGCCGCGCCCCTGGCCGCGCGCCCGTGGCCGCGCGCCTGGCCCCGCCGCGCTCGCCCGCGGGCGCCCCGCTCCCTGCCCACGGGCGCATCTGGCCCCGCCGCGCCCCTGGTGGTGCCCATGGCCGCGCCCCTGGCCGTGCCCATGGCCGTCTGGCCTCGCCGCGCCCCTGGCCGCGCGCCCGTGGCCACGCGCCTGGCCCCGCCGCGCTCGCTCGCGGGCGGGGGCAGCAGCGTGGCGCTGGCGGCCACGCGGCAGTGGCCGGTCCCAGAAGCTTGGTGGGCACGACGACGGCGAGGTGGGAGCGGGCGCGCGCGTGCGGATGCGTCTCCGGCGCGAAGGATGGCCAGGGTGGCACCTGGTTCGTGGGCCCAAGCGGTCAGATTTGTGCTTAGCACGGGTTAAGCGAGCGATTTCGCGACTTGGTAGTTTTTTGCCACGGATTAGGAAAAAAGTGGTAGTTTTCGGGACAAAATCGTAAAGTGGTAGTTTTTCGTCACGGTTCCGTGAATTGTAGTAGTTTTTGGTTAAATACTCGATTAATCCTGATCAAAGCATCCCTCTAGGCTAAGCCCACGCCGTCAAACGTCGATGTACCCGCTCGCACCACGGCCAAGACGCCATCGCAACACCATGGTGCCGTGGAAGCACATTGTCGCCACAACCCGCCGAGCCATCACAGCATCACCACGCTGGTCAGCGTTGCTGCAACGACTCATCGCCGAACACCATTGCTGCAACTCCCTCGTCGCAGCAGTAAACGTGGTTGCAGCTGGCTTCATCGGCCATCACCTCTGCTGCAACCCCCCTCGCCGCAGAAGCCAGCTCGTCGCCAGCCACCGTTACAACTCCCCTCGCCATAGCACCGCCGCTTCCATCGAGCTTCTTCATACGTCATTGCTACGTCATTGCAGCATCGTAAGCTCGCCGTAGTGGTTCTCACAGCTGCCGACGTCCCCACACCTCTGCCTAGTTCCGCTTTCCTGTCGACGTCCCTACACCTCTGCCTAGTTCCAGAGTACAAAAAATTCAATCTTTTATACCAGACATCCAAATCTCACTTTGCTTTCCTGTCGAACACTCTACGGGCAGGGCTAAAGTTGTTCAGTATTCAATCTGCCATACTAGACATCCAAATCCCTCACTTTGCTTTCCTGGCGAAGCCCAGGAATATGGACACCACATTCTTCCCACTGGTGAGAATAAAACGAACACTAGATTAAGATGTAAGGTAAATCAAGGCAATGATACCCTCAAGAATTTCAGGACAGAGCAAAAATTCTAAACTGGCAAGACTAAAGCCATATTAGGATATTCGATGCTGCATAATAACATAACCAAATCCTCACATGAACAGAAAGTAACACATACATCCCTTGACAATCAAACTAGGCAGGTTCACAAACCCTGTGGGCGTGGCATCAAAATTACTGCGGCAATAGGACAATGTCATTTCTGGCGAGCAACAGGGTAAAGAAGATCTAATCGAAGAGGGAGAAGCCAAGGTCATCCTCGCTCTCCTCCTTCTCCTCTTCCTTCTTCTCCTCAGCCTTGGGGGCCTCTGCGGCAGCTCCACCTGATGCAGCGGCACCACCACCACCAGCACCACCACCGATCGGACCAGCAGAGGCACCACCAATGACCACCTGCATTAAGTTTCATATATGAGCATTTCAACTCTATTTATCAATAGAAGTCTCTTTTTCGCAACAATTAAGAAAACAAGTTAACAGCAAGACTAGCTGTCAGCTGTCTAATTATCATTTAAGACACAACATGCTGGTTGACACAACATGGCATCAAACTTAGCTTGTTGACACAACATGCATAATTATCATTTAAGACCGACTTCCAATGAGCAATGGTCACTTGGTTCAGCAACAAATGTATGATAATTTACAAAAAAGACCACCTTAATGTGCTAGCAACTTGTTATATCACACTAGTAATAAACAAACTTGCAATCTCTAGCGATGGCAAACTATAGAAACAGAAAACAGAGAAGCAAATGATATAATTATACAAAACAAAGAGATATTATATCCTATGTAAACAACCTTTTCTGCAACCTAGTGATAATTAGGAAAAAGAACTGTTACGAAGATCTGCTCTACGCGCTAATTAAGCCATAACCCATTGACTGAGAACAACACAAACAACTAAATAATTTAGCTTCGATTTACTGATAAAATGCCAACTCCATGAACTTAAATACAGCATCTGGGCCAACGTTCTATAGCTATCATAAATTCAAACAGATCCTCATAAAGAAAGGCCGAAGATCTTAAATAGAACAGACCGGAAATCACTAACCCGCTACTAAATGCTTGCCGCGGAATCTGTAACAAAACCTTGGGATCGTTATTAACGAACCAACAGAACTCATGGATCGGAACTAATGAAGTACATATACGAAGGCGCAGGGTATAGTCAGATCAGCAGCACGCAGCACAGAATTTTAGTGAGCGCGGGATGGGGTCCGGACCTGGAAGATGGCGGAATTGGGGGAGACCATGGTGAAGGAGGACTGGACGCCGCCGGACTTGTCCTCGGCGCAGGCGGCGGAGACGAGCTGGCGCTGCAGGTCGTAGGGCGTGGCGGCGGAGGCCTCGAGCTCGCCCTTGTGCTGCTTGGCCGACCACTCGGCGCCGGAGTCGCGGCACACGAAGGTGAAGACGCCCATGCCTGCGGTCTCTGGAGCGTGCGGCGGCGGCGGGGGAGGAGGAGGAGGCGTCTGGAGCTTGGTGGTGGGATGCGATGCGAGAGACCCGAACCCTAGCTCGGGGTGGGCTTATGTAGTGGTGACTGGCGAGGATTGCAACTGTTATTGGGCCAGATCAGATTGTTGTCATATTGGGCCATATAAACAACACAGGGCCGAAGTGATCCATCTGTTGCGCCGTAACAACATTCTGGGCCTAAATATTACTCCCACGGGGGCTTATGTCTCGATCGCCAGGACTATCTCCCCCATTGGGGGACTTGGAAGAGCTACGGCAGCTATTGGACTGGTTCGTTAAAACGGTTTTATTTAAAAAGGTTCTATAGACCAGTTTCGTCCGAATATAGAACCTTCCAATGGTTTTTTAGTTGTCTGTGTTCCTTGTATTGTTTCTTTCTTCTATTTATTCAGTTTTCTGCGTATTTCTCAATGGTTTCTTTTTGGGTTTCGTTTTTTGTGTTTCTTACCGAATTTTATTTTTATGGTCTTTATTTTTAAAACTTTACAAACATAAATATCCTTTTATACACACTAGTAAGCCTGCACGTGCAACGCACGTCTTCATTAACACATAAATGATACTCTTTTACATGCAACAAGGGCATACATATTGTTATTTTTACTGTTACAATAAACGTATGGAAGCGGAAATGTCATTCAATTCATCTATTTCTCCACATTCTGAACATGCAAATCAGCAAATAAATCACGAAAAAACATTACGATTCAACTGCATAACACAGTAATTCATAACTCAAAAAGGTCATGTAACATACTAAAATTACATAATCAGCTAATAGGGTTCCAAAGTAACAAGAGAGGTAAATGACATGACAAAATAACATCACATGAATTTCAATTTTGTTGATTCATTTTTCATATCTTTAACTCAAATGTCCAATTCCCCAATATCATCCAGCAAGGCCTCCAACTCTGGTTCATCTAAGCAAGCAAAATATTTCTAAAGAAAATCTGCACCACCGCCAAATATCTCATTGGTGACTTCTCCAATGCACCACAATCTTGACAGTACACTTGAATATGTTGCTGATTTCCTTGAAAGAAGACACACATTCTGATGCACAAGGCAAGATGCTCTGCACGTCCAGGGTCCAGCCTACAATAAATATACTTGAACACGGTTTCCAACTTGCAAGTAGGTTGTAAAATCAAGAAAATACGAAGGTCATCCTTTTAGAAATTGGAGGTCCTCGACAAGGATTTCATAGTTTCTCTCCTCATTTTAGGTATTGTAAAGAGTGAAAATGTTACATAAGTGTTAGTGTTATATAATCCAATTCAAGTCTTAGTATCATAAAATATTTTTTGATGACCTTTAATTTACTTGCAAAAACACTCACTGCCAAACATAAAATTGTTCAGATGTCTTACCAAATACTTGTAGAACTAAAAAAACAAATTCACGGCATAAATTTCAAAATTAACAACAAAAATAATGTTGAAGAAAATGTAAGTATAATTAAAATTGAAGTGAACTTGACATAATTCAAAATCAGAACCTTTATATGGCTGGCAATGAGTCATCCTATATAGCAAAATATGAGTGTCGGACAAAATAGCTCTCATTGGGTACTCCATGAAATTTAACATCTAGAGACCACAAGTTGAATGATATGAAATTTTGATATGTTCGGTAACAAATACCGATAAAAATATTAATAGTTTTATAAAACTTTCAAAATAATTTTGACTGGATACTTTTTTAACCCCTTTTGTCTGTGTAAAATGATTGCACCCACGTAGTCAAACTGGTCACACCTGATAAAAAAGAATTGGACAAAGTCAGAGGCTAAATACAAACCAAATGAGCAAAAGGGCTATTGATAAAAAAATGAATCGGACAACACGGGATGCTATATCTGACTTGACCAAAAGGGCTAAAAACCCAACTCAAAAAAGAAAAGGAAGGAAAAAGGACACACCAGACGCCCCCTCTCAGTTCTCCTCGCCTCGTCACCTACCTTCCCCACCCTTATCCCTTCACTGCCTCCCTTGCTCCCTATTCCATGGTGGCCAGAAGCCCAGAACTCTCTCTACCTCCTCCGGCCGCCCCTCCTCTTCGTCCCACCGCCGTCGCGAGGTCTCGCCCTCTCCCCACTCTTCTCAACCCATCCTCGTCGAATCGGTCGCCGAAGTGCCCGAGGATCCGCTCGAGGTCGGCATGGTCGCTGGGCACGGGACGAAGGCCGACGCGGAGGCGCGGGACTCGTCTCCACCAGATCGGCGGCCCTGGTAATCATCCGCCGCAACCTCTGCGCCCGGTGCTTTCATCTCCATCTTGCTTGTCGGCAGCTCCCACCACCCTGTGAGTGCGACTGCACTGCGCCCTGCCCTGCCCAGGTGGGCCAGTAGTTCCGTGGTGGCTGGTCCCCTGCAAGTGCAAGCCGGCGCCGGTAGACGATCTATTCCCGACTTCGGCTTTCATATCTGCTTCATTTCCCACTTCTGCTAATCTGTGATTGCTATCCATTCATGTATAGTACATAACTGTTGGGGATTGTTGCAGAAATTTAAAAAAATTCACGCATCACGAGGATCAATCAATGGAGCAACTAGCAACGAGAGAGAGGGGAGTGCATCTTCATACCCTTGAAGATCGCGAGATGGAAGCATTACAAGAACGCGGATGAAGGAGTCGTACCCGAAGCGATTCAGATCGCAGTGGATTCCGATCTTAGCGCCGAACAACGGCACCTCCGTGTTCAACACACGTGCAGCCCGGTGACGTCTCCCGCGCCTTGATCCAACAAGGAGGAGGGAGAGGTTGGGGAAGAAGGCTCCAACAGCAGCACGACGGTGTGGTGGTGATGGAGTGGCAGTTCTCCGGCACGGCTTCGCCAAGCTCGTGCGGAGGAGGAGAGGTGTTGGGGAGGGGAGGGATTGTGCCTTGGATGTGGTGTTGCAGCCCTCCCCTCGCCCCTCTATTTATAGGAGAAGGGGGAAGGGGGCCGGCCCCTCTAGATGGGATCTAGAGGGGGCGGCAGCCAAGGGGGGGGCTTGCCCCCCAAGCAAGGGGACCCCCCTAGGGTTCCCCCCAACCCTAGGCGCATGGGCCCTAGGAGGGTGGCGCCTAGCCCTCTTGGGGCTGGTTCCCTTCCACCCACAGCCCATAAGGCCCTTCGGGGCAGGTGGACCCCCGGTACCCCTCCGATGGTCCCGATACAATACCGGTATACCCCCGAAAACTTCCGGTGACTGTATGATGACTTCCCATATATAAATCTTCACCTCCGGACCATTCCAGAACTCCTCGTGACGTCCGGGATCTCATCCGAGACTCCGAACAACATTCGGTAATCACACACAAATCTTCCGTATAACGCTAGCGTCATCGAACCTTAAGTGTGTAGACCCTACGGGTTCGGGAATCACGTAGACATGACCGAGACAGCTCTCCGGCCAATAACCAACAGCGGGATCTAGATACCCATGTTGGCTCCCACATGTTCCACGATGGTCTCATCGGATGAACCACAATGTCGAGGATTCAAGTAATCCCGTATGCAATTCCCTTTGTCAATCGGTACGTTACTTGCCCGAGATTTGATCATCGGTATCCCAATACCTCGTTCAATCTCGTTACCGGCAAGTCACTTTACTCATTCCATAATGCATGATCCCGTGACTAACCACTTAGTCACATTGAGCTCATTATGATGATGCATTACCGAGTGGGCCCAGAGATACCTCTCCGTCATACGGAGTGATAAATTCCAGTCTCGATTCGCGCCAACCCAACGGACACTTTCGGAGATACCTGCAGTGCACCTTTATAGTCACCCAGTTACATTGTGATGTTTGATACACCCAAAGCACTCTTACGGTATCCGGGAGTTACACAATCTCATGGTCTAAGGAAATGATACTTGACATTAGAAAAGCTATAGCAGACAAACTACACGATCTTGTGCTATGCTTTGTATTGGGTCTTGTCCATCACATCATTCTCCTAATGATGTGATCTCGTTATCAATGACATCCAATGTCCATAGTCGGGAAACCATGACCATCTGTTGATCAACGAGCTAGTCAACTAGAGGCTCACTAGGGACATGTTGTGGTCTATGTATTCACACATGTATCATGGTTTCCGGTTAATACAATTATAGCATGAACAATAGACAATTGTCATGAACAAGGAAATATAATAATAATCATTTTATTATTACCTCTAGGGCATATTTCCAACAGTCACCCACTTGCACTAGAGTCAATAATCTAGTTACACTGTGATGAATCGAACACCCATAGAGTTCTGGTGTTGATCATGTTTTGCTCGCGGAAGAGGTTTAGTCAACGGATCTGTGACATTCAGATCCGTGTGCACTTTGCAAATATCTATGTCTCCATCTTGAAAATTTTCACGAATGGAGTTGAAGCGACGCTTGATGTGCCTGGTCTTCTTGTGAAACCTGGGCTCCTTGGCAAGGGCAATAGCTCCAGTGTTGTCACAAAAGAGAGTCATCGGCCCCAACGCATTGGGAATAACTCCTAGGTCGGTAAAGAACTCCTTCATCCAGATTGCTTCATGTGTTGCCTCCGAGGCTGCCATGTACTCCGCTTCACATGTAGATCCCGCCACGACGCTTTGCTTGCTACTGCACCAGCTTACTGCCCCATCATTCAAAATATACATGTATCCGGTTTGTGACTTGGAGTCATCTAGATCTGTGTTGAAGCTAGCATCGACGTAACCCTTTATGACGAGCTCTTCGTCACCTCCATAAACGAGAAACATATCCTTAGTCCTTTTCAGGTACTTCAGGATATTCTTGACCGATGTCCAGTGTTCCATGTCGGGATTACTTTGGTACCTTGCTACCAAACTTATGGCAAGGTTTACATCAGGTATGGTACACAACATGGCATACATAATAGACCCTATGGCCGAGGCATAGGGGATGACACTCATCTTTTCTCTATCTTCTGCCGTGGTCGGACATTGAGCCGAGCTCAATTTCACACCTTGCAACACAGGCAAGAACCCCTTCTTGGACTGATCCATATTGAACTTCTTCAATATCTTATCAAGGTATGTGCTTTGTGAAAGACCTATGAGGCGTCTCGATCTATCTCTATAGATCTTGATGCCTAATATATAAGCAGCTTCTCCAAGGTCCTTCATTGAAAAACACTTATTCAAGTAGGCCTTTATGCTGTCCAAAAGTTCTATATCATTTCCCATCAAAAGTATGTCATCCACATATAATATGAGAAATGCTACAGAGCTCCCACTCACTTTCTTGTAAACGCAGGCTTCTCCATAAGTCTGCATAAACCCAAACGCTTTGATCATTTCATCAAAGCGAATGTTCCAACTCCGAGATGCTTGCATCAGCCCATAAATGGATCGCTGGAGCTTGCATACCTTGTTAGCATTCTTAGGATCGACAAAACCTTCCGGCTGCATCATATACAATTCTTCCTTAAGATAGCCGTTAAGGAATGTCGTTTTGACGTCCATTTGCCATATCTCATAATCATAGTATGCGGCAATTGCTAACATGATTCGGACGGACTCCAGCTTCGCTACGGGAGAGAAAGTCTCATCGTAATCAACCCCTTGAACTTGTCGATAACCCTTAGCGACAAGTCGAGCTTTATAGATGGTAACATTACCATCCGCGTCCGTCTTCTTCTTAAAGATCCATTTATTTTCTATCGCTCGCCGATCATCGGGCAAATCTGTCAAAGTCCATACTTTGTTTTCATACATGGGTCCTATCTCGGATTGCATGGCTTCAAGCCATTTGTTGGAGTCTGGGCCCGCCATCGCTTCTTCATAGTTCAAAGGTTCACCGTTGTCTAACAACATGATTTCCAGGACAGAGTTGCCATACCATTCTGGTGTGGAACTTGTCCTTGTGGACCTACGAAGTTCAGTAGCAACTTGATCCGAAGTACCTTGATCATCATCATTAACTTCCTCTCTAGTCGATGCAGGCACCACAGGAACATCTTCCTGAGCTGTGCTACTTTCCGGTTCAAGAGGTAGTACTTCATCAAGTTCCACTTTCCTCCCACTTACTTCTTTCGAGAGAAACTCTTTCTCCAGAAAGGACTCATTCTTGGCAACAAAGATCTTGCCTTCGGATCTGAGGTAGAAGGTATACCCAATTGTTTCCTTAAGGTATCCTATGAAGACGCATTTTTCGGACTTGGGTTCGAGCTTTTCAGGTTGAAGTTTCTTGACATAAGCATCGCATCCCCAAACTTTTAGAAACGACAGCTTAGGTTTCTTTCCTAACCATAATTCATACGGTGTTGTCTCAGCGGATTTAGACGATGTCCTATTTAAAGTGAATGTAGTTGTCTCTAAAGCGTATCCCCAAAAATATAGCGGTAAATCAGTAAGAGACATCATAAACCGCACCATATCCAATAGAGTGCGATTACGATGTTCGGACACACCTTTACGCTGAGGTATTCCAGGCGGCGTGAGTTATGAAACAATTCCACATTTCCTTAAGTGCATACCAAACCCGTGACTTAAATATTCTCCCCCATGATCTGATCGTAAGAACTTTATTTTTCTGTCACGTTGATTCTCTACCTCATTCTGAAATTCCTTGAACTTTTCAAAGGTCGCAGATTTGTGTTTCATTAAGTAGACATACCCATATCTACTTAAGTCATCAGTGAGGGTGAGAACATAACGATAGCTACCGCGATCCTCAACGCTCATTGGACCGCACACATCAGTATGTATAATTTCCAATAAGTTGGTTGCTCTCTCCATTGTTCTGGAGACCGGAGTCTTGGTCATTTTGCCCATGAGGCATGGTTCGCACGTGTCAAATGATTCGTAATCAAGAGACTCCAAAAGTCCATCTGCATGGAGCTTCTTCATGCGTTTGACACCAATGTGACCAAGGCGGCAGTGCCACAGGTATGTGGGACTATCATTATTAATCTTACATCTTTTGGTATTCACACTATGAATATGTGTAACATCACGTTCGAGATTCATCAAGAATAAACCATTGACCAGCGGGGCATGACCATAAAACATATCTCTCATATAAATAGAACAACCATTATTCTTGGATTTAAATGAGTAGCCATCTTGTATTAAACAAGATCCAGATACAATGTTCATGCTCAAAGCTGGCACTAAATAACAATTATTGAGGTTTAAAACTAATCTCGTAGGTAAATGTAGAGGTAGCGTGCCGACGGCGATCACATCGACCTTGGAACCATTCCCGACGCGCATCATCACCTCATCCTTCGCCAGTCTCCGCTTATTCCACAGCTCCTGTTTTGAGTTACAAATATGAGCAACCGCACCGGTATCAAATACCCAGGAGCTACTACGAGTACTGGTAAGGTACACATCAATAACATGCATATCACATATACCTTTGGTGTTGCCGGCCTTCTTATCCGCTAAGTACTTGGGGCAGTTCCGCTTCCAGTGACCGTTTCCCTTGCAATAAAAGCACTTAGTCTCAGGTTTGGGTCCGTGCTTTGGCTTCTTCCCGCCAACTGGCTTACTGGGCGCGGCAACTCCCTTGCTGCCCTTCTTGAAGTTTTCCTTACCCATGCCTTTCTTGAAACTAGTGGTTTTATTGACCATCAACACTTGATGTTCCTTTTTGATCTCCACCTCCGCTGATTTTAGCATTGAAAATACCTAGGAATGGTTTTCACCATCCCCTGCATATTGTAGTTCATCACAAAGCTCTTGTAGCTAGGTGGGAGCGACTGAAGGATTCTGTCAATGACCGCCTCATCAGGGAGGTTAATGTCCAGCTGAGACAAGCGGTTGTGCAACCCGGACATTTTGAGTATGTGCTCGCTGATAGAACTATTCTTCTCCATCTTACAACTATAGAACTTGTCGGAGACTTCATATCTCTCGGCCCGGGCATGAGCTTGGAAAAATATTTTCAGCTCTTGGAACATCTCATATGCTCCGTGCTGCTTGAAACGTTTTTGGAGCCCCGGTTCTAAGCTGTAAAGCATGCCGCACTGAACCAGGGAGGAATAATCAACACGCGACTGCCAGGCATTCATAACATCTGGATTTGCCGGGACGGGTGCTTCACCTAGCGGTGCTTCAAGGACATATGCTTTCTTGGCAGCTATGAGGATGATCCTCAAGTTCCGCACCCAGTCCGTATAGTTGCTACCATCGTCTTTTAGCTTGATTTTCTCTAGGAACGCGTTGAAGTTGAGGTTGACATGAGCGTGGGCCATTTGATTTACAAGACATTTTGTAAAAGTTCTAGACTAAGTTCATGATAATTAAGTTCATCTAATCAAATTATTTAATAAACTCCCACTCAGATAGATATCCCTCTAGTCATCTAAGTGATACATGATCCGAGTCAACTAGGCCGTGTCCGATCATCACGTGAGACGGACTAGTCATCATCGGTGAACATCTTCATGTTGATCGTATCTTCTATACGACTCATGTTCGACCTTTCGATCTCTTGTGTTCCGAGGCCATGTCTGTACATGCTAGGCTCATCAAGTCAACCTAAGTGTTTTGCATGTGTAAATCTGGCTTACACCCGTTCTATGTGAATGTTAGAATCTATCACACCCGATCATCACGTGGTGCTTCGAAACAACGAACTTTCGCAATGGCGCACAGTTAGGGGAAACACTTTCTTGAAATTATTATGAGGGATCATCTTATTTACTACCGTCGTTCTAAGCAAATAAGATGCAAAAACATGATAAACATCACATGCAGTCAAATAGTGACATGATATGGCCAATATCATTTTGCTCCTTTTGATCTCCATCTTTGGGGCGCCATGATCATCATCGTCACCGGCATGACACCATGATCTCCATCATCGTGTCTCCATGAAGTTGTCTCGCCAACTATTACTTCTACTACTATGGCTAACGGTTTAGCAATGAAGTAAAGTAATTACATGGCGTTATTCAGTGACACGCGTGTCATACAATATATAAAGACAACTCCTATGGCTCCTGCTAGTTGTCATACTCATCGACATGCAAGTCGTGATTCCTATTACAAGAATATGATCAATCTCATACATCACATATATTTCATTCATCACATCCTTTTTGGCCATATCACATCACACGTCATATGCTGCAAAAAACAAGTTAGACGTCCTCTAATTATTGTTGCAAGTTTTACGTGGCTGCTATAGGTTTCTAGCAAGAACGTTTCTTACCTACGCCAAAACCACAATGTGATATGCCAATTGCTATTTACCCTTCATAAGGACCCTTTTCATTGAATCCGATCCGACTAAAGTGGGAGAGGCAGACACCCGCTAGCCACCTTATGCAAATAGTGCATGTCAGTCGGTGGAACCTGTCTCACGTAAGCGTACGTGTAAGGTCGGTCTGGGCCGCTTCATCCCACGATGCCGCCGAAACAAGATAAGACTAGTAGTGGCAAGTAAATTGAAAAAATCGACGCCCACAACAAACTTGTGTTCTACTCGTGCATAGAAACTACCATAGACCTAGCTCATGATGCCACTGTTGGGGATCGTTGCAGAAATTTAAAAAAAATTCTACGCATCACCAAGATCAATCTATGGAGTAACTAGCAACGAGAGAGAGAGGGAAGTGCATCTTCATACCCTTGAAAATCGCGAGATGGAAGCGTTACAAGATGCGGATGAAGGAGTCATACCCGAAGTGATTCAGATCACGGTGGATTCCGATCTTAGCGCCGAACAACGGCACCTCCGCGTTCAACACACGTGCAGTCCGGTGACGTCTCCCGCGCCTTGGTCTAGCAAGGAGGAGGGAGAGGTTGAGGAAGAAGGCTCCAACAACAGCACGACGACGTGGTGGTGATGGAGTGGCAGTTCTCCGGCAAGGCTTCGCCAAGCTCGCGCGGAGGAGGAGAGGTGTTAGGGAGGGGAGGGGCTGCGCCTTGGATGTGGTGCTGCAGCCCTCCCCTCGCCCCTCTATTTATAGGAGAAGTGGGAAGGGGGCTGACCCCTCTAGATGGGATCTAGAGGGGGGCGGCGACCAAGGGGGGAGGGGGCTTGCCCCCCAAGCAAGGGGAGGCGCCCCCCCTTAGGGTTCCCCCCCAACCCTAGGCGCATGGGCCCTAGGGGGTGTGGCGCCCAGCCCTCTTGGGGCTGGTTCCCTTCCACCCACAGGTGGACCCTCCCGGTGGACCCCCGAAACCCCTCCGGTGGTCCCGGTACAATATCGGTATACCCCCGAAAACTTCCGGTGACTGTATGATGACTTCCCATATATAAATCTTCACCTTCGGACCATTCCGGAACTCCTCGTGACGTCCGGGATCTCATCCGGGACTCCTAACAACATTCGGTAATCACACGCAAATCTTCCTTATAACCCTAGCGTCATCGAACCTTAAGTGTGTAGACCCTACGGGTTCGGGAATCACGCAGACATGACCGAGACAGCTCTCCGGCCAATAACCAACAGCGGGATCTAGATACCCATGTTGGCTCCCACATGTTCCACGATGATCTCATCGGATGAACCACAATGTCGAGGATTCAAGTAATCTCGTATACAATTCCCTTTGTCAATTGGTACGTTATTTGCCCGAGATTCGATCGTCGGTATCCCAATATCTCGTTCAATCTCGTTACCGGCAAGTCACTTTACTCGTTCCATAATGCATGATCCCGTGACTAACCACTTAGTCACATTGAGCTCATTATGATGATGCATTACCGAGTGGACCCAGAGATACCTCTCCGTCATACGGAGTGACAAATTCCAGTCTCTATTCGTGCCAATCCAACAGACACTTTCGGAGATATCTACAGTGCACCTTTATAGTCACCCAGTTATATTGTGACATTTGGTACACCCAAAGCACTCTTATGGTATCCGGGAGTTACACAATCTCATGGTCTAAGGAAATGATACTTGACATTAGAAAAGCTTTAGCAGACGAACTACATGATCTCGTTATCAATGACATTCAATGTCCATAGTCGGGAAACCATGACCATCTGTTGATCAACGAGCTAGTCAACTAGAGGCTCACTAGGGACATGTTGTGGTCTGTGTATTCACACATGTATCACAGTTTCCGGTTAATACAATTGTAGCATGAACAATAGACAATTATCATGAACAAGGAAATATACTAATAATCATTTTATTATTGCCTCTAGGGCATATTTCCAACAATAACTACATATGTAGCTCGGTAGTCTAGGTTTAAGCATGAGAGTCATTTTAGAACCTCAAGAAAAATTACAAGTTGGGGTGATCCTATTTTCGTATTGTCTAATCTTGGAGTAACTTGTTCGATTAGACGTTCTTAACTTCATTGCAGCAAATGTTATGAGTGGGGATTCTAGTTAGTTGATATTCTTGAGGCAACCATGCTGTGATAAAGTTAATTGATTGTTAGATTTGAATTCTGGATGGCCATGGGCGCTAGGGACCAAGACGGATGAGGTTGATTTGGCTTGATCCTGCCAAAGAAAATCTTCTTTTTGAAAAATGAAAACATGTTTTTAGAAGTTCATGTTTAAGTTTCCAAATGCGAGCTTTATAGCAAATCAAAGAGGGTGGCGAGGTCATCGACAGTGACACCGGTGGTGGCCACCCCAACCACACGCCAAAAACCAGCCGCGAACAGGCAGACGTAGAGCAGGTGGTCAGCGGTCTCCAAGGTCGCCGCTCACAGGGGGCACACAGCATCCGCCGTGGCGACAATACATTTCTGGGCTAGGACGTTGCGCATGTTGATGCGTCGTTGGACCAGGAGCCAACAGAAGAATTTATATCGCGAGGGGGCACGCGAGTCCTAGATGAACGCGGCGAGGGTACATAGAGCTGGAAAACAAAACCGTTTTTGCATCCGAGCCGCGGTGGAGCCAAAGCTCGTCGTTGCCGTCCCGGACGGGCACAACCTCCTGGAGGATGGTGAGGGCGGCGAGTTCTCGTGTGCCCTTGCCTGTGAGCTGAGGGACAAGAAAGGCGGCCAGGCCACGGGCACGCACATGCCTGTCGGTGACCTCCGCGTCCACGGCAATGCGTGAGTAGGGAAGGGAACACCGTGGCAGCGACCCCGCAGGGAAGCCAACTATCCCACCAGAAAAAGCAGCAGCACCCGTCCCCGACGTCCACGGTGGTGAGAGCTCGGTAGAGAGGCAACATTTTGTCGAGAGAGCCACGGTGCCCACCCAGGTGCAGCCACCCGTGCGCCAAGAGAGAGGGGCCGCCAGCGCACCCCTAGACTTTTCCTTTGTAGAGGACGGTGGTTAGCTAAAGAAGTTTATCACCTCAAACTTTTCCTTTCTAGGAATAATTTCCCTTATTAGAAGTACATGAACATCTCTGGCATCTTCGGTACTACTTATGGCAGCTGCACAAGTGTTATTCATGATATACCACAACATTTTAGATATATTTCTTGTTGTCCCTGAACCCCGTTATAACAGAAGTGCTTTTGCAGGCTTACAAGAAATGGATATTGTAGATCATCTAAGAGTCATGGAATTTGTTCCATCCTAAATTTTTGGGACTCTGGAATAAACACAAAGATGGGGATGGGGAGGCATACCTGCCTGACATAAACATCCACCCGGACCTTTTGAGCGTTGTACAGAAGTAATTGACAGGTTTACTTCATGATAGTCTTGGATTTGGTTTAGCCAAAATGATCAGGTACTTACTCACTTAATTTCTGAATACACCAGTTATTTGTTGAATGCATCAGTTAGACTACGGTGATACATCAAAGCTTCTCTTTAACTGAAACAACTTAATTTTGGAGGAGGACTACCCTGTTTCCAAATCTTAGCTCCGCCATTGATTCTACCTGAATTTACTTTAGTAGTTCTCCTCTTGCAAATTTGAGCCTATATGTTTGGTTTCATATTTTTGTTTATCATGCAATACTTATCCTGCAGCCATCTAATATGCAAATTTGATAATAGAAGATGACCTCATTTATGTACAGAAAAATGCATATTCTTGGACTAGGATTTCTTCTACACTCTCTTGGACCGGGTTACAAATAGATCATACTAATTGGGTTTTATTCATTCAGTCATACAGATTTGAATACTATACTGTTAAAACAATATGATGGATGGCTCCAGTTTGATGCACTGTTAAAATTTCATGTTGAAGTCACATGAGGTAGATCTATTATGGTTTGTACAGAAATGATGCATTGATCAGCACACTGTTGTAAGCATGCAAATTTGAGAGTGAAGAACATTGTTATAAAGATGCAAACTTGACAGGGATTAGGGAAGCAATGAAGTGCGCACATATATGTTAAATAGAATTTCCTGTAAAACCATGAACTGGTCGGCCCCATCACATTAACCCAATTGAATATCATGTAAAATAATACCATCTTCCCTTGGTGCGGGCAGGTGCGTTGCCTGAGGAGTTAGTCGGCGCCAACGTCAGTGGTTGCGGAAGGTGGCGATGGCGCAACAGTGGCTTGGCGGCGCCGACGTCTCACTGTCGTGTGCGTCTGAACGGCAACATCAAGAACGAAATCTAGATTAACTGGGATGGAACTGACCACATATTGCGCACAAGAGGATAGTCTGCACCTGCGTTGGCGAGAAGCTCGTCGGCGCTGGCATCGTCCGCTGCGCATGGCGCCGATGGCGCAGGATAGGCTGGGCGGCTGCGATGTACGTCTGAGTGGGCAAAGGCAGAAGGATCGAGATGATTCCCGTACGTTTAGCCATTTGTTGTGAGCCGGAGGTGTTAATTGCCGTTAACTGTGGCTAATTTTCTGTACTGATTGGCTTATTTATTTGTTTTTTGGACGCGGACGCAATGGGTGGAATTGTTCGATCTTTTTTTTCGGGAACGTGGAACTGTTCGATGGATGGCAGAGTTTCGTTTGCTATAGTAAATTGCTAAACCTACACAGGCGAGGGCTGACTTTTATGTGGACGGTTAGATGCCTGATCGTGGGGTGGTAATTTATCTTGTTTGGCCTGTGTACGTTTATCCGGGTGGGCATAGTGAAGAATATGTTTGCTTGTTTAATAGTAGTAGAGATTATACATTTTTCATACACATCAGGAACATTTTATCCATAATATATATTTCTCAAATATATAATTAAAATTTCCTTTGAAATATAACTTTTGATGCCCATCTTTCATACACTTTGTAAGGAACAAATTACTTATAAATGTTTGAAAAAAATACCTGATTAACATTTTTTGAAATATATTTATGTTCACTTTTTTCATACACATTTTACATAATTCGTATGCATCAGGAACATTTTCTTATAAACGTTTCATCTTTCAAATATATGTTTTTCAGCATTTTTTGAATATGTCTTAAACATTTTCCCCAAATACAAATTGAACATTTCTTCAATGATACTAAACATTTTTTATAACTACATGAATGTTCTTTTACATTGTATAAAGTTTTTTTTTAAAACTGTAACAAACACATTTTTGAAATGTGTGAACATTCAAAATGTGAACTACATTTTTCGAATGGGATGCGATATGTTTTAGTTAAGAAAATATATTTTACATTGTATAAACATTCTTTTCACATGTCATGTATATTATTTGGAAATACGAGAACATTTTTAAGTTGCCACAAACTTTTTTTAATGTTACTCACATGTTCAGAAGTTGTGCTGACATTTCCCAAAAAAAAAACTAGGTTAACAATATTATAACTCGCAATGAAAAGATATATAAGTTTTTCTAGTAAACTTCAAAAATCTATACGTAATCTTTACCTAATAATAATGTAAGAAGTGACTTTTGCGGTCAGTCATGCAATTTTACAGAAAACCCCTTATATTTTCTGTGAAATAACCTACAGTACACACTTAAGTCATAGCTGAAACTTTTTTTTGCATTTTTCTAGGACCCACTTACTTTATAGGTAATTCTCCCCCGGCTTATATTTAAGTCAAACAAATGCTTTCCTGAATTAGTCATATCTTTTAAACTATAACTCCGATTTTAACATGCTATATATAAAATTTGAATAGAAAAATATGTATAATTTGACATGATGTTATTTTTACTTGTTAAATACTTTTAAAATATTATTTTGGAAGCAAACTATAATCTATAGCGCACGGTCATTTAGGATTAACCACATTCAAACACATTTTGATTTGTAAGAACACTAAGATCATCGCCGACGAGGGTAAGAAGGAGGATAAGTGGCAACACAAATGTGATGCCCCGCTAAAATAAAGGATCTGGACCTATTGTGGTCTTGAGTGGTTATTGGGTTAAGAACGTGTGTTATTTTTTCTCCCGTTATAACGCACGAGCTCTTTTGCTAGTAACAATAAAGTAAGGAGTGCCACTGGTGGTCTGCCATGCAATTTTGCAGAAAACCCTTTGTATTTTCTGTGAATTAACCCGCAATACACACTTAAGTCACAGTTGAACCATTATTTTACATTTTTTTCGCAAAATACCTGACTTTTTAGGTAATTCATCTGTGGATATTTAAGTCAGGCAAATGATTTCTAAATTATACATATCTTTTAAACCATAACTCCGATTTTAACATGTTACATATCAAATTTGATTAGAAAAAAATTATAAAATCTGAATATGATGTTATTTTTACTTGTTAAATATTTTTCTAATATTATTTTAGAATATATTTAAGTCAAACAAATATTTTTCTAAATTATCCATATCTTTAAACCGTAACTCCGACTTTAACATGTTATATATATAATTTGATTAGAAAAATGTGTAAAGTCTGAATATGATGTTAGTTTTACTTGTTAAATATTTATAAAAATATTATTTTAAAACAAACTTATAATCTTTAGCGCACAGTTCATTTTTCTTTCGTACCAGCGGCGATCCGGAATGCAGAAAAACACCCAAAAAACCGTATAACAAAAGAAAACATCAATAACACACAAGCACACCTTTGAAAAACCTCGCATGAGAAAAATAATAGATTTCTCATCGCGAGAGCGAGAGAGAGGGGAGGAGAGGGAGAGAGAGGCACCTTGGGGTTAACGACATTCAAACACGTTTTGCTTTCTGTGAACACTGAGGCCACCGCCTGCAAGGGTGAGAAGGGGGATAAGCGGCAACACAAATGTGATGACTTGCTGAAATAAAGGACGTGGATTTATTGTGGTCTTGAGTGATGGTTATTGGAATAAGAGCGTGTGCTATTTTTTCTCCCGTTGCAACACACGGGCTATTTTGCTAGTAATAATAAAAGAAGAAGAGTTTTTGCATGTCCATCACACATTTGTTAGTAGAATCCACGCAACCTTTTTTGGTAATACTCTCAGTCCATCTGCAAGTGAAAGAAAAATGATTATCTTTTTCTGCATTTTTATAGGAAACCATTATCTTTTTTGCATTTTTATAGGAAACCCTCTGCATTTTCTGGTAATTAACCCGCGATCCACCTTTAAGTCACATGAATTAAAAAAGAAACCTCACTCGTATTTGGGTTAATCAACCCGTAGTCCATCTTGAACAAATGATTTCCGAAATGTCCGTATCATTAAATCCTAACTCCATTTTTAACATGTTATATATGGAATTTGATTAGATAAATGTGTTGATCTGAATATGATTTTTTTACCTGTTAACAATTTTTAAATGCTATTTAGGATGCAACCTTTATCAATAGTGCATGATCCATCTTTCTTTTGTACCGACGTCGATCCAGATTGCAAATGAACACCTCAGCAAAACCAGATTGGAGACGAAAATAATAGATTTCTCATCTTATGCCGAGAGGGGGGGGGATAGAGAGACGCCTTAGGATTGACCACATTAAAATATGGTTGTATGAGCACTCAGGGCACCGCCGGTGTGGGTAGGAAGGGGGATAAACGACAACAGAAATGGTACGTCATGTTGAAATAAAGGACGTGGATTTATTAGAGTTTTTAGGTCATGGTTATTGGGTTGGGTGTATGGTATTTTTTTTCTATTGTAACGCACAAGGTCTTTTGCTATAAGTAAAAGAAAAAAAGTATGCACTAGAGACCCGACGCTCCTCCCGAGATGGGCCGACCCATTTAGGGGGCGCCTGAGGCAAGCGAACGCTTTGTCTCGCTATAAGCAAGGGCCAGCCCTGTTAGCCATGTAGCGAGACAACCCCTCCTCCCAGTGTGGTGACTATATCACGCTTATAGTGAGACGGGGATCTCACACTAAAGCGCCTACAGTTACAGGCCGGCCCACCATGACATACTTAAAAGTAGGAAAAGAGGCTAAGCGAGCGGGGATCAATCCCAGGATTGACTGGTTATTGTGTAACACGCTAGCCATTGAGTCACCTATCAGGTTCGTGTTTTGTTAGACAGGCGCGACCTAGTTAAAGAAAAAGAGGCGGTTTTCCACATTTTTTGTGTTTTTGTTTTTACCTTTTTCTCCACCAGGTTTTCTTCATTTCTTTGTCCTTTTTACTGGTTTTTATTTGTTTCTTTCTCGGTTTTCACTAGCTTTGTTTCTTTTTTTTCTCTTTTCTTCAATTTTCCTTCGTTTTGTTTGCTTCTTTTCTCGTTTTTCATAGGTTTTCTTCCGTTTTCTGTCGGGTTTTCACTGTTTTTCTACACATTTTTTGTATGTATCTAATACATTTTTAATAAATTTTTAATATTTTTCAAATACAAGACTAACATGTATTGAATACCTGATCAATATTTTTTATACACATTTAACAATTTTCAAATGCTTGATAATCATTTTTCAAATAGAAATAAACATTTATTGAATACATGTTAAACTTTTTTCAACACATATTTTTCAAATGCTTGATTAATATTATTCAGATACAAGTTTAACATTTTTATAATACATGGTCAACATTTTTCTATACACACTTTATATTTTTGAAAGACAAGTTTAACATTTTTTAATACGTGGTCAACTTTTTTTTATACACATTTAACATTTTCAAATACAAGTTTAACATTTTTCAATACATGGTCAATATTTTTTTATATACACATTTAACATTTACCGAATACAAGTTTAACATGTTCTGAACACTTGTTTAACATTTGTTTCAAATGAGTGGATTAAGAATTTTCAATTAAGTGGTCAATATTTTCTCTATACACATTTCACATTGTATATGTTTTGTATACATGAGAAACATTTTCTTTATACATATTTAACATTTTTCAAATGCTAGATTAACATTTTTAAAATATTTTATGTAAATATTTTTATAATATATTTATTTAATATTTAGAAGCATAAACGTAATTAAAAAATAAAAATAAAAAACGAGGCAGTGGCCTCCCGAGCGGCTCGGTTCCCTAGGTCACCCTATAAGCGAGAATATAGGGGCACCCTCCTCCCAGCGCGCACGGCGCCAAATAGGCGCTCTCCCATAAGCGAGACAAAGCCCCCATGTTTCGCTTTAGGCGAGACTGAGCGGTAGCCTCGCGTCAAGGGACACACTAGTAGGGCGGTCGAGTAATGTTTCCATTTCTTGTTTCTTGAGCTGTTCGTTTCTAACAGATTTTTTTTTGTTTTCTGAAAAAAAAACAGATTTTATGTTCGTTCTTTTTTACATTTTTTATATTTTTAAATATTATATATATATATATGTATATATCTAAAATTATTTTACTTTCATTTTTTAAAACATCCATCACATATTTAAAAATGTTTATGCAGTGTAAAAACATTGCTCATGTAAATTTTAAAAAATATTCATCATGTTTTCAAAACATGGTCAACGTGTGTTTCAAAAATGTTTATCATGCATTAAAAAAATGACCAGTCATATATTTTAGAAATTAAAAATGTTAATCATGTATTTGAAAAATGTACAAGGTGTATACAAAAAATATAGCGTGTATACAAACATGTACAAGATGTATTAAAAAATGTCCAATGAGTATTTGTGAAAATGGTTATCATGTATTTGTTTTTAAAATATTCAAGGTGTATCTGAAATAAAAATCACATGTATTCCGAAAATGTTCAACAAATATTAAAAAATATTCAAAGTGCATTTGAAAATGTTTAGCATGTATTAAAAAAATGTTCAAACATGTATTGAAAAATGCTCATCGTGTATTTGACTATTTGAGAAATATCAACGTACATAAAAAAATGTTCAATGTGTATATGAAAAAGGTATAACTTGTATAGCGGGTACTATAAAGCGATGGGCGTATTGCCAAGCCAAGTCTCCTCCCACAACGTTGTTGTTCCGCTATCACCAATATTAAACTTTTTCCTATTAAAATAAAGCAACCTTAGTTTTCATCAAACCATTTCAAAAGGGTGAATCAAATGGTTGTGCGGTAACTTAAGACAATGTCTTGAGTGTAAATATTTGTTACGCAACAACTGTATCCACAATCTATATTCTCTGTAGCGAGCCTATAAAGCCATTTGCTGAGCAAACACTTATTTTTTATCTCAAGATCCTTGAATCTCAAATCCCCTTGGTCTTTAGGTTTGTACAAAATATCTCACCTTGCTAGGCGGTATTTGGCCTAATGTTCATCACTCTGCCAAAAATATCTAGAATGATAGAAATCTAGTCTCATACCTCTATTGGCACCTCAAAAAACGAGAGCATGAACATAGGCAACTCATGAGTACCGAGTTCACAAGGATCAACATGCGTCCATAAGACATCAGTTTACCCTTCCAACAACTCAGGTTTTTTTCTGGAATCTATCCTTAATGTGTTTCCATTCTTTACTGTTGAGTTTTCTATGATGAATTGGGATACAGAGATACGTAAAACGGTAAAATACCGATTTCACATCCAAAGAATTATTTGTAATTGCTCTCCTCTTTGGCGTGTCCAAAGCTGAACAATTTACTCTTATGAAAATTAGTTTTAAGTCCAGACAATTGTTCAAAAAGACACAAGATCAATTTCATATTCACGGCCTTATCTAAATCATGTTCCAATAAATGCTCGTGTGGGCATATATTGTAAAACAGAAACTCCTCCATTCACTAGATGTGGGATTAACCCACTTACATGACCAATAAGGACATCCGCCTAGCCCCTGTTCTGGCAGTGCGTCTAGCGTCATCAGAGGGCGTATGGAGATTTGTCTCCGATAGATCTCGCGGGATTCAGTCGTCGTTTGTCTTCGGTGGATCCACTGGATCCAGCCATCGTTCGTATGTGCTCGTGTGTCTTCAGGTTGGAGCATTCTGATCTACGCTTCTCTTCATCAGCGGCGGTCGCTGTTCGGGCGCGCTGGTCCTATTGGACCTTAGCACGGTGACTTCCCAACTATCTATTACGACAAGGTTTGCTCGGCTCCGGTGATGAAGGGGCGATGACAGCGGTGCGCCTTTGGATCGCTCTAGTACTTATACTCATCGCTAGGTGGTCTATAGACCTGGGTGTAAATTTTACTTCTAGTGCTCTTTGTACTATGTTGACAGTTGATAAATACATCAGAAATTTTTCCCACAATAAAGGACATCTAGCATATCTACGACAATATTAAACAATATTGGTGATAAAGGATCCCTCTGTCAGGACCTTTGTGAGTCTGAAAGTAATGACCAATGTCATCATTTACCTTCACTCCCATGCTATCTCCCTGAACAAAAAGATTCAACCTGGTTCCTCCAAGCTTGGTCAAACCCTTTCATTCTCAATGCCTGTTTGTATGAAAGGTAATTTGACTTTCTCATAGGCCTTCTAAGAATCCACTTTGAAATGACTTTATGGAGGATTGTTCTTGGTGCTTGTAGCAAACGTGACATTGGAACTGGCATGAATCATGAAGATTGTGAAGATGTTGTTCGGGATGGAATCCTGTGAACCCACAAATTCTATACTATGGAAGGCTAGGAAGGTGGACAGAAACTAAAAAGGTTAGAAGTTTGATGGACAAGAGAGGTATTGATGGGATGGTGCATTCAGTTGGATCGAGATGGACCAAAGGACACATAGATTTGGTGTTGATGGCCGTTCACACCCCATCTTAGAGGAGATATATAGGAACTTGGATAGGTTGATAAGTAGTATTAAGGATGCATGTCATGTGCCTGATACCAGTTTTGCCACCTATCATAATACGGTGGTAATGGAAACTCAATGTGGAAAATGGAATTCTGTTTATTCTTGGACGTAAACTGAATGGTAAACCCCCGAAAGAGCCCCAAAACCAAAATTTGCGTCTTTGCTCCTCTCATCTCGTCAGCGGCTTCGGCCGGGAATTGTGACCTGGAGGACAATAAGAGGGTCTACCAGCGTTGTATGCCTTGGTGAGCATCTAGGTCAGCAGCTCCCTCTTGGTTGTGTTACTCAGGACCGCCACCACCAGCTTCATCCCCCTAGCCGCCTGTTGGCACTCCCTCCAGCGGTGGCGCACCACGTCCTCCGCGATCTATCATTCATGTAGTCGACACCCAATCAAGAGCCATAGTAGATAGGTGGATGCTCTATCACCAACTTTCCCATCGTTTCAAGGCCTCTTAACCTCCTTGCCGACAGGAGCAGGGGCAGTAGCATTCTCACCGGACGGATCAACGCCTTCTCACATGCCAAACCAAGCCGATCATTGTTGATGCTGGAAGACCTCGCAGGAGGCCAAGCTACTCCATGAAGGCGGGATAGACTCGGAAGGAGGCATGGCTCGTTACGTAGGGAAGCCGAGGGGGAAGGTGCGGTTGGGCGGAAGGTGCATGTGTGGTACACTTTTGTTACGGGAGATCTTGGGCATAATTGCTATTGCATAGAGCCATATTCGATTACGTGGTAACTGATTACGAGCAAATGTAAAAGAAACAACCATATCGTTTTCGGGCCACACCATAATCAGATGACGGGAGGAAATCAATGAACCAAACACCTCCTGTGAAAAACTGCCCTTTGCTTTTGGGGACTTGGCTTCTCCTTCTGGAGACACCCTCCACATCACAAAGAACCTCCGTGTTGGGGTGATTGCCATTCTGCATACAAATACTTCTCCCTCGTTACTGGAAGAAAAATAACACTGAGAGACAACCACAAGTTTCATCATTTTCATAAGGGGGATTGCTTATCTGCTGGTTATTGGCGACAAATCAATAAATTATTCTTTTATTCTCTAATAATGCATCATAACATTGATATAATCATCTAGCATTGCCTAGACAAGGAAGTTTAGCATGTCTTGAGGTTTCCTTCTGTAGCTAGATTATTCTATCTGATGCCCATGGCAGCATGTTTATACTTGCACCAAAACATATAAACAAGACAAACAATCCTGTCATGGTGATTACAAGGTTGACACCAGTTTCTCATTCAGAATCATGGGATCTTTGGGTAATATTGTGGTGATGCATTTCATCTTGTAGTATCTTTCTTCTTTTTCTAAAATGAAGCTCGTGGCATCCCCTTTTTTATGTGCAGAGGCTGCATTTTCTTTTTCTTTTTTTTTTGCGGGTAAGAGGCTGCATTTTCCTTTTTGCGGAGGCTGCATTTTCACAACATTGATAAATTTTCCATGGATTCTATTCATTTTCGTCAGGACAAAAGATGAGATTCGTCAGAATATAAATTGGAATCGGCACTGTTTCTACTCTTCTGGATTTGTTTTTTTACTTAAGCTCTGATGTTATTAATTTTTATTGCTTCAGCGAACTCAAGATCAAGAATTTGTTGCACATCACTCATTGACCTTTTGTTTCCACCCTATGGACGTTCATCCAAGTGTTATCTTGAAAATTCCATTGTTGCACCCTGAAAAGAAAATTTGAGTGACATTTTCAGGAGTAGAGGGCCCAGTAGTGATATTGTTGAATCTATTACTTCTAATAAAGTCATTACGTGGGTAAAGAGATGTTACCCGGACCTGACCGAACTTGACAATCCTAAGGTGGGATTGTCCACCTTGTACGGTGTTGACGGTGAAATTGATCCACACATCAAACACTTCAATTGTTTACTTGCAGCCTTGCAGGAGAATAAAACGATGTGAAGTGTCCAAGGCCGTCGTTCAGATGTGATATTCAGCAGAAGTCAAGCGATAATATCATTTGCTGTTATTTAAAATCTGTCTAACAGTTTTAACCTTTTATGTGTGCAGTAATAAACATGCATTTAGAGCATCTACAACCTCGCACTCCAAATCCCCCTCAGGGCGGACGCCCCGGTCACAAAAAAGTGACCTAGATAGGCGCCTCAAACGTTCAGCCGGACCGCACCCTTCATATCCAGCCAAAATCTAGAGCGGATATGAGGGCGGCTGGGCATGTCCGCCACGTCAGGCTCAACCCACGCTGACCCACCCGACCCCACATATATTTCTTCCCATCCGCTGCCTGGACCAAACCCTAGCCACTTCACTCAACTCCCCTTCACCCCCCTCCACCATCCAAGCTCCCGTCTGGCGATCTCCGGCATGGCGGGCAGCGGATCCGATGACGAGCAGTACAGTTCCGTCGACTGGGGTGTCATCTCGTGCGGTTTGGAGGAGGCAATGATCGTCCGCATTGCACTCCGCCGCTCCCGGGAGGACATCCCCTGACTAATAATGGTATCTGTCCGGCGCGAGTCCATTGCATCAGCGCATTGGGCGCTTGGATCCTCCAGCGCTGGATCGACATGGTACTCTCTTCCAATCTCCCTTTCCACATCACCGGTCCGCTAGAGTATGACTCCTACCGGAACCGGTGTGCAGGGGCGGAGCCAGGATTTGACGATAGGGGGGGAGGGGGGGGCGAAGAAGACATCGAACATATAATATTTTTTCCTGACAATGACCATACATAGAGGAACACAAGATAACATGTATTTTTCAATAAGAAAATTGTATTTTTGTTCGTTAATTTGAACGTGGCTCTTACACCCAAAACACAGAACAAAGTCGATAATCCTATATGGCGATTCTAGCTTGTTGTAAATTTTACTCGTGCTAGAATATTTGATCGGTAGTTTGTGTATCAGCTACGTTGTCCTAAGGGTGAAATTTACAACTCAGATGATAAAATCAGCGCAAACCTAATTTACAATACCTATTATTGAGAATAAAACAAGAAATGCTACCCTCTGAAGCAAAGATGTTTCTAGTCTTTTGGAGCCAGAAGCGGATCAGTTCAACAGTTGTATTCTACAGTATAAATCAACAAAGGAATCAAAGGAGACTTTAGTTCATTAGTTGTATTCTACAGTATAAATCAACAAAGGAATCAAAGGAGACTCACTGCTTGATTATTTTGCCGTCGGCTCCGTTGCGGATCAGTTGTACAGATGCCATGGTCGAACTTCCAGGCAGAGCGAGCGTGTGTGCTCGTGCGTCGGCGCTGAATCGTGGCCTCGTCAGATTCTAATACCCTGTGTGTATTTTTTCCCGGGCTGACCAACAAGTGCATATGGGCTTCAACTAGGAAAGCTCCCCTAGGCTCTCTAGCGTGACCAACAAGTGCATATGGGCTTCAACTAGGAAAGCTCCTGGGCTTTAAGCCTTGAGCGCGCGGTTAGGGGGGGCTAATTAGCACTGAATCTGTTTGACGTAGCCTAATTTTAGTTGGCGTATATCACGGCACTTTCTTTACGACGCGACCGTTGGGGGGGGGGGGGGTGGCCCCCGCTCGTCCCCCCGTAGCTCCGCCCCTGCCGGTGTGCCCGCCGTGGGAAGGAGAGGATGAGGACAGCCGAGGCCCATCACTACCTACATGACGGCAACGAAGGCGGCTGATGCAGCGGCATGGGCGGCCGCAGAGGAGGAAGCCATCTGTACCCGCATTGTAAAGAAGCGACAACGGAGGAACACGTGCGCCCTCGCCCGGGAGCGGAATTGGGCGGTCCGTGCCATGGTCGGACTGCACCCCAAGGGGAAGAAGGAGGACAATGACGGGTCGGACAACTCCGACGACGAGCAGATCCGGCTTGATCCGTACTGCGTCTTCGACCGCTACTTCCACGAGAAGGACGGCTAGGGCGCCGGGAAGGGTAAGGGCAGTCGTGGATGATCTTCTCCATAGCTAGCATGTAGGTTAAACATGCCAATTTTTGGTAGCCCGATGGCAATGTCCTGATGTAGTAGCCAGACGATGTGTGTACTGCATCATTTACGTAGTTGCATGAGTTTATACGGATTTGAGGTATGTTAATTGAGGTGTCCAATTATGAGAAGGGAAATTTGAGATGTGACCAGTTAGTGTCCGCGGATGCGCCTGGGCGCGTTCGCGGGTGTTTGAGGGGCCATATTTGCTAAGACTGGCTGTAGATGCTCTTAGTCTGTATTTTCACTGATACATGAACTGCAGTCACTGCTTTTCTTCTCAACTGGTCGCTCCAAATATCTAGGAAAAAGTGAAGTAATGTTTGGCAATTACTAGGGTGAAGTTTTTAGAGACTATCTTCGGTGTAGATTAACCCTTGCCGCCACTCCATCTTCTTCCCCTCTCACCGCCGAAAGGGTGTATCAGCAACACTAACTCACGGGCGAAGAGTACTAAAGATCGACACCAAGCGGCAACAGGTTCAGATACTGTTTACCATCCGGAAAGCGAGGAAGCAACGACAAGGACCAAGGCTTCGAGCGGGCCCGCGGCGCGGCCCACTCGAACCAAGACAAAGCACAGGTGGAACGATGACCCAGAGTGGACTCGTTAGTTAAATACAAACCTGTAACGTTCGAATTGACTTGGCTTGGACTTGGACGGCGGTCCGGCCGATTGTAATCCAGCTGTAGCAGTGAGGAAGGTTGGGAGGAAAAGCACGCTACTGAATTCCCCATTTCGCCATGAACCCTAGCTCCTCTTCGTAGATCAATCGCGACCATTACACTTGCTATCAGATTCGGCGGTCCTGGAGCTTCCCCAACATCATCATGAGATGTGGTGGCGAGATCGACGGCGAGCGGCGGCGATGGAGAAGCTGTCGGAGGATGGGCGCGGCGTCTACGAGCTCCTCCGTGCGGATCTCACGGTCAACCTCGACAAGCGCTTCAAGGAATAAGGTGCAGATCTCCTCAAGGCCATGGAAAAGCTGATCTCTACAAATACCATGACCCTCGACGACTTGCTCTCCTCGCGGGTGGACGGGGTCCGTGACAAGCTATTGATGCAGCTGGAGCAGATCCGCGACGACCATTCGAAGGGGAGCCCTTCGCGACATGAAGATCCATCACCATCGCGTGTGGCTGGGAATGGTCGCGGCGGTGCCCCTACTGATTCCCTCGGCTTCGACCACGACCATCGGGGGAAGGAACATAATACTTATGTCCCTCCTCCAGTCAGAGGTGTGCGAGAGTCCAATTTACCATTCCGTCATTCTCTGGGCGTGAGTTAAATTCCTTTGATGCTGCTGATTCGTTTGCATTTGGTGCTCTCCTGGAATTGTCGAGATTTGATGGAGCCAATCCACGTCTGTGGCAAACGCGTTGCAAAGATCAATTCCGATTGTGGTGTACTTCGACTCATCGATGGATTTCTCTGGCTACGACTCAATTCGAGGGTGATGTTGCTCGTTGGTTGGAGTCTATGCAGCATCGTCAACCGCAGGCAAGTTGGTCTGAATTCCGTCAAAGTTTGTAGAACCGCTTTGGTCAATCTTCAAGGGTATGAAGATGCACTCCCTCTCTCTCTCGTTGCTAGCATCTTCTAGATTGATCTTGGTGACACATAGGAAAATTTTGAATTATTATGACGTTCCCCAACAGTGGCATCATGAGCTAGGTCTATGCGTAGTTTCTTTGCAAGAGTAGAACACAAATTTGTTGTGGGCATAGATGTTGTCAATTTTCTTGCCACTACTAGTCTTATCTTGTTTCGGTTGCATCGTGGGATGAAGCGGCTCAGACCGACCTTACACATATGCTTACGTGAGACAGGTTCCACTGACTGACATGCACTTGTTGCATAAGGTGGCTAGCGGGTGTCTGTCTCTCCCACTTTAGTCGGATTGGATTCAATGAAAAGGGTCCTTATGAAGGGTAAATAGCAATTGTCATATCATCGTTGTGGCTTTTGCGTATCTATGAAACGTTCTTGCTAGAAACCCATAGCAGCCACATAAAAACATGCAACAACAATTAGAGGACGTCTAACTTGTTTTTGCAGGGTATGCTATGTGATGTGATATGGCCAAAAAGGATGCGATGAATGATATATGTGATGTATGAGATTGATCATGTTCTTGTAATAGGAATCACGACTTGCATGTCGATGAGTATGACAATCGGCATGAGCCATAGGAGTTGTCTTAATTTATTGTATGACCTGCGTGTCAATAAAAACGCCATGTAATTACTTTACTTTATTGCTAACCGTTAGCCATAGTAGTAGAAGTAATAGTTGGCGAGACAACTTCATGAAGACACAATGATGGATATCATGATGATGGAGATCATGGTGTCATGCTGGTGATGAAGGTGATCATGCCGCGCCTCAAAGATGAAGATCAAAGGCGCAAGATGATATTGGCCATATCATGTCACTTTATGATTTGCATGTGATGTTTGTCATGTTTACATCTTTTTTTTCTTAGAACGACGGTAGCATAAATAAGACGACCCCTCACTAAGGTTCCCCTAACTGTGCACCATTGCGAAGGTTCGTTGTTTCGAAGCACCACGTGATGATTGAGTGTGATAGATTCTAATGTTCGCATACAACAGGTGTAAGCCAGATTTACACATGCAGAACACTTAGGTTGACTTGACGAGCCTAGCATGTACAGACATGGCCTCGGAACATGAGAGACTGAAAGGTCGAACATGAGTCGTATAGCAAATACGATCAACATGGAAATGTTCACACGATGATGACTAGTCCGTCTCACGTGATGATCGGACACGGCCTAGTTGATTCGGATCATGTATCACTTAGATGACTAGAGGGATGTCTATCTGAGTGGGAGTTCATTAAATAATTTGATTAGACGAACTTAATTACCATGAACATAGTCTAAAATATCTTTACAATATGTCTTGTAGATCAAATGGCCCACGCTAATGTTGCCCTCAACTTCAACGCGTTCCTAGAGAAAACCAAGCAGAAAGACGATGGTAGCAACTATACGGACTGGGTCCGAAACTTGAAGATCATCCTCATAGCTGCCAAGAAAGCATATGTCCTTGAAGCACCGCTAGGTGATGCACCCATTTTACCAGCAACTCAAGATGTTATGAACGCATGGCAGTCGTGTAGTGATGATTACTCCCTGGTTTAGTGCGGCATGCTTTACAGCTTAGAAGCCGGGGCTCCAAAAGCGTTTTGAGCAGCACAGAGCATATGAGATGTTCCAAGAGCCAAAAATGGTTTTCCAAGCTCATGCCCGGGTCGAAAGATATGAAGTCTCCGACAAGTTCTACAGTTGTAAGATGGAGGAAAACAGTTCTGTCAGCGAGCATATACTCAAAATGTCTGTGTTGCACAACCGTTGTCTCAGCTGGGAGTTAATCTTCCATATGACTCGGTCATTAGAAGGATCCTCCAGTCACTTCCACCTAGCTACAAGAGCTTTGTGATGAACTACAATATGCAAGGGATGGAGAAGTCCATTCCTGAGTTATATTCAATACTGAAATCAGCGAAGGTGGAAATCAAAAAGGAACATCAAGTGTTGATGGTGAATAAGACCACTAGTTTCTAGAAAGGCAAGGGTAAAAAGAACTTCAAGAAGGACGACAAGGGAGTTGCGGCGCCCGGTAAATCAGTTGCTGGGAAGAAGCCAAAGAATGGACCCAAGCCCGAGACTCAGTGCTTTTATTGCAAGGGAAATGGTCACTGGAAGCAGAACTGCCCCAAGTACTTAGCAGATAAGAAGGCCGGCAATGCCAAAGGTATATGTGATATACATGTTATTGATGTGTACCTTACCAGCGCTCGTAGTAGCTCCTGGGTATTTGATATTGGTGCAGTTGCTCATATTTGTAACTCAAAACAGGAGCTATGGAATAAGCGGAGACTGGCGAAGGACGAGGTGATGGTGCGCGTCGGGAATGGTTCCAAGGTCGATGTGATCGCCGTCGGCACGCTACCTCTACATTTACCTATGGGGTTAGTTTTAAACCTCAATAATTGTTATTTAGTGCCAGCTTTGAGCATTGACATTGTATCTGGATCTCGTTTAATGCGACATGGCTACTCATTTAAATCCGAGAATAATGGTTGTTCTATTTATATGAGAGATATGTTTTATGGTCATGCCCCGCTGGTCAATGGTTTATTTTTATTGAATCTCGAACGTGATGTTACACATATCCATAGTGTGAATGCCAAAAGATGTAAGGTTGATAATGATAGTCCCACATACTTGTGGCACTGCCGCCTTGGTCACATTGGTGTCAAACGCAAGAAGAAACTCCATGCAGATGGACTTTTGGAGTCTCTTGATTATGAATCATTTGACACGTGCGATCCATGCCTCATGGGCAAAAAGACCAAGACTCTATTCTCCAAAACAATGGAGCGAGCGACCAACTTGTTGGAAATAATACATACTGATGTGTGCGGTCCAATGAGCATTGAGGCTTGCGGTGGCTATCGTTATGTTCTCACCCTCACTGATGACTTAAGTAGATATGGGTATGTCTACTTAATGAAACACAAGTCTGAGACCTTTGAAAAGTTCAAGGAATTTCAGAGTGAGGTAGAGAATCAACGTGACTGGAAAATAAAGTTCTTATGATCAGATCATGGAGGAGAATATTTGAGTCACGAGTTTGGTACGCACTTAAGGAAATGTGGAATTGTTTCACAACTCACGCCGCCCGGAACACCTTAGTGTAATGGTGTGTCCGAACGTTGTAATCGCACTCTATTGGATATGGTGCGATCTATGATGTCTCTTACCGATTTACCGCTATCATTTTGGGGTTATGCTTTAGAGACAACCACATTCACTTTAAATAGGGCACCGTCTAAATCCATTGAGATGACACCGTATGAACTATGGTTTGGGAAGAAACCTAAGCTGTCGTTTCTAAAAGTTTGGAGATGCGATGCTTATGTCAAGAAACTTCAACCTGAAAAGCTCGAACCCAAGTCAGAAAAATGCGGCTTCATAGGATACCCTAAGGAAACCATTGGGTATACCTTCTACCTCAGATCCGAAGGCAAGATCTTTGTTGCCAAGAATGGATCCTTTCTGGAGAAAGAGTTTCTCTCGAAAGAAGTAAGTGGGAGGAAAGTAGAACTTGATGAAGTACTGCCTCTTGAACCAGTGAGTAGCACAGCTCAGGAAGATGTTTCTGTGGTGCCTGCACCGACTGGAGAGGAAGTTAATGATGATTGTCATGAAACTTCAGATCAAGTTGCTACTGATCTTCGTAGGTCCACAAGGGCACGTTCCGCACCAGAGTGGTACGACAACCCTGTCCTGGAAATCATGTTGTTAGACAACGGTGAACCTTTGAACTATGAAGAAGCGAGGGCGGGCCCGGATTCCAACAAATGGCTTGAAGCCATGAAATCTGAGATAGAATCCATGTATGAAAACAAAGTATGGACTTTGACAGACTTTCTCGATGATCGGCAAGCCATAGAAAATAAGTGGATCTTTAAGAAGAAGACTGACGCGGATGGTAATGTGACCGTCTATAAGGCTCGGCTTGTCGCTAAGGGTTATCGACAAGTTCAAGGGGTTGACTATGATGAGACCTTCTCACCTGTAGCGAAGCTGAAGTCCGTCCGAATCATGTTAGCAGTTGCCGCATTCTATGATTATGAGATATGGCAAATGGACGTCAAAGCGGCATTCCTTAACAGTTTCCTTAAGGAAGAATTGTATATGATGCAACTGGAAGGTTTTGTCGATCCTAAGAATGCTGACAAGGTGTGCAAGCTCCAGCACTCCATCTATGGGCTGGTGCAAGCATCTTGGAGTTGGAACATTTGATTAAATGAAATGATCAAAGCGTTTGGGTTTATGCAGACTTATGGAGAAGCCTGTGTTTACAAGAAAGTGAGTGGGAGCTCTGTAGCATTTCTCATATTATATGTAGATGACATACAATTGATGGGAAATGATATAGAACTTTTGGAAAGCATAAAGGCCTACTTGAATAAGTGTTTTTCAACGAAGGACCTTGGAGAAGCTGCTTACATATTAGGCATCAAGATCTATAGAGATAGATCGAGACGCCTCATTAGTCTTTCACAAAGCACATACCTTGACAAGATATTGAAGAAGTTCAATATGGATCAGTCAAAGAAGGGGTTCTTGCCTATATTGCAAGGTGTGAGATTGAGCACGACTCAATGCCCGACCTCGGCAGAAGATAGAGAAAAGATGAGTGTCATCCCCTGTGCCTCAGCCATAGGGTCTATTATCTATGCCATGCTGTGTACCAAACCTGATGTGAACCTTGCCGTAAGTTTGGTAGGGAGGTACCAAAGTAATCCCGGCATGGAACACTGGACAGCGGTCAAGAATATCCTGAAGTACCTGAAAAGGACTAAGGATATGTTTCGCGGTAATGGAGGTGATGAAGAGCTCGTCGCAAAGGGTTACGTAGATGCTAGCTTCGACACAGATCTAGATGACTCCAAGTCACAAACCGGATACGTGCACATTTTGAATGGTGGGGCAGTTAGCTGGTGCAGTTGCAAGCAAAGCATCATGGAGGGATCTACATGTGAAGCGGAGTACATGGCAGCCTCAGAGGCAGCACATGAAGCAATCTGGATGAAGGATTTCATCACCGACCTAGGAGTTATTCCCAATGCATCGGGCCCGATGACTCTCTTTTATGACAGCACTGGAGCTATTGCCCTTGCGAAGGAGCCCAGGTTTCATAAGAAGACCAGGCATATCAAGTGTTGCTTCAACTCCATTCGTGAAAATATTCAAGATGGAGACATAGATATTTGTAAAGTGCATATAGATCTGAATGTCGCAGATCCATTGACTAAACCTCTTCCACGAGCAAAACATGATCAACACCAGAACTCTATGGGTGTTTGATTCATCACAATGTAACTAGATTACTGACTCTAGTGCAAGTGGGAGACTGCTGGAAATATGCCCTAGAGGCAATAATAAAATGGTTATTATTATATTTCCTTGTTCATGATAATTGTCTGTTGTTCATGCTATAATTGTATTAACTGAAAACCGTAATACATGTGTGAATACATAGACCGTAATATGTCCCTAGTAAGCCTCTAGTTGACTAGCTCATTGATCAATAGATGGTTGTGGTTTCCTAACCATGGACATTGGATGTCGTTGATAACAGGATCACATCATTAGGAGAATAATGTGATGGACAAGACCCAGTCCTAAGCATAGCACAAGATCGTGTAGTTCGTTTGCTAAAAGCTTTTCTAATGTCAAGTATCATTTCCTTAGACCATGAGATTGTGCAACTACCGGATATCGTAGGAATGCTTTGGGTGTACCAAACGTCACAACATAACTGGGTGGCTATAAAGGAGCACTACATGTATCTCCGAAAGTGTCTGTTGGGTTGGCACGAATCGAGACTGGGATTTGTCACTCCGTATGACGAAGAGGTATCTCCGGGCCCACTCGGTAATGCATCATCATAATGAGCTCAATGTGACTAAGGAGTTAGTCACGGGATCATGCATTATGGCACGAGTAAAGATACTTGCCGGTAACGAGATTGGACGAGGTATGGGGATACCGACGATCGAATCTCGGGCAAGTAACATACCGGTGGACAAAGGGAATTGTATATGGGATTGATTGAATCCCTGACATCATGGTTCATCTGATGAGATCATCGTGGAACATGTGGGAGCCAACATGGGTATCCAGATCCTGATGTTGGTTATTGGCCGGAGAGATGTCTCAGTCATGTCTGCATGGTTCCCGAACCCGTAGGGTCTACACACTTAAGGTTCGGTGACGCTAGAGTTGTTATGGGAAACTGTATGTGGTTGCCAAAGGTTGTTCGGATTCCTGGATGAGATCTCATCCCGGACATCACGAGGAGTTCTGTAATGGTCCGGAGGTAAAGATTTACATATGGGAAGTCCAGTTTCAGTCACCAGAATGGTTTCGGGGGTTATACCGGGACCATTGAAAGGTGTCCGGGGGTCCACCGGGTGGGGCCACCTGCCACGAGGGACTTAATGGGATGAACAAGGGTGGGAACCATCCCCCTAGTGGGCTGGTGCGCCCCCAAGGGCCCAAGGCACCTAGGGTTGGAAACCCTAGGGGATGGGGGCGCCTCCCACCAAACTTGGGGGGCAAGTCCCCCCCTTGGCCGCCGTCCCCCTTGTAGATGGGATCTAGGGGGTCGGCCCCCTCTCCCCTTCCCCTATAAATAGTGGGGGTGGGGGGGGGGGGGGGAGGGCTGCCACATCCTTCCCCTGGCGCAACCCCTCCCTCCTCCTCCTCTGTAGAGCTTGGCGAAGCCCTGCAGGAAAACCGCAAGCTCCACCACCATGCCGTCATGCTGCCGGAGCTCTCCCTCAACTTCTCCTCTCCCCTTGCCGGATCAAGAAGGAGGATATGTCCATGGGGTGTATGTGTGTTGAACACGGAGGCGCCGCCCGTTTGGCGCTAGATCGGATCTTCCGCGATTTGAATCGTCGCGAGTACTCCATCAACCGCGTTCTTGCAACGCTTCCGCTTAGCAATCTTCAAGGGTATGAAGATGCACTCCCTCCCTCTCTTGTTGCTAGCATCTCCTAGATTGATCTTAGTGACATGTAGGAAAATTTTGAATTATTACTACGTTCCCCAACAGTCCCGATTCTAAGCCGTAAAGCATGTCACACTGAACTAACAAGTAGTCATCAACACGCGACTGTCAGACATTCACAAATGTTTGCAGCTGCTGGGGCAGGTGGTACACCTTGTGGTGCATCAAGGACATAATTCTTCTGTGCAGCAATGAGGATAATCCTCAAGTTACGGACCCAGTCCGTGTAGTTGCTGCCATCATCATTCAACTTAGCTTTCTCTAGGAACGCATTAAAATTCAAAGGAACGGTAGCACGGGTCATTGATCTACAACATAGATATGCAAAAACTATCAGGACTAAGTTCATGATAAATTAAGTTCAATTAATCAAATTACTTAAGAACACCCACTTGGATAGACATCCCTCTAGTCATCTAAATGATACATGATCCGAATCAACTAAACCATGTCCGATCATCACGTGAGATGGAGTAGTCTTCAATGGTGAACATCACTATGTTGATCATATCTACTATATGATTCACGTTCGACCTTTCGGTCTCCAGTGTTCCGAGGCCATATATGTATATGCTAGTGATGTCGCTTGAAGCTACGTCGGTATTTCCCCAAAGAGGAAGGGATGATGTAACACAGTAGCGGTAGGTATTTCCCTCAGATATGAAACCAAGGTTATCAAACCAGTAGGAGAACGAAGCAACACAACGTAAACAACCCCTGCACAAAAATAACAACACCTCCCAACCCGACGTGTTAAAGGGGTTGTCAATCCCTTTCAGGGTACAGTGCCTCAAGATAGGCAAAGGACGTGAGGTAAATTTGTAGATAGGAAAAATAGACCGCGAAACAAATAAATTGCAGCAAGGTATTTTTGTATTTTTGGTTTAATAGATCTGAAAATAAACGCAAGGAAAAAGTAGATTGCAAGGCAAATATATGAGAAAGAAGACCCGGGGCCGTAAGTTTCACTAGTGGCTTCTCTAAAAAAATAGCAAACGGTGGGTGAACAAATTATTGTTGGGCAATTGACAGAGCTTCAAATAATTATGATGATATCCAGGCAATGATCATTACATAGGCATCACGTCCAAGATTAGTAGACCGACTCCTGCCTGCATCTACTACTATTACTCCACACATCGACTGCTATCCAGCATGCATCTAGTGTATTAAGTTCATGAGAAAATGGAGTAATGCAATAAGAATGATGACATGATGTAGATGAGATCCGTTTATCTATTGCGACAGATATGGATCCCATCTTTTTATCCTTAGTAGCAATGATACATACGTGTTGGTTCCCTTTCTGTCAATGGGATCAAGCACCGTAAGATCGAACCCACTACTGGGCACCTCTTCCCATTGCAAGACAAATGGATTAAGTTGGCCAAACAAAACCCAAATATTGGAGAAGAAATACGAGGCTATAAGAGATCACACATATAAGAGAAAAAAGAAACTCAAATAAATTTCATGGATATAAAAACATATAACTGATGATAAACTCGAATTCTTCGGATCCCAACAAAGACACCGCCAAAAGACTTACATCATGTGGATCTCCAAGAGACCATTGTATTGATAATCAAGAGAGAGAGAGAGAGAGAGAGAGAGAGAGAGAGAGAGAGGAAGCCATCTAGCTACTAACTACAGACCCAAAGGTCTACAAAGAACTAGTCACGCATCATAGGAGAGGCACCAATGGAAGTGGTGAACCCCTCCGTGATGGTGTCTAGATTGGATCTGGTGGTTTTGGACTCTGCGGCGGCTGGATGAATTTTTTGTCGACTACCCTAGGGTTTCTGGAATATTGGGGTATTTATAGAGCAAAGAGGCGGTCTGAGGGGCACCCGAGGTGGGCACAACCCACTAGGGAGCGCCTGGGCCTCTTGGCATGCCCTGGTGGGTTGTCCCCTCCTCGGGACTCCCCCCAGGTGCAACTAGGGCCCACCTTCTTCCTTTTGGTCCATAAAAAATTATCATAAATTGGTGTGGCATTTGGACTCCGTCTGATATTGATTTCGTGCAATGTAAAAAACATGCAGAAAATATCAACTGGCACTTGGCACTATGTCAATAGGTTAGTACCAAAAAATGATATAAAGTGATTATAAATTGATTATAAAACATCCAATATTGATAATAAAACAACACGAAATAATCAAAAATTATAGATACGTTGGAGACGTATCAGCATCCCCAAGCTTAACTCCTGCTCGTCCTCGAGTAGGTAAGTGATATAAACAGAATTTTTGATGTGGAGTGCTATTTATCATGTCATATCATATTCTTTTCTTTATAGCATGGACATTTGGACTTTATGTGATCAAAGCAATAGTCTAGTTTTGACATAACAATTTAGTTACTCAAGCATATCAACAAGCAACCATGTCTTTCAAAATATCAATCCTAAAACAAGTTATCCCTAGCCCATCATGCTCAAACATCGATCCATTCATGAAACACACTCGAATATTAGCTACACCCAATACTTAAGTACGATCATATTGCCTCCTAGTTGGTGCTTTTATAAGAGAGGATGTAGACTCAATTTCAAAAATAAAATTGCATAAAATAAAAGAAAGACCCTTCGCAGAGGGAAGTAGGGATTTGTAGAGGTGCCAGAGCTCAAAGCAAAAAATTAGAGATAAAAACATTTTAGGAGGTGTATCCATCCCACCAACAAAAACGACTTGGAGCATACCAACACTTTCCATGCTAGATATATCATAGGTGGTTGCCAAACAGAAAATAAAGTTTATTCCTTTTTCCACCATACTTTCACTTTCCATGGCTAGCCGTATCCATGGGTGCCCTCCATACCAACACTTTGCAAGGAATTTATTATTTGATAACATAAAGTAAATTCATTTTTGCATTTCAGGACTGGGCATCCCTAATACCTTTGCCTTACTCTCGTGCAATGACAAGTGAATAAACACTCGTCGTGAGAATAACACATCTAGCATGGAAAATATTAGCCACCCGTTACCGTTCCGCGAGCGAAACAAACACACAAAAGAGAAGTTTATTTTGAAAATTAGTGATGGCACATGCAATTTGCTTAGAACGGCAAAAGAATACCGCATATAGGTAGATATAATGGACTCATGTGGCAAAACTGGTTTAAAGGATTTTGGATGCACAAGTAGAGGTCATACTTGGTGCAAAATGAAGGCTAGCAAAAGATTGAGAAGCGACCAACCAAGAAACGAATAATCTCGTAAGCAAGCATTAAGCATAATTAACACTGAATAATTCACCATAAGTAGGATATATTTTCATTGCATGATTATTGACTTTCGTGCATGCATAGGGAATCACAAACCTTAACACCAATATTCTTACTAGAGCACAATTACTCATAAACATAACTCACATATCACATCATCATATCTCAAAACTATTACTAAGAATCAAGTTTATTTTGTCCAATGATCTTCATGACATATATTTCTTTTTTCTTGTTTTATCCTTCTTGGATATCTATCACTTTGGGACTAATTTTCATGTGTTGCTTTCCATAAGCTCAAACAAATATAAGTGAAGATCATGAGCATACCATATTTTCTTTCTCTCAAAATAATTTAAGTGAAGCAAGAGAGAATTTCTTCAAAGTTTACTAACTCTCAAATAAATCTAAGTGAATCAAGAGAGCATTTCTTTAAAAGTACTAAGCACACCATTCTCAAAAAGATATAAGTGAAGCACTAGAGCAAGTCCATTGCTCATAGAAATTTAAGTGAAGCATAGAGAGCAATTTTAACAAGTCATGGAATAATTTTGGCTCTCTAAAATAGGTGTGTCCACCAAGGATTGATGACTTAAAACACAAAATAAAACAATCAAACACACATATCATATCGGACGCTCCAAGCAAAACACATATCATGTGATGAATAAAAACATAGCCTCAAGTAAAATACCGATGGTTGTTAGAAAAAAGAGGGGATGCCTCTCGGGGGCATCCCCAAGATGAGTTGGTTGCTAATCCTTGGATAATAGCTTGGGATGCTGGGGCATCCCCAAGCTTAGGCTCTTCTATCCTTCTTTCATCCATCGTAAGATAACCCAAAACCTGAAAACTTCAATCACACAAAACTCAAACAAAACCTTTGTGAGATCCGTTAGTAAAAGAAAGCAAACCACTATTATAAGTGCTGTGTTAAACCAATTCTTATTTTGTTTTTGTATTATATCTAATGTATTCCAACTTTTCTATGGTAAAAACTCATCAAATAAAACCATAGAGCCATCAAAATAACCACACAACACAAAGAAAACAGAATCTGTCAAAACAAAACAATTTGTAGTAATCTGGAACTTTCGAATACTTCTGAAACTCCAAAAATTATGAAATAAATTTGTGGACGTGAGGTATTTGTCTATTGATCCTCTGCAAAATTAATCATCTTAAAAACACTCTTTTGTAAAAAATGACAACAAATCTCGTGAGTGCAAAAGTTTCTGTTTTTTAGCAAGATCAAATAAACTATCACCCAAGTCTTCCCAAAGGTCTTGCTTGGCACTAACACTAATTAAACACAAAAAACACAATCATAACAGTAGCATAATTGTTTTAACACACAAGAACAGGAAGTAAAAAGCAAAAACAAATTTTATTCATTGGGTTGCCTCCCAACAAGTGCTATGGTTTTACGCCCCTAGCTAGGCATAAGATTTTATTGATGCTCACAAGAAAGATAATAATTTGAACACAAAGAGAGCATCATAAATCACGTGACCAACACATTTAAGTCTAACATACTTCCTATGTATAGGAATTTTATAGGAAAACAAATTATGAAGGCAAGCAAAATCTAGCATATGCAAGGAAGAATTAAGAAACAATAGCAATCTCAACATGAAGAGAGGTAATTTGGTAACATGAAAATTCCTACAACCATATTTTCCTCTCTAGTAATAATTACATGTAGTATCATAATCAAATTCAAAAATATAGCTATCACATAACATATTCTCAACATGATCCACATGCATGTGAAGTTGACACTCTTCCAAAATAGTGGAATTAACATTAACTAAAGTCATGACCTCTCCAAACCCACTTTTATCAAAAAATTCATAAGATTGAACATTCTCCAAATATGTGGGATCTAAAGTTGACACTCTTCAAAACCAACTTTCAATAATATTGCAAACATTATTATCAATCTCATATTCATCATGGGGCTTAAATAAATTTTCAAGATCATACCAAGAATCACCCCAATCATGATCATTGCAATAAGTAGTAGACATAGCAAAATTAGCATCCCCAAGCTTGGGGTTTTGCATATTATTAGCACAATTGACGTTAATAGAATTTATAATAAAATCATTGCAATCATGCTTTTTATTCAAGGAGCTATCGTGAACCTCTTCATAAATTTCTTCATCACAATTTTCGGATTCACGAATTTCAAGCAAAACTTCATAAAGATAATCTAGTGCACAAAATTCACTAGCAATTTGTTCGTCATAATTGGATCTCTTATAAAGATTAGAAAGTGGATGATGATCCATAAAATTTTAGCAAGCGAAGATGCAAGCAAAAAGAAGGCACATGGTAACACAAGCGAACAAAAAATCTGACAAGAAAACATCGAACGAAAAAGAGGGCGAATAAAACAACAAATTTTTGTGAAGTGGGGGAGAGGAAAACGAGAGGCAAATGACAAATAATATAAATTGCAAGGAGGTGATATTTGTGATTAGGAACCTGGTTGATGTTGAAGATCCTCCCCGGCAACGGCTCCAGAAATTCCTTTTGATGTCGCTTGAAGCTACGTCGGTATTTCCCCAAAGAGGAAGGGATGATGCAGCATAGTGGCGGTAGATATTTCCCTCAGATATGAAACCACGGTTATCGAACCAGCAGGAGAACCAAGCAACACAATGTAAATAGCCCCTTCACTCAAATAACAACACCTCGCAACCCGACGTGTTAAAGGGGTTGTCAATCCCTTTCGGGGTACCACATGATACGTCCATTTTGCATCATGCTTTTATATCGATATTTATTGCATTATGGGCTGCTATTACACGTTATGTCACAATACTTATGGCTATTCTCTCTTATTTTACAAGGTTTATCATGAAGAGGGAGAATGCCGGCAGCTGGGATTCTGGCTGGAAAAGGAGCAAATATTGGAAACCTATTCTGCACAGCTCCAAAAGACCTGTAACTCCACGAAAGTCATTTTTGGATTTAATAAGAATTATTGAGGAAAGAAAGTACCAGAGGGGGCCCACACCATGGCCACGAGGGTGGGGGGTGCGCCCACCCCTACTGGTTGCGCCCCCTGTCTCGTGGGCCCCCTGGTGGCCCTCCGGTGCCCATCTTCTGCTATATGAGGTCTTTTACCCTGGAAAAAAAATCATAAGCAAACTCACGAGACGAAACTCCGCCGCCACGAGGCGGAACCTTGGCAGAACCAATCTAGGGCTCTGGCGGAGCTGTTCTGCCGGGGAAACTTCCCTCCGGGAGGGGGAAATCATCACCATCGTCATCACCAACGATCCTCTCATCGGGAGGGGGTCAATCTCCATCAACATCTTCACCAACACCATCTCCTCTCAAACCCTAGTTCATCTCTTGTATCCAATCTTGTATCCAAAACCACAAATTGGTACCTGTGGGTTGCTAGTAGTGTTGATTACTCCTTGTAGTTGATGCTAATTGGTTTACTTGGTGGAAGATCATATGTTCAGATCCATTATGCATATTAATACTCCTCTGATTCTGAACATGAATATGCTTTGTGAGTAGTTCCGTTTGTTCCTGAGGACATGGGTGAAGTCTTGCTATTAGTAGTCATGTGAATTTGGTATTCGTTCGATATTTTGATGAGGTGTATGTTGTCTTTCCTCTAGTGGTGTTATGTGAACGTCGACTACATGACACTTCACCATTATTTGGGCCTAGAGGAAGACATTGGGAAGTAATAAGTAGATGATGGGTTGCTAGAGTGACAGAAGCTTAAACCCTAGTTTATGCGTTGCTTCGTAAGGGGATAATTTGGATCCACTAGTTTCATGCTATGGTTAGGTTTACCTTAATACTTCTTTTGTAGTTGCGGATGCTTGCAGTAGGGGTTAATCATAACTGGGATGCTTTTCCAAGAAAGGGTAGTACCCAAGCACCGGTCCACCCACATATCAAATTATCAAAGTAACGAACGCGAATCATATGAGCGTGATGAAACTAGCTTGACGATAATTCCCACGTGTCATCGTGTTGGAGTAATGGGCCATAGGTAGGCTAACCCGAGTCCCTGAGCCTTTCAAGACTTTGGTCCGGCTTCGACCCACGAGACTCCAGAATGGAGCACCGCCTTCCGGTGGCCGGCTAGCTCCAACAGCCGGCTACCCGAAGGCGGCCAAGCCCCAGCAGACAGCACCAAGACAGGGCGACTACTAGCAGACGGCCTCCGCTGAGGACGACTTCCAGCAGCCGGCCACCCGGTGCCCTCAAGGTTTGCGCCCTTCATCAAAAGGACAAGACAGGATGAGGCTCCAGTACAACCCCTCACCCCCGAATCCCGGGCTCGGCATGGCTGCAGTGCCCCGTACATGTGAAGATCTCCGCACGGCGCGCCACTGTAGACACTCCCCCTTTGTCGCCACACCTGACCGGCAAAGTCCTGTTCCCACGATGGCTTGTCGGTACGACCCGCAGGCGGCGGGTCCTACCAGGCAGTGAGAGCCTGGAGGACGGCGGAAGCCGGACCAACCGGAACTACGGGAGGCCGGTCTCCAGCAGGCGGTCGGCCCCTCCCTCGGGGCCCTTGCGTCATTTACCAGATGGGGCGCGGAGTGGCTACAGTGATCTCCCACCAGGCGGCGGGACTGTAGCCACGCTCCCCTGACCAAGCCTGCGTCATTAGCACCATGGCTACAGTAACCAACCACCAACCAGACCCGCCAGCAATGGAAGCGGCTTGTCGGCTCCGTACTAGACTAGTCGGAGGGACCCACCAGGCAGCGGGCCCCAGCTGCCGGCAGAGAAGCCGACGACCAGAGGCGCTGACAGCCGGGTCCAGCACCCGGCCAAGTTACCATTGTACCCCTGGGGGGTAGGCCTATATAAACCCCCCAGGACACCCATGCAAAGGGTTCCGAACCTGTTAGACCTAGACTCATTTCTAGAGGGAGAAGAGAGCTAGTCTTGCTTCCTTGAACCTCTAGCTCACAGCTCAAGGAGCACCTTGTACCCACTAGTGCCTTAGTGATCATGCGGAGACCCCGCAGAGCAGGAGTAGGGGTATTATCTCCAAGGAGAGCCCCCAACCTGGGTAAAGTACGCCAGCGTTCGTGTCTACGCCTTATCCCGCTTCCAGGCACCGGCGACGTTCCACTCGCTCCCACCATGATAAGCCATCCTTTGGCATATGTCGCACCCAACCCCCGACATTTGCCGCCCACTGTGGGGCGAGGTGCACTGTCATCCGGAGATCTGTTCTGGACGGGAACCTTGTTCCTTCCTGACGTGTGCAGCCAGCCTAGCACGCCCGACGGCGTCAGCCTTGACGCGCTGCACGACGCGGAGATCGCCTATGCAGCAAGCTGCCTTACCGGCCTCGTCATCGAGATCAACCTCTCCTATGAGTCTGCATCCGACGCAGGCACCGACTGCCCCGAGAATTGCCTCGTCAGCCTCCTCGACCAGCTCCACGTCGCCAGCGAGCCTGCTATCTACTTGGAGTCAGTTGGCTCCACCGACCCGATGATCATCGACTCTAACACAGCGTCGCTTGACGCGTTCCCCACCAACGTGGTGGTCTACGACGAGCCGCCTCCTCGCGAACACAGCGGCAGGAGCACCGTCACGAAGGTGCTTGTCACCAACAGTGGTGAGCACTCAAACGGAGGCGCTCGAGAACCACTCGATGCGGCGCTGCGGGATTTGTCTGCGCCCATCCCGGCTGATGCGGATGCTGAGGCACTGGAAGCCCGCCGCGTCCAGCTCATCGAAAGCGCCAACCGACTGGCCAGCATGCGACGCCTCTTGGAAGCCTACCGACGCGAGATGGACCGAGCCGTCGGCGAACACAGGCCCCTGAGGGGCCTAGCTGCGCCGGCTCAATCCTGCTGCATGGCACGGCCATCGCTGGCGCGTTCGGGATAGATCGTCCCATTTACACTACGCCGGTAGGAAACATATGAGTGGCCCATGCGGTCGCAAACGAGCTGGAAAAGTATGAAGGCGACGAGCGTCGCCACATGACGGAGTGCGTCCAGCAGCTCCTTGACGCGGCCGCCGAGCAGCAAGAAGCCGACTGCCGTGACGAAGCGCCCATCTGGCAGAACGACGAGCCGCCCCCTTGCTAAGATCACAACGCGACATCTCGGACGTCGACTGGTGGCGTCCTCGGTAAGAAAGGCAACGAGCCGGCTGCTAGCCACAGTCGGACTCACCTCTCCATCGAGCGTGACGCAGAAGGCCGCCCTCGAGCTGTGGAGCAGCGAGGCAATCCGCCTCCTCCTCAGCCTCGTGGAGAAAGGCACCCCACTCCTCCCCTGTCATGCACCCGACGCTCGGCGACCGCCTTGGTCACCAGGAAGGAGTCAGAGGGAACGACGCCCGCCATCAGATCGGCCGCCTCAATCGTTCCCAGGCGCTAGAAGAAGAAGACGCGTTGGGTCCACCTTGTTTTGGCCCCTGAATCTGAGATGAGCCCTTCCCTCGAGGGTTCACCCTCCCAAGAGATACGCCCAAGTATACCGGCTCCGTGAAGCCGGAGGACTGGCTGGTCGACTACTCCACAGCCGTCAACATAGCAAACGGCAACAAGCGCGTTGCTATGAAGTACGTCCCGCTCATGCTCCAGGGCACAACCCGGACATGGCTTAACAGCTTGAAGCCCTACAGCATCAACAGCTGGGTTGATTTCACTGAGGCCTTTGTCCGCAACTTCAGCAACACGTACAAGCGGCCTCCTAAGCCTCGTCAGCTCTCCTTGTGCATCCAAGGGCCCAGCGAATCTACTCGTGACTACCTCACACGCTGGGCCGAGCTGCGCAACTCCTGCGAGGGCGTGTACGAGGTGCAGGCCATCGAATACTTCACCGCCGGGTGCTGAGAGGGCACCCTCCTCAAGCACCGACTCCTCTGCAACGAGACGACGACTTTCGACAAGCTACTTATCATCACCGACAAATACGCAACATCCGACTCCTCCATGAAGGCGGAGATCCAAGTCGATGCATCCGGCAAGATAGCTCCTCAGACTTCTTGGACCCCGGCTGGTGACCCCATTCGGAGACAGCAGCCAAGCGACAACAAGCGCAAGGCCACGCAGCCGGCTTCTGCAAGCCGGCAGGTAGCGACAGTCGAGGACCAGCAGTCGGAAGGGCAGCCTCCACCCAAGCGTCAGAAGGGCGGCAAACCCAATTGGTTGCCCGCCTTCTCGTACGAGCAAACTCTTGATGCACCCTGCAAGTTCCATAGCGGCGCGAAGCTGTCTAACCACACCACTCGAAAATGCCATTGGCTCACCTGAATCGCCAAGGGAGACGGACTCCTGCCCCCACCGCCTGTTGGCCCGCCGCCTCCTTAGCCCCAGCAGCTGGCAGTTCGGCCAGTCGGTGCCATACAAGATGAGTATCCGGAGGAGCATGGAGCTTACATCGTGTTCACTAGTGTGGCTAATGACAGATGCAGCAAACGGCAACAGCAGCAAGAAGTACATGTAGTAGCAACAGGAGCCCCTGAGTTCATGCACTGGTCTGAGAAGCCTGTTAGTTGGAGCAGGGATGACCACCCGGAAGTGATGCCCTCTCCTGGTTCTTATGCCCTGGTCCTGGACGCCACCTTCGCAACAGAGAGGCGGGTAGCTCGTTTCTCCCGAGTTCTGATAGATGGCGACAGCAGCATCAACATCCTGTACCGTGACACAATGGAGAAGTTGGGAATCAAGCAGAAGCAGCATCAGCCTAGTCGGACTGTATTCCATGGCATAGTTCCTGGCCTTTCCTGCTCACCAATCGACAAGACCCAGATCGATGTTCTCTTCGAGGACAAAAATCACTTCCGCTGAGAGTCAATCTGGTTTGAGGTGGTGGACCTTGAGAGCCCTTACCACGCGCTACTTGGCCAGCCTGCCCTGGCCAAGTTCATGGCGGTCCCCCACTATGCTTATCTCAAGATGAAGATGCCGACCACCAAGGGAATCCTGACTATAGCCGAAGACTACAAGAAGTCTTCCGCCTGTGCTGCAGACAGCAGCCGGCTGGCCGAGTCCCTTGTGATTGCAGCTGAGAAATGGCTGCTTGAGCGGGTTGTGGCAATGGCAGGCAAGCAGCCAGAAATTTCACCACCACCCAAGGAGTCAGAAGTTGAGGGCTTGTTCAAGTCGGCAAAGGAAACAAAGAAGATACCCTTGGACCCGGAGCACCCAGAGAGGCACGCTCTCATTGGAACGAACCTTGACAGTAAATAGGAAGGCGAGCTCGTCGATTTCCTCCATGAGAATCGTGACATCTTCGCATGGTCTCCCAAAGACATGCCGGGTGTCCCGACAGATTTTGCCGAGCACAAGCTACACGTCCGACCTGACGTCAAGCCGGCCAGGCAGCCCTTGCACCGCTTGTCAGAGGAAAAGAGAAGAGTTATTGGAGAAGAGATAGCCTGGCTTCTAGCAACCGGCTTCATCATGGAGGTATTCTTCACAGAATGGTTGTCCAACCCAGTTCTCATGCTGAAGAAGAATAAACAATGGCACATGTGTATTGATTACACCAGCCTCAACAAAGCTTGCCCCAAAGATCCCTTCGCTTTGCCAAGAATCGACCAAGTGATAGACTCCACAGCCGGATGCGAGCTACTGAGTTTTTTGGATGCATACTCAGGATACCATCAGATCAAGCTGAGCCCGGCCGACAGGCTGAAGACCGCCTTCATCACACCATTTGGAGCCTTCTACTACCTAACCATGACGTTCGGCTTGAGGAATGCCGGCGCCACGTTTCAGCGTTGCATGCAGAAGTGCCTCCTCAAGCAACTCGGCAGAAACACCCACGTTTACGTGGACGATGTGGTGGTGAAGACGGAGAAGTGTGGCACGCTGCTAGAAGACCTCAAAGAGACATTTGAGAACTTGCGTCGATTTCAAATCAAGCTCAACCCGGAGAAATGTGTCTTTGAAGTACCAGCCGGCCAACTTCTTGGCTTCCTGGTCTCAGAGCGCGGCATAGAGTGCAACCCTGTGAAGATCAAGGCAATTGAGAATATGGAAGTGCCCACCCGACTGCTGGACGTACAAAATTTCACCGGCTGCCTGGAGTCTATCAGCCGTTTCCTCAGCCGGCTGGGCGAGAAGGCTCTCCTCCTGTACCAGCTCATGAAGAAAACCACTTTTTTCGAGTGGAACGACAAGGCGGATGAAGCTTTCCGCCAGCTCAAGAAGATGTTGACCACCCCGCCTGTCCTGGTGGCCCCGACTGATAAGGAGCCCATGCTCCTCTACATCGCCGCCACCAGTCGGGTGGTTAGCACAGTCATTGTGGTGGAGCGCAAGGAGGAAGGCAAAGCACTGCCAGTCCAGAGGCCGGTGTATTACTTGAGTGAAGTGCTGTCCGCCTCCAAGCAAAACTACCCCCACTATCAGAAGATGTGCTATGGCATGCACTTTGCCGCCAAGAAACTCAAGCCTTACTTTCAAGAGCACCCAATCACTGTTGTTTGCACCGCTCCGCTTGTTGAGATCATTGGAAGCCGAGATGCTTCAGGCCGAGTGGCCAAATGGGCCATAGATCTGCCCCCCTACACCATCTACTACCAGCCTCGCACCGCCATCAAGTCACAAGCGCTGGCCGACTTCCTTTTAGACTGGGCCGAGACCCAGTACCTGCCACCAGCACCAGACTCCACCCATTGGCAGATGCATTTTGATGGATCAAAAATGCGCACCGGTCTGGGAGTCGGCATCGTCCTCACCTCTTCCAAAGGCGACAAGCTCAGATATGTGCTACAAATCCACTTTGCCGCCTCCAACAACGTAGCCGAATACGAAGCACTCATACACGGGCTCCGGCTTGCCAAGGAACTCGGCATTCGCCAGATCCTGTGTTATGGTGACTCCGACTTGGTGGTCCAGCAGTCGTCAGGCGACTGGGACGCCAAGGATGCAAATATGGTGAGCTACCGCTTCTTCGTACAACAACTCAGTGGATATTTTGAGGGGTGGGAGTTCCTCCATGTGCCAAGAAACAACAATGAGCAAGCAGATGCCCTGGCACTAATTGGCTCCACCCAACAAGCAATACCAGCCGGCGTCGCCCTGCGGCGCCTCCTCAAGCCGTCTGTCAAGCCGTCGCCAGAATCAGACTCCATCTTCGTGTCGACCCCTCCTGAAGCAGTCGGATCCGAATTGAGGGCCCCAAAAGCCGGCGCGGGGACTTCGGCAGGCGGCCCGGGGACTGCAGCAGACGCACCCAGCCCGGGGACTCCAAAACCCGGCCTGGGCACTGCAACAGTCGGCCCGGGGACTTCCCCAAGTCAGCAGGTGGCAGCCGACTCCAACCCGCCGCCTCCCAGCCCAACCGCCCTCGTACAAATTGCAGTCGTGGCAGTCTAAGAAATAGCAGCACCATCCCGGGCTCAACCAATCCTCAAATTTCTTGTGAACAAAGAACTGTTGACTGATGAGATCTCGGCCCGACAAGTGCAACGGCGGGCAACAGCATACACCATCGTCAACAAAGAGCTGGTGCAGCGCAGTGTCACTGGTGTTTACCAGTGCTGCGTGGAGCCAGACCAGGGCCAAGCAATCCTCAAGGATATCCACCAAGGTGAATGCGGTCACCACGCGGCTTCAAGATCACTTGTCGCCAAAGCTTTCCGCCATGGTTTTTTTCTGGCCGACTGCTCTAGAAGACGCCAAAGACTTAGTCTAGAAGTGTCAAGGGTGCTAGAAGTTCCGCTCCAAGCCACATATGTCGGCTTCTGCACTCAAGACTATTCCCATCACCTGGCCCTTCGCCGTCTGGGGGCTGGACATGGTGGGGCCATTCAAGACGGCTTGCGGCGGCATGACTCATTTGCTTGTCGCTGTGGGCAAGTTCACCAAGTGGATAGACGCAAAGCCAATCAAGAAGTTGAATGGGCCGACTGCTGTGACCTTCATCGCCGACATCACCACTCGGTATGGCATACCACACAGCATCATCACCGACAACGGCACGAACTTCACCAAAGGAGCCTTGGCCCGTTTCTGCGTGACACAGGGCATCCGACTGGACTTAGCGTCCGTTGCCCATCCGCAGTCAAACGACCAAGTGGAGCGAGCTAACGGACTCATTTTGTCCGGCATCAAGCCCCGACTGGTCGAGCCTCTAGAACGTTCGGCTGGCTACTGGCTTGAGGAGTTGTCGGCTGTCCTCTGGAGCTTGCGCACAACTCCGAACAAGTCAACCGGCTTCACGCCGTTCTTCCTTGTCTACGATGCCGAAGCCGTCATCCCGACGGACATAGAATTCGACTCCCCTCGAGTCACCATGTACACCGAGGAGGAGGCCAAAGAAGCACGAGAAGACGGTGTCGACCTGCTGGAAGAAGGCCGATTGTTAGCACTCAGCCGGTCCGCCATCTACCAGCAGAGTCTACGCCGATACTACAATCGCAAGGTCAAGCCAAGATCCTTCCAAGAGGAAGACCTTGTGCTCCGGCTGATACAGCAAACAGCCGGCCAGCACAAGCTCTCGGTGCCTTCGGAAGGCCCTTTCATCGTCAGCAAAGTGCTTGGCAATGATTCCTACTACCTGATCGACGCTCAGAAGCCCAGAGCACGCAAAAGAGACAACTTAGGCAATGAGACGGAGAGGCCATGGAATGCGAATCTCCTCCGAAGATTTTATATTTAAAAGAAGTATGTACCACACTACCTTTTGTATTAAGTACGAAGACTTCGGGTCCCCCGAGCAGAACTCGGGGATTACCCTCTTTATCTATATGATAAGAATTATGCCCATGAATGTGTTATTTCATTATTCCGCCTGGCACCGGGCTCGACTAGTCGGCCCGGGGGGCTCGCCACCTTCTACTATGTGCCGCCTCCTGCAGTCAGACAAGTAGTATGTCGGCACCAACAAACTTCTCCTGTCAAAAGCCGCAGCTCGCAGAGCGACTGAGCGGCGGACAGGAGTTGCAAAAATGGTGCCCATGCGAAAAACGGTTAAGGAAAAAAGGCGCACATAGCCGAAGCCGGCATCCCGCCTACTCGACCGGCTGCTGAGCAGTCGGCCGACCGGCTCCTACTTTCCTTGACAACGCTCTAGTCGGCTAAGTACTTGCCCTCCCGAAAGTAGCTAAGCACTTGGCCCGGCCGCAGTCCGCGGAGCGGCTGTTCAGCTGGCCAAGGGATAGCCAAGGGAGGGCGGCAAGGAAAAAAGCAAAGAGGAGAAAGCAAGGAAAGTTGGAAGTCGGCACTCAAAGCATATTTACATAGTAAAAGGCCCATTAAGCCAGCATTCAACATAGTTTGAAATACACCCCGCGGGTGGAAATGCGCAAATGACCTAAGAAGCAGCAGAGGGCGATAAGCAGGAAAGTAAAGGCGATGACCTAAGAAGCAGCAGAGGGCTCCAGCGAGGCGGTGGAGTCGGTAGTGCCAGTCGGAGCAGCGGATGGGTGGACGGCGGAGTTGGCAGCACCGGCTGGTGGAACGGATGGCTGGTTGGTCTCCGCCTGGTCGCCTTCAGCAGCAGTCAGCGCGCTCAAGCATGGATCATTCCTCGAGGCACGGTCAGGCTGGGGCTGGCCGTCCGCTCTGACCTCCGGCGCGTCCTCTTCACTGTCCTCGTCCTCCACGTCCTCCCCTTCATCACTAGAGTCAATCACCTCGGCCGAGTCCTCACTGTCTTTGGGGTTCAGCCCGAACCACTCCGGTGGCGCCTCGGCGCCTTCTTCAACCAGCTTCGGGATGAAGACGCTGGTGTCAGTGTAGTCGGCGATCGCCGCCGCTCGCTTGACAAGGTTGCCTTCCACCGCCACTAGCTCCTCCAGCGCCTCCTACCAGAACATGGTCAGCTGGGCTAGATCTAGCCCAGGGTACCACGCCCTGATGAATTCCAGAGCCCGGCGCGCTCCAACCCGGGCTGAAGAGACCTTCCAGGCCTCCAGGCGGCCGACCGCCACCTCCAGCCAGTCGGCAGTCCAATTAGGTGTGCGCGAAGCCGGCACGCCTCGCCAGAGGGCGGAAATCGCCTGGGCCCCGACACATTGAAGACGGCGCAACATCTGGTGAGCCGGCCGAAGGCGGGCCTGGATGCTGAGAAGCTGCTCGTTAAGGTTCCGAGGGGCGTCGGCGGCAATCTGCACGCCCTCCGCCCTCCGCTCCTCGCGAGAAGCCTCAATGGCCTGGTTTGCGGCAACGGAGTGGCCTGGGAAGAAGTCTGCTTGGGCAAAAAAGTAAAAAAGACAGAAGTTAAAAACAGATGGTCAGCCCAAGCAGAGGCCGGCAGCTCAAAGAAAGAAAAAAGAGGAAGCTTACCATCGACCATGTCCTCGATACTCCCGAAGCCGGCAGTCAGCTGCGCCTCCTTGTCGGCCCAGACGGAGCGCTCGACCTCAAACTCAGCTAGGAGGTCGGTCTCTTTCGTCTTCGCCTCCTTCTGAGCCGTCTGGAGATGCTCCGTCGGCTCCGCCAGCTGCGTGACTGATGTCTACTACACAACCTTCTTCTTGTAGACATTGTTGGGCCTGCAAGTGCATAGGTTTGTAGGACTGTAGCAAATTTCCCTCAAGTGGATGACCTAAGGTTTATCAATCCGTGGGAGGCGTAGGATGAAGATGGTCTCTCTCAAACAACCCTGCAACCAAATAACAAAGAGTCTCTTGTGTCCCCAACACACCCAATACAATGGTAAATTGTATAGGTGCACTAGTTCGGCGAAGAGATGGTAATACAAGTGCAATATGGATGGTAGATAAAGGTATTTGTAATCTGAAATTATAAAAACAATAAGGTAACTAATGATAAAAGTGAGCGTAAACGGTATTGCAATGGTAGGAAACAAGGCCTAAGGTTCATACTTTCACTAGTGCAAGTTCTCTCAACAATAATAACATAGATAGATCATATAACAATCCCTCAACATGCAACAAAGAGTCACTCCAAAGCCAGTAATAGCGGAGAACAAACGAAGAGATTATGGTAGGGTATGAAACCACCTCAAAGTTATTCTTTCGGATCAATCTATTCAAGAGTTCGTACTAGAATAACACCTTAAGACACAAATCAACCAAAACCCTAATGTCACCTAGATACTCCATTGTCACCTCAAGTATCCGTGGTTATGATTATACAATATGCATCACACAATCTCAGATTCATCTATTCAACCAACACAAAGTACTTCAAAGAGTGCCCCAAAGTTTCTACCGGAGAGTCAAGATAAGAACGCGTGCCAACCCTTATGGATAGGTTCATGGGCGGAACCCGCAAGTTGGTCACCAAGACATACATCAAGTGGCACATGATATCCCATTGTCACCACAGATAAGCACGACAAGACATACATCAAGTGTTCTCAAATCCTTAAAGACTCAATCAGATAAGATAACTTCAAAGGGAAAACTCAATCCATTACAAGAGAGTAGAGGGGGAGAAATATCATAAGATCCAACTATAATAGCAAAGCTCGCGATACATCAAGATCGTGCCATAGAGGGAACACGAGAGAGAACACGAGAGAGAACACGAGAGAGAGAGATCAAACACATAGCTACTGGTACATACCCTTAGCCCCGAGGGTGAACTACTCCCTCCTTGTCATGGATAATGTCGGGATGATGAAGATGGCCACCGGTGAGGGATCCCCCACTCCGGCAAGGTGCCGAAACGGGCTCCCGAGAGGTTTTTGGTGGCTACAAAGGCTTGCAGTGGGGGAACTCCCAATCTATCTTCTCCGTGGATGTTTTTAGGGTACGTGGGACTATATAGGCGAAAGAAGTCGGTCGGGGGGTGCTTGAGGGGCCCACGAGACAGGGGGGCATGCCCAGTAGGGGGGGAGCGCCCCCACCCTCGTTGCCTCCTCGAGGATCTTCTGACGTGAACTCCAAGTCTCCAGGATCATATTCTTCCCAAAAATCACGTTGCCGAAGGTTTCATTCCGTTTGGACTCCGTTTGATATTCCTTTTCTTCGAAATACTAAAACAGGCAATAAAACAACAATATGGGCTGGGCCTCCGGTTAATAGGTTAGTCCCAAAAGTAATATAAAAGTTTATAATAAAGCCCGTAATCATTCAAAACAGATAATATAATTGCATGAATGCTTCATAAATTATAGATACGTTGGAGACGTATCAGCATCCCGAAGCTTAATTCCTACTCGTCCTCGAGTAGGTTAATGATAAAGAAAGAATTTATGAAGTGTGAATGCTAGCAGGTGCACAAGTTTGATCAATGATAATTTCAGTCACCTTTTCTAGCATGATTATATGTCATAACAGTAGTTCATCTCATAAAAAATTTCATGATCAAGTAACAAGCTATTCACATGTTAAAGCATAGATCATAAACTTTCTTGAAAACTAGCAAACTTCATTCTTAGTCATCAAACAATTGCAATTCATCCTATTTTCAGGAATGGTCTATGTCAGAGCTTTGATTTAGCAAACTTCACATACTCAACTATCATATAGTCTTCTACAATTGCTAACACTCACGCAATACTTGTGGTTATGAAGTTTTAATCGGACACAGAGAAAGATAGGGGCTTATAATGTCGCCTCCAAATGTATTCACCTTTCGGTGATGTCAACAATAATAGTTCATGCTAACGTACATCCAATTGGATATATATATATCAGGATCACCCCAACACAAAGTGCTTGCCAAAGGATAAAATGAAAAAAGGAAAGGTGAAGACCACCTTGACCCTTGCATAAAGTAAAAGACATAAAGTAAAAGATAGGCCCTTCGCAGAGGGAAGCAGAGGTTGTCATGCGCTTTTAGGGTTGGATACACAAAATCTTAATGCGAAAGAACGTCACTTTATATTGCCCCTTGTATATGGACCTTTATTATGCAGTCTATCGCTTTTATTGCTTCCATAACAAGATCGTACAAAGCTTATTTTCTCCGGACTAATAAGTCATGCATATTTAGAGAGCAATTTTTATTGCTTGCACCGATGACAACTTACTTGAAGGATCTTACTCAATCCATAGGTAGATATGGTGGCAAAACTGGGTTTAAGGATATTTGGAAGCACAAGTAGTATCTCTACTTGGTGCTAGGAATTTTGGCTAGCATGAGGGGGAAAGGCAAGCTCAACATGTTTGAATGATCCATGACAATATACTTTAACTGAGATGTGAGAAAACATAACCCATTACGTTGTCTTCCTTGTCCAACATCAACTCTTTAGCATGTCATACTTAACAAGTGCTCACAACTATGAAAGATATCCAAGATAATATATTTATATGTGAAATCTCTCTTCCTTCAATATTCTTTCATGAATTGTTCAAATGACCAATACAATGCTTGCTAACCGTCAATAAATTTACAACCTCTACTTCTTAGATGTGAAGTCATTACTCCCCATGGGATAAGCGAATGAGGCATATATAATTTCAGATTTATGACATCCAACTCATTCAACCATTTACTCATAGGATATAAGTGAAGCACACGAGTAAATGACAAACTACTCCAAAAAGATATAAGTGAAGATCAATGAGTAGCTAAATAATTATGCAACTATGTGAAGACTCTCTCTCATTTAAGAATTTCAGATCTTGGTATTTTATTCAAACAGCAAGCAAAGCAAAACAAAATTACATTGCAAGGATAGCACAACTCATGTGAAGAAGCAAAAACTTAAGTTCAACGGATACTAACCGATAGTTGTTGAAGAGGAAAGGTGGGATGCCTACCGGGGCATCCCCAAGCTTAGATGCTTGAGACTTCTTGAAATATTATCTTGGGGTGCCTTGGGCATCCCCAAGCTTGAGCTTTTATGTCTCCTTAATTCCTTTTATATGTTGGTTTCCTAAATCTCGAAAGCTTCATTCACACCAAACTCAACAAGGACTCGTGAGGTAAGTTAGTATAAAACAATGCAATACCTTATCACTTTCCACTGTAACAAATCACTAAGATTATTATTAAACATTGAATACTAAATGTCTCTGCATATTTAACACTCCTATCCTAAAATAGAATCATTAAACAAGCAAGCATATGCAAACAATGCAAACATAACAGCAATCTGCCAAAACAGTATAGTCTGTAAGGAATGCAAGATTCATCATACTTCCCTAACTCCAAAAATTATAAGAAAAATACTAAGCTGTAAAATATTTATCAGATCTCATCATGCAAAAATATTCAACATTATATCACTCTCTGTCTTTTATAGGGAATTTTTGCAACAACGATAAACTTTCTGTTTTGAAACAGCAACATGTATACTAGCAAAACAAGCATGGTAAAGGCTATCCTTGACATTTTATTGAAAATAAAGATGAAAAACATTAATCTAAATAACAGCAAGCAAATACTAACAAAATAAAATGATACTCCAAGCAAAACACATATCATGTGGTGAATAAAAATATAGCTCCAAGTAAAGTTACCGATGAACGAAGACGAAAGAGGGGATGCCATCCGGGGTATCCCCAAGCTTAGGCTCTTGGTTGTCCTTGAATATTACCTTGGGGTGCTTTGGGAATCCCCAATCTTAGGCTTTTGCCACTCCTTATTCCATAGTCCATCGAATCTTTACCCAAAACTTGAAAACTTCAACCACACAAAACTCAAAACAAAACTCGTAAGCTCCGTTAGTGTAAGAAAATAAATCACCACTTTAAGGTACTGTAATGAACTCATTCTAAATTCATATTTATGTTAAACCTACTGTATTCCAACTTCTCTATGGTTCATACCCTTACATACTAGCCATAGATTCATCAAAATAAGCAAACAACACAATGAAAACAGAATCTGTCAAAAACAGAACATTCTGTAGTAATCTGTATCAAACGTATACTTCTGGAACCCCAAAAATTATTAAATAAATTGGTGGACCTGAGGAATTTTTCTATTAATCATCTGCAAAAAAATCAACCTAAAAGCACTCCCCAGTAAAAAATGGCAGCTATTCTCGTGAGCGCTAGAGTTTCTGTTTTTTACAGCAAGATCATAAAGACTTCACCCAAGTCTTTCCAAAGGTTCTACTTGGCACAAACACTAATTAAAACATGAAACCACATCTAACCAGAGGCTAGATGAATTATTTATTACTAAACAGGAACAAAAAGCAATAAACAAAAATAAAGTTGGGTTACCTCCCAACAAGCGCTATCGTTTAATGCCTCTAGCTAGGCATGATGATTTCAATGATGCTCACATATAAGATGAGAATTGAAACATACAGGGGCATCATGAAGAATATGACTAGCACACTTAAGTCTAACCCACTTCCTATGCATAGGGATTTTGTGAGCAAACAACTTATGGGAACAATAATCAACTAGCATAGGGAGGCAAAACAAGCATAGCTTCAAAATTTTCAACACATAGAGAGGAAACTTGATATTATTGCAATTCCTACAAGCATATGTTCCTCCCTCATAATAATTTTCAGTAGCATCATGAATGAATTCAACAATATAACCAGCACCTAAAGCATTCTTTTCATGATCTACAAACATAGAAAATTTACGACTCTCCACATAAGCAAAATTCTTCTCATTCGGAATGGTAGTGGGAGCAAACTCAACAAAATAATTATCATGTGAGGCATAATCCAATTGAAAACTAAAATCATGATGACAAGTTTCATGGTTATCATTATTCTTAATAACATACAAATCATCACAATAATCATCATAGATAGCAATTTTGTTCTCATAATCAATTGGAACCTCTTCCGAAATAGTGGAATCATCACTAAATAAAGTTGACACTCTTCCAAATCCACTTTCATATTCATCACAATAAGATTCAATATCCTCCAAAATAGTGGGGTCACTACTTCCTAAAGTTGACACTCTTCCAAACACACTTTCATCAATATAATCATCATAAATAGGAGGCATGCTTTCATCATAATAAATTTGCACATCAAAACTTGGGGGACAAAAAATATCACATTCATCAAGCATAGCATCCCCAATCTTGTGGCTTTGCATATCATTAGCATCATGGGTATTCAAGGAATTCATACTAACAACATTGCAATCATGCTCATCATTCAAAGATTTAGTGACAAACATTTTATAGATTTCTTCTTCTAGCACTTGAGCACAATTTTCCTTACCATCATTCTCACGAAAGATATTAAAAAGACGAAGCGTATAAGACAAACTCAATTCCATTTTTTTGTAGTTTTCTTTTATAAACTAAACTAGTGATAAAACAAGAAACAAAAAGATCCGATTGCAAGATCTAAAGATATACCTTCAAGCACTCACCTCCCCGGCAACGGCGCAAGAAAAGAGCTTAGTTGACGGGGTCTGAGTGTCGTTTACCTAGACTCCCCTGCAACGGCGCCAGAAAAGAGCTTGATGTCTACTACACAACCTTCTTCTTGTAGACGTTGTTGGGCCTGCAAGTGCACATGTTTGTAGGACAGTAGCAAATTTCCTTCAAGGATGACCTAAGGTTTATCAATCCGTGGGAGGCGTAGGATGAAGATGGTCTCTCTCAAACAACCCTGCAACCAAATAACAAAGAGTCTCTTGTGTCCCCAACACACCCAATACAATGGTAAATTGTATAGGTGCACTAGTTCGGTGAAGAGATGGTAATACAAGTGCAATATGGATGGTAGATAAAGGTATTTGTAATCTGAAATTATAAAAACAACAAGGTAACTAATGATAAAAGTGAGCGTAAACGGTATTGCAATGGTAGGAAACAAGGCCTAAGGTTCATACTTTCACTAGTGCAAGTTCTCTCAACAATAATAACATAGATAGATCATATAACAATCCCTCAACATGCAACAAAGAGTCACTCCAAAGCCACTAATAGCGGAGAACAAACGAAGAGATTATGGTAGGGTAAGAAACCACCTCAAAGTTATTCTTTTGGATCAATCTATTCAAGAGTTCGTACTAGAATAACACCTTAAGACACAAATCAACCAAAACCCTAATGTCACATAGATACTCCATTGTCACCTCAAGTATTCGTGGGCATGATTATACAATATGCATCACACAATCTCAGATTCATCTATTCAACCAACACAAAGTACTTCAAAGAGTGTCCCAAAGTTTCTACCGGAGAGTCAAGACAAGAACGTGTGCCAACCCCTATGCATAGGTTCATGGGCGGAACCCGCAAGTTGGTCACCAAAACATACATCAAGTGGCACATGATATCCCATTGTCACCACAGATAAGCACGACAAGACATACATCAAGTGTTCTCAAATCCTTAAAGACTCAATCCGATAAGATAACTTCAAAGGGAAAACTCAATCCATTACAAGAGAGTAGAGGGGGAGAAACATCATAAGATCCAACTATAATAGCAAAGCTCACGATACATCAAGATCGTGCCATAGAGGGAACACGAGAAGAACACGAGAGAGAGAGAGAGAGAGAGAGAGAGATCAAACACATAGCTACTGGTACATACCCTCAGCCCCGAGGGTGAACTACTCCCTCCTCGTCATGGACAGCGTCGGGATGATGAAGATGGCCACCGGTGAGGGATCCCCCGTCCGGCAGGGTGCCGGAACGGTCTCCCGAGAGGTTTTTGGTGGCTACGGAGGCTTGCGGCGGCGGAACTCCCGATCTATCTTCTCCGTGGATGTTTTTAGGGTACGTGGGACTATATAGGCGAAAGAAGTCGGTCGGGGGGGGGGGGGGGGCTCGAGGGGCCCACAAGACAAGGGGGCGCACCCAGTAGGGGGGGGGGGGGGCCCCCCACCCTCGTGGCCTCCTCGAGGATCTTCTAACGTGAACTCCAAGTCTCCAGGATCATATTCTTCCCAAAAATCACGCTGACGAAGGTTTCATTCCGTTTGGACTCCGTTTGATATTCCTTTTCTTCGAAATACTGAAACAGGCAATAAAACAACAATATGGGCCGGGCCTCCGGTTAATAGGTTAGTCCCAATAGTAATATAAAAGTGTATAATAAAGCCTGTAATCATTCAAAACAGATAATATAATTGCATGAATGCTTCATAAATTATAGATACGTTGGAGACGTATCAGTGACCAGTCGGTCATGCTCCTCGGCCAGCTTGCTGCACTCCGCCTCCTTGGCGGGCAGCGCGGTGCTGGCCTCGCTTAGCTGCTGCTGCAAGGTGGCGTTGGCCACTGCCAAGAGAGAAGAAGGAAAAAGACATTAAAACATTTGACAAGGAAGGGATGCGGTTGCTGGGGAGATCCAGCCGACTGCTCAACAGTCGGCCCGAATCTCGAGGACTACAGCACGCGGGTGCGCTATCGCGCCCCCGCAGAAGAAAGAAGTTACCAACGATCAAACAAAGAAACACAGTTGCCGGGGAGATCTGGCCCGTCCGCTCAGTAGTCGGCCCGAATCTCGGGGACTACAGCCCGCGGGTGCACCAACACGCCCCCGCAGGAAGGGAAAGCCAAAACTCACTCCGGCTCTCTGACAAGTTGGCGGTCTGCCTCTCCAGCTCCCGGACTCTGGAGTTGAAGGTGGCCGCACGAAGGTTGTGGTAATCTTGTGACAAGAGATGCCAGAAGGAGTTAGCAAATGGTGCTTACAAAGTTAAGGTTTCGGACCGCCTGCTCAACAGCCGGCCTGAAACCTGGGGACTACACCTAGTGGGTGCGCCAGCGCGCCCCCACCAAGAAATAAGAAGATCAAAAACAAAGAAGTTAGAAGCATACCCGGATGGCTGCTCGCGAGTTCAGGAACGCCTCGTTGCACCGCTTGAGGGCGTCGGCTTCGGCCCGGATCTTGGCCTGGACGTCAAGGGCCACCTGGTTCAACGCCCCCGTTTCGCCTCCGCACACCCATCCGGAGGGTGCAGCGCTGGTGGCCTCGGTGTCCGGAGCTGACGAGCTTGCAGCGCCAGCCTCCAGCGTTCGCGGCACCGAGACCGCCCTTGCAAGACGACGGTGCACAGGCGTGCGGGCCTCAGGAGTCGGGCCCGTCACCACCTCATTCCCGGCCGGTGGCACCGGCGGGGCGGCCGGCTGATCTTCACTCGCTCCAGCAGTCGGCGGGGGCGGAGGCACGACAGCGTCTGGCATAGCGGCATCACCGCCTTCCCTCTCCATGACCGGGTGCTTGTCGCCGGCTTCCCTGGTCGACGCCACAAACTCTGGTGGAGGTGGTGCGGAGCTCAGGAGAACGACGAGCAGCTGCTCCTAACGGCGCCTGGCCTCCGTGAGCCGCTCCTTCTCCGCGGCTGCAACTTTCGCCTCCGCCAGCTTCATCAGCGCGCACGCTGCCGCCTTGTCAGCATGCGCCTTATCCAGGCGGGCGGCTTCCCACTCCTCGCGCACCTCTCGTGCGTTTCGCTCCTGTGCCTCCCGGAGGTCGGCGACCGGATCGATTCACTGGGCGGTGGCGGAGATCTCCGCCGACCCGATGACAGAAGCAACGGTAGACTTGTCGAGGGAAAGCGGGGCCCTGAGGCAAAAAAGCAAAGCAAAGAAATTTCAGGCCGAATCAATAATAAAGAACCCAAAAGAATGCGCAGAAAGGGTACTTACGCTGACACCATGGGTGGAGCCTTTGGCAGCTTCTGGAACTTGGCCGCCTTCGCCGCGGCCTCCTTCCGCCAGGTCGCGGCGGCCGGGTTCTTGGGCTTCTTCGGCATGCTACCGAATAGGGCGGCACCCTGCTTCCGCTTGCTCTTGCCACCTCGAGCGGCTGACCCTGCGGAGGGGCCCGCGCTTGTATTAGCGGCACCCCACGCTGGGCGCGGCTCCTCTTCCTCCTCGTCATCGTCTGGGAAGGTCTCCATGCCCCCCGTCCTAGGAGCCGCCTGCTCCGTCGCTGCCGCCTACGGCGTTGTCCTCCAAGGTGGTCGCCCCCAAGTAGGGGTCATCTACGTTGCTCACCTCCCGGTCCGGTTGGTAGTTACCAGCCGGCCCCACGAGGGCGGCCGTCGCCAAAGACATGTAGATCTGCATTCCAAAGGAGAACCACTCAATACCAAGACCAAGAGAAGAACTAAAGAAGGAAAGCTCGAAGACTTACGGCAGGCGGCGGGTTATCGCGGGAGTAGGGCCGCTTGCTGAACCGCCAGGAATCCTCCGACACCTTGAGGTCGGTGATCTCATTCACCATTACGGCCATGCTACGTCTTGAGCTTGTGTTGATTTTCCTTGAAGAGGAAAGGGTGATGCGGCACAGTAGTGTAAGTATTTCCCTCAGTTGTTGAGAACCAAGGTATCAATCCAGTAGGAGGCTCCTCACAAGTCCCACGAACCTACACAAACAAACAAAGAACTCGCAACCAACGCGATAAAGGGGTTGTCAATCCCTTCACGGCCACTTGCGAAAGTGAGATCTGATAGAGATAATATGATAAGATAAATATATTTTTGGTATTTTATAATATAGATGCAGAAAATAAAGATGCAAATAAAAGTAGATTGGAAACTTATATGATAAAATATAGACCCGGGGGCCATAGGTTTCACTAGTGGCTTCTCTCAAGATAGCATAAGTATTACGGTGGGTGAACAAATTACTGTCGAGCAATTGATAGAAAAGCGAATAATTATGATGTTATCTAGGCATGATCACGTATATAGGCATCACGTCCGCAACAACTAGACCGACTCCTGCCTGCATCTACTACTATTACTCCACACATCGACCGCTGTCCAGCATGCATCTAGAGTATTAAGTTCATAAGAACAGAGTAACGCATTAAGAAAGATGACATGATGTAGAGGGATAAACTCAAGCAATATGATATAAACCCCATCTTTTTATCCTCGATGGCAACAATACAATACGTGTCTTGCAACCCTTTCTCTCACTGGGTAAGAACACCGCAAGATTGAACCCAAAGCTAAGCACTTCTCCCATGCCAAGAAAGATCAATCTAGTAGGCCAAACCAACCCGATAATTCGAAGAGACTTGAAAAGATAACTCAATCATACATAAAAGAATTCAGAGAAGATTCAAATATTATTCATAGATAAAGTTGATCATAAACCCACAATTCATCGGATCTCGACAAACACACCGCAAAAAGAGATTACATCGAATAGATCTCCACAGGAGAGGGGGAGATCATTGTATTGAGATCCAAAAAGAGAGAATAAGCCAACTAGCTAATAACTATGGACCCGAAGGTCTGTGGTAAACTACTCACAACTCATCGGAGGGGCTATGGTGTTGATGTAGAAGCCCTCCGTGGTGGATTCCCCCTCCGGCAGAACGCCGGCGATGGCTCCAAGATGGGATCTCGCGGATACAGAAGGTTACGGTGGTGGAAATATTTCTTCGGTGGCTCCCTGGATGTTTTCTGGGTATGTAGACTTATATAGGAGGAAGAAGTACGTCGGTGGCTGCCCGAGGGGCCCACGAGATAGGGGGCGCGCCCTGTAGGGGTGGGCGCGCCCCCCATGCTCGTGGCTGCCTTGGCTGCTTCTTGACTTGCACTCCAAGTCCTCTAGATCACGTTCGTTCCAAAAATCACGCTCCCGAAGGTTTCATTCCTTTTGGACTCCGTTTGATATTCCTTTTCTTTGTAATACTGAAATAGGCAAAAACAGCAATACGGGCTGGGCCTCCGGTTAGTAGGTTAGTCCCAAAAATTATATAAATGTGTAAAATAAAGCCCATAGACATCCAAAATAGGTAATATAATAGCATGGAACAATCAAAAATTATAGATACGTTGGAGACGTATCAAGCATCCCCAAGCTTAATTCCTGCTCGTCCTCGAGTAGGTAAATGATAAAAACAGAATTTTTGATGTGGAATGCTACCTAGCATAATTCTCAATGTAATTTCTCTTTATTGTGGCATGAATGTTCAGATCCAAGTGATTCAAAATAAAAGTTCATATTTACAAAAGAAATAGCAATACTTCAAGCATACTAATAAAAGCAATCATGTCTTCTCAAAATAACATGGCTAAAGAAAGTTCATCCCTACAAAATCATATAGTTAGGCTATGCTTTATTTTCGTCACACAAAGATGTTCCCAACTTCTATACCCCCGATGACAAGCCAAGCAATTGTTTCGTACTTAAATAATCTCAAACTTTTTCAACCTTCACGCAATACATGAGCGTGAGCCATGGATATAGAACTATGGGTGGAATAGAATAATTATTGGGGATTGTGTGGAGAAGATAAAAAAGGAGAAAGTCTCACATTGACAAGGAGTAATCAACGGGCTATGGAGATGCCCATCAATTGATGTCAACATGAGGAGTAGGGATTGCCTTGCAACGGATGCACTAGAGATATAAATGAATGAAAGCTCAACAAAATAAAACTAGTGGGTGTGCATCCAACTTGCTTGCTCACGAAGACCTAGGGCATTTGAGGAAGCCCGTCGTAGGAATATACAAGCCAAGTTCTATAATGAAAAATTCCCACTAGTATATGAAAGTGACAACCTATGAGACTCTCTACATGAAAACATGGTGCTACTTTGAAGCACAACATATGAGACTCATTACATGAAGAACAAGGTGCTACTTTGAAGCACAAGTGTGGAAAAAGAGATAGTAGCATTGCCCTTTCTTTTTTTTCTTTTTTTTCTTTTCTTTTTTTTCTTTTGGCCTTTCTTTTTTTTGGGCAATGCTCTAATAATGATGATCATCACACTTTTATTGATTACAACACATGAATTACAACTCGAAACTAGAACAAGATATGACTCTATATGAATGCCTCCCGCGGTGTACCGGGATGGTGCAATGAATCAAGAGTGACATGTATAAAAACTTATGCATGGTGGCTTTGCCACAAATACGATGTCAACTACATGATCATGCAATGGCAATATGATAAAAGTAATGTATGTCATGATGATGCTGAACGGAATGGTGGAAAGTTGCATGGCAATATATCTCGGAATGGCTATGGAAATGCCATGAATAGGTAGGTATGGTGGCTGTTTTGAGGAAGATATAAGGAGGTTTATGTGTGATAGAGCGTATCATATCACGGGGTTTGGATGCACCGGCGAAGTTTACACCAACTCTCAAGGTGAGAAAGGGCAATGCACGGTACCGAAGAGGCTAGCAATGATGGAAAGGTAAAAGTGCGTATAATCCATGGACTCAACAATAGTCAAAAGAACTCATATACTTATTGCAAAAATTTAGAAGTCATCAAAAACCAAGAACTACGCGCATGCTCCTAGGGGGATAGATTGGTAGGAGAAGACCATCGCTCGTCCCCGACCGCCACTCATAAGGATGCACAAGCCAGGTACACTTCATGCTTCAAATTTGTTACACAACTTTAACCATACGTGCATGCTACGAGACTTGCTAACTACAACACAAGCATTCTTTAAATTCATAATCACCCAACTAGCATGATTGTAATATCACTACCTCCATATCTCAAAACAATTATCAAGTATCAAATTGATCATAGCATCCAATTCACTTCCTATGATAGTATTTATTATACCCAACTTGGATGCTCATCATTCTAGGACCAATTTATAACCATAGAAAATACCATGCTGTTCTAAAAGACTCTCAAAATAATATAAGTGAATCATGAGAGATCAACAATTTCTTCAAAATTAATCCACCGCAGTGCTCTAAAAGATATAAGTGAAGCACTAGAGCAAAAACTATCTAGCTCAAAAGATATAAGTGAAGCACATAGAGTATTCTAATAAATTTCAATCAAGGAGGCTTCTCCAAAAAGGTGTGTTACAGCAAGGATGACTGTGGTAAACTAAAAAGCAAAGACTAATATAATACACGACGCTCCAAGCAAAACACATATCATGTAGCAAATAAAAATATAGCTCCAAGTAAAGTTACCAATGAACGAAGACGAAAGAGGGGATGCCTTCCGGGGGCATCCCCAAGCTTAGGCTTTTGGATATTCTTGTATATCTTGGGGTGCCTTGGGCATCCCCAAGCTTAGGCTTTTGCCACCCTTTATTCCATAGTCCATCAAATCTTTACCCAAAACTTGGAAACTTCACAACACAAAACTCAACAAGAAATCTCATAAGCTCCGTTAGTGAAAGAAAACAAAACCACCACATAAAGGTACTGTAATGAACTCATTCTTTATTTATATTGGTGTTAAACCTACTGTATTCCAAGTTCTCTATGGTTCATACCCTTACATACTAGCCATAGATGCATCAAAATAAGCAAACAACACACAAAAAACAGAATCTGTCAAAAACAGAACAGTCTGTAGCAATCTGTAACTAACGCAAACTTATGGAACTTTAAAAATCCTACAAAAATAGGAAGTCCTAAAAAATTTGTTTATTTAATAGAAGCAAAAAGAATCAATGCAAAATCTCGTTTCTGTGATTTATTGAATTTTTTCTCGTGAGCACAAAGTTTCTGTTTTTCAGCAGAATCAAATCAACTCATATCATAGGTTATCCTATAGGTTCTACTTGGCACAAACACTAAATAAAACATGAAAACATATCTAAACAGAAAGTAGAAACAAAATGTATTACTAAACAGGAACAAAAACAAGAATCACAAAGAAAATTGGGTTGCCTCCCAACTAGCGCTATCGTTTAACGCCCCTAGCTAGGCATAAAAGCGAAGATAGATCTAAGTAGTGCCATCTTTGGCACTTGAATCATCAATAGAGCACTTATAATCTTTAGGAGTTTCTCCCTTTTTAGCAATGATAAAATTCAAGAAATTCGTTTGTAACGGAAGGTTCCTTAACGATAGAGAGACAGTTGGGGTGATCACTTATGGAATTGAGATCCGCTTCCCCTTATTAGAAGATACACCCTTATTTTTGGGAACATAAATAAACTTGGTGGTTTTGGTAGGGGGTTTTGGAGTGTTTTTCATGGAGGAAAATGCGGAACCTAAGTTAGTAATGATATCCTCAAGTTTACCAATTCTTGCAGAATTTAGATCTAATTTTTCATTAACTATAGGTTCCTTTTCTTTAAGATTTTTCAAAGTAACTCCAACCCTAGATCCATATTGGGTAATTTGATTATGAATCTTTTTATCCAAATTTTCAATTAGCTCAACAGTGGAAATTTTATTTTCAATGATCTCGAGCCATTGCATGACATGTTCCAAAGTTAAAACAGTTCCGTTAAACAAAAGAGGTGGTTGACCAAACAAATCTAACATAGCATTATAAGCTTCAAACGTGTGGCTATTCAAGAAATCCCCTCCGGCAATGGTATCAAGAACGCATCTATTCCAAGGGGTAATGCCTACATAAAAATTGCGAAGAAGAACGGAAGTAGAAAGCTTCCTAGTGGATTTATTTTGAGCATTGCAAATTCTATGCCAAGCATCTTTTAAATTTTCTCCCTCCCTTTGCTTAAAATTGAGAATTTCATGTTCGGGAGTAATAGCAAGGATAGGAGGACTAGCCATAATGACAAGGTAACGATCTAACACACGAGCAAATAGAAAAAGGCAAGTGAAAGAGAGAGGAAGAAGAAGGCAAGCGGAAAAGAGAGGAGATTGGGAAAGAGAGGGCGAATAAAACAACAAGGGTGAAGTGGGGGAGAGGAAAACGAGAGGCAAATGGCAAATAATGTAAATGCGAGGGAGATGAGTTTGTGATGGGTACTTGGCATGTCTTGACTTGAGCGAAGACCTCCCCGCCAACGGCACCAGAAATCCTTCTTGCTACGTCTTGAGCTTGCGTTATTTTTCCTTGAAGAGGAAAGGGTGATGCAGCACAGTAGCGTAAGTATTTCCCTCAGTTGTTGAGAACCAAGGTATCAATCCAGTAGGAGGCTCCTCACAAGTCCCACGAACCTACACAAACAAACAAAGAACTCGCAACCACCGCGATAAAGGGGTTGCCAATCCCTTCACGGCCACTTGCGAAAGTGAGATCTGATAGAGATAATATGATAAGATAAATATATTTTTGGTATTTTATAATATAGATGCAGAAAATAAAGATGCAAATAAAAGTAGATTGGAAACTTATATGATAAAAGATAGACCCGGGGGCCATAGGTTTCACTAGTGGCTTCTCTCAAGATAGCATAAGTATTACGGTGGGTGAACAAATTACTGTCGAGCAATTGATAGAAAAGCGAATAATTATGATGTTATCTAGGCATAATCATGTATATAGGCATCACGTCCGCAACAACTAGACCGACTCCTGCCTGCATCTACTACTATTACTCCACACATCGACCGCTATCCAGCATGCATCTAGAGTATTAAGTTCATAAGAACAGAGTAACGCATTAAGAAAGATGACATGATGTAGAGGGATAAACTCAAGCAAAATGATATAAACCCCATCTTTTTATCCTCGATGGCAACAATACAATACGTGTCTTGCAACCCTTTCTCTCACTGGGTAAGAACACCACAAGATTGAACCCAAAACTAAGCACTTCTCCCATGGCAAGAAAGATCAATCTAGTAGGCCAAACCAAACCGATAATTCGAAGAGACTTGCAAAGATAACTCAATAATACATAAAAGAATTCAGAGAATATTCAAATATTATTCATAGATAAACTTGATCATAAACCCACAATTCATCAGATCTTGACAAACACACCGCAAAAAGAGATTACATCGAATAGATCTCCACAAGAGACGGGGAGATCATTGTATTGAGATCCAAAAAGAGAGAAGAAGCCAACTAGCTAATAATTATGGACACGAAGGTCTGTCGTAAACTACTCACAACTCATCGGAGGGGCTATGGTGTTGATGTAGAAGCCCTCCGTGGTGGATTCCCCCTCCGGCAGAACGCCGGCGAGGGCTCCAAGATGGGACCTCGCAGATACAGAAGGTTACGGTGGTGGAAATATTTCTTCGGTGGCTCCCTGGATGTTTTTGGTGTATGTAGGCTTATCTAGGAGGAAGAAGTACGTCGGTGGCTGCCCGAGGGGCCCACAAGACAGGGGGCACGCCTTGTAGGGGTGGGCGCGCCCCCCACCCTCGTGGCTGTCTCGGCTGCTTCTTGACTTGCACTCCAAGTCCTCTGGATCACGTTCGTTCCAAAAATCACGCCCCCGAAGGTTTCATTCCGTTTGGACTCCGTTTGATATTCCTTTTCTTCGAAATACTGAAATAGGCAAAAAAACAGCAATACGGGTTGGGCCTCCGGTTAGTAGGTTAGTCCCAAAAATGATATAAATGTGTAAAATAAAGCCCATAGACATCCAAAACAGGTAATATAATAGCATGGAACAATTAAAAATTATAGATACGTTGGAGACGTATCAGGCCACCTCGGCCGGCGGCATCTCCTTTGTGCACATCCGACTGGGGTCATGGTGCCCGCTCTTCCGACAGATCAGATGAGGGCGGCCTTGGAGCGGGAGAACCCGGCGCTCGACGAAGGCAAACAGCAAGTCGGACGCCACGAGACCCTCTGCTTCTGTCAACTCCCAGAGCCGGTTGATGGCGGCCGCCGTCTCAGCCGGTACTAGCTTCGGCTTGTAGTGCCAGTTGGCCCGAGGCCCGACGGGGGGGGGGGGGGGCGGCCTTGTAAGGCGGCAGGTTGAGGAAGTCGACCGCCGGGTCGACCACAGTTTTACCGAATGTGACAGCTTGATGGCTGGGAAGGCATTCTTCTTCGATGGCTGGTGCACGGCGATGAAGGCACCGCACTCAACCGCCATCTCCTTGGCGGAGGTGCCCAGCTTGGCGTAGAAGCAAGCTCCCCACAGGTTGATGGTGGGGAGGATGCCGAGGTAGCCCTCGCACGCCATGACGAAGGCGGACAGCAGCGTCACGGTGTTGGCCATCAAGTGGTGCGGCTGGAGGTGGCAGAAGTCCATGAACGAGCGGAGGAACCTGCTCGCCGGGAGGCCGAAGCCGTGTAGGAAATGTGAGCGGAAGATGACCCGCTTGTTCCCCCGCGGTGCCGGCGAGATCTCTTCCCGCGCCGGCACCCGCACCTTGACGAAGGCCGCGTTAGGCATCCGGTGCGTGGCCCGGAGGAAGGTGAGGTGATCCTCGATCACCATCGAGCCATCCCAGTCTCCTCCCTTCTAACGCGCCATGGCGTCCGAGCGGAGCTGCGTGGGGTGGAGGAGCTCGACAATGGCGAGTTACGGCAGTGTTGCGGCGAGCACGAAGCAGCAGCAGCGGAGAGAGGAGGAAGAAAGAGCAGGGAGAAGAGTGCGCATGCTCCGCCACTCCCCCGTCTCCCCTACTTATAGCCCTCGGGCTGCGAAGACGAGGGGGTGAGACGTGGGATCGTGGGATTAACTGCGCCCACGACCCCATGACCCCCCGATCACTCCACGGGGTTACTTGCAGTAATTACTGCAGGAATCGCAACCGCCCGCCTCGGCCGCAGCGGATCCGCCCGCGCGCCGAGGCCCGGTGGTGGCGGGCCCGGCCCCCTGTCACGTCCCATCGAGAGCGTGGGGTGGCAGGCTGGCCAGGCTGGCGCGCATCGCATGGCACACTAGTGGCGGGCGGCAGGCCTGGGGAAGCTTAGCAGGCACGCCACCTATTTCCCGCCTTAGTATTCAAAATCAGCGGACAAGCCCGCCTTGTCAAAACAGCTCCAGCAGTCGGCACTTCACGAGGCAGACTGAGCGTTCTACCGGAGCACGGCGAAGAGGGAAGCTGCTGAGGCTTTACGGCCTATCGGCCGCGGCGCCCCACCGACTTCGGGGACACTGTCGGATTAATGGGCCACTGGTAGGCTAACCCGAGTCCCTGAGCCTTTCAAGACTTTGGGCCGGCTTCGAGCCACGAGACTCCAGAATGGAGCACCACCTTCAGGTGGCCGGCTAGCTCCAACAGCCGGCTACTCGGAGGCGGCCAAGCCCCAGCAGATGGCACCAAGACAGGCCGACTACTGGCAGACGGCCTCCACTGAGGCCGGCTTCCAGCAGCCGGCCACCCGGTGCCCTCGAGGTCTGCGCCCTTCATCAAAAGGACAAGACAGGATGAGGCTGCAGTACAGCCCCTCATCCCCGGATCCTAGGCTCGGCATGGCTGCAGTGCCCCATACAGGCGGAGATCTCCGCACGGCGCGGCACTGTAGCCACTCCCCCTTTGACGCACACCTGACCGGCAGAGTCCTGTTCCCACGACGGCTTGTCGGTACGGCCCACAGGCGGCGGGTACTACCAGGCAGTGAGAGCCAGAGGATGGCAGAAGCCAGACCAGCCGGAACTACGGGAGGTCAGCCTCCAGCAGGCGGCCAGCCCCTCCCTCGGGGCCCTTGCGTCATTTACCAGATGGGGCATGGAGTGGCTACAGTGATCTCCCACCAGGCGGCGGGACTATAGCCACACTCCCCTGACCAAGCCTGCGTCATTAGCACCATGGCTACAGTAACCAGCCACCAACCAGACCCGCTAGCGGCGGAAGCGGCTTGTCGGCTCCGTACTAGACTAGTCGGAGGGACCCACCAGGCAGCGGGCCCCAGCTGCCGGCGGAGAAGCCGGCGACCAGAGGCGCTGACAGTCGGGTCCAACACCTGACCAAGTTACCATTGTACCCCTGGGGGGTAGGCCTATATAAACCCCCCAGGACACCCATGCAAAGGGTTCCGAACCTGTTAGACCTAGACTCATATCTAGAGGGAGAAGAGAGCTAGTCTTGCTTCCTTCAACCTCTAGCTCATAGCTCAAGGAGCACCTTGTACCCACTAGTGCCTTAGTGATCATGCGGAGATCCCGCTGAGTAGGAGTAGGGGTATTATCTCCATGGAGAGCCCCCAACCTGGGTAAATTACGCCGGCTTTCATGTCTACACCTTATCCCGCTTCCAGGCACCGGCGACGTTCTACTCGCTCCCACCATGATAAGCCATCCTTTGGCATATGCCGCACCCAACCCCCGACACCTCGGGAGCGCTTTTCTCATTATAAGAAATTGTCCAGGCTTGTCCTTTGCTACAAAAAGTATTGGGCCACCTTGCTGCACCTTATTTACTTTCATTGCTTGTTACCCGTTATGAATTATCTTATCACAAAACTATCTATTACCTATAATTTCAGTGCTTGCAGAGAATACCTTACTGAAAACCGCTTGTCATTTCCTTCTGCTCCTCGTTGGGTTCGACACTCTTACTTATCGAAAGGACTAGGACAGATCCCCTATACTTGTGGGTCATCAAGACTCTTTTCTCACGCCGTTGCTGGGGAGTGAAGCGCCTTTGGTGAGTGGAACTTGGTAAGGAAACATTTATATAGTGTGCTGAAAGTTTCTGTCACTTGTTACTATGGAAACTAATCCTTTGAGGGGCTTGTTCGGGGCATCTTTGCCCCGACCAGTAGAGCAAAGAGTTGCTCCTCAACCTACTGAACCTACCAAAAATGTTCACTTTGAAATTCCTTCGAGTATGATAGAGAAACTCCTAGCTAATCCCTTTGCAGGAGATGGAACAGTGCATCCCGATTTACACCTTATCTTTGTGGATGAAGTTTGTGGATTATTTAAGCTTGCAGGTATTCCCTATGATGTTGTCAAGAGGAAGGTCTTCCCTCTATATTTGAGTGGGGACGCATTGACATGGTATAGGCTATGTGATGATACGGGATCTTGGAATTATAAACGATTGAAGTTGGAATTTCACCAGAAGTTCTATCCTATGCATCTTGTTCATCGTGATCGTAATTACATATATAATTTCTAGCCTCGCGAAGGAGAAAGCATCGCTCAAGCTTGGGGGAGGCTTAAGTCAATGTTATATTCATGCCCCAATCATGAGCTCTCAAGAGAAATGATTATTCAAAACTTTTATGCTCGACTTTCTCTCAATGATCGCAACATGCTCGATACATCCTGTGCTGGTTCTTATATGCTGAAGACTACTGAATGCAAGTGGGACTTATTGGAAAGAATTAAACGCAACTCTGAAGATTGGGGTTCCGACGATGGTAAGGAGTCAGGTATGACACCTAAGTTTGATTGTGTTAAATATTTTATGGATACCGATGCTTTTCGTGGATTTAGCGCTAAATATGGACTTGACTCTGAGATAGTAGCTTCTTTCTGTGAATCTTTTGCTACTCATGTTGATCTCCCTAAGGAGAAGTGGTTTAAATATAATCCTCCCGTTGAAGTAAAATTAGTTACACCTGTTACAGTTGAAGAAAAGGCTATCACTTATAATGATCCTATTGTTCCTACTACTTATGTTGAGAAACCACCTTTTCCTGTTAGAATAAAGGATCATGCTAAAGCTTCAACTTTTGTTCGTAAGAGTAATACTAGAATATATACACCTCCTGAGCAAATTAAAGTTGAACCTAGTATTGCTATGGTTAAAGATCTCTTGGATGATAATATAGATGGGCATGTTATTTATTTCTGTGAACAGGCTGCTAATATTGCTAGGCCCAATGCTAAGATATATAGACATGTTGTAGGCATGCCTGTTATTTCTGTTAAAATAGGAGATCATTGTTATCATGGCTTATGTGATATGGGTGCTAGTGCTAGTGCAATGCCTTTTTCCTTATATGAAGAAATTATGCATGATATTGCACCTGCTGAGTTAGAAGAAATAGATGTTACAGTTAAGCTTGCCAATAGAGATACTATTTCACCAGTTGGGATTGTTAGAGATGTTGAAGTCTTGAAAGTTAAATACCCTGCTGATTTTCTTGTTCTTGGTTCCCCTCAAGATAGCTTTTGTCTCATTATATTTGGTAGACCCTTCTTGAATAATGTTAATGCTAAGATAGATTGCGAAAAGGATGTTGTCACGATTGGTTTGGATGTTGTCACGATTGGCTTGGATGATATGACCCATGATAAAGAACCGTCTAGTAAGGATGAAATAATTGGTCTTGCTTCTATTGTTGTGCCTCCTACTGATCCGTTAGAACAATATTTGCTAGATCATGAAAATGACATGTTTATGAATGAAAGAAGGGGAATAGATAAAGTATTCCTTCAACAGGGTCCTATTCTGAAACACAACTTACCTATTGAAATCCTAGGGGATCCCCCTCCACCCAAGGGTGATCCCGTGTTTGAGCTCAAACCTTTACCTAATAATCTTAAATATGCTTATCTTGATGAAAAGAAGATATATCCTGTTATTATTAGTGCTAACCTTTCAGAGCAAGAAGAGGAAAGATTATTGAAAACTCTGAAGAAGCACCATGCTGCTATTGGATATACTCTGGATGATGTTAAGGGCATTAGTCCCACTCTATGCCAACATAAAATTAAATTGGATGAAGGTTCCAAACCAGTTAGAGATCATCAACGACAGTTAAATCCTAAGATGAAAGAAGTGGTAAGAAAGGAGATACTGAAGCTCCTTGAGGAAGGTATAATTTATCCCGTTGCTGATAGTGATTGGGTAAGTCATGTCCATTGCGTCCCTAAGAAGGGAGGTATTACTGTTGTTCCTAATGATAAAGATGAATTGATTCCGCAAAGAATTATTACAGGTTACAGGATGGTAATTGATTTCCGTAAATTAAATAAAGCTACTAAGAAAGATCATTACCCTTTACCTTTTATTGATCAAATGCTAGAAAGACTATCCAAACATACACATTTCTGCTTTCTAGATGGTTATTCTGGTTTCTCTCAAATACCTGTGTCAGCGCATGATCAATCAAAAACTACTTTTACTTGCCCTTTCGCTACTTTTGCTTATAGACGTATGCCTTTTGGTTTATGTAATGCACTTGCTACCTTTCAAAGATGCATGATGGCTATATTCTCTGACTTTTGTGAAAAGATTTGTGAGGTATTCATGGACGACTTCTCCGTTTATGTATCCTCTTTTGATGATTTCTTGAGCAACCTTGATCGAGTTTTGCAGAGATGTGAAGACACTAGTCTCGTCTTGAATTGGGAAAAGTGCCACTTTATGGTTAATGAAGGCATTGTATTGGGGCATAAAATTTCTGAAAAAGGTATTGAAGTTGATAAAGCTAAAGTTAATGCTATTGAAAAGATGCCATGTCCCACGGACATTAAAGGTATACGAAGTTTCCTTGGTCATGCCAGTTTTTATAGGAGGTTCATTAAGGACTTTTCTAAAATCTCTAGGCCTCTGACTAATTTATTGCAAAAAGATATTCCTTTTGTCTTTGATGATGATTGTGTAGAAGCATTTGAAATATTTAAGAAAGCTTTGATCACTGCACCTATTGTTCAGCCACCTGATTGGAATTTACCCTTTGAAATTATGTGTGATGCTAGCGATTATGCTGTAGGTGTTGTTCTAGGGAAAAGAGTTGATAAGAAATTAAATTTATCCAATATGCTAGTAAAACTCTTGATACTGCCCAGAGAAATTATGCTACTACTGAAAAAGAATTCTTAGCAGTTGTATTTGCATGTGATAAGTTTAGACCTTATATTGTTGATTCTAAAGTGACTATTCACACTGATCATGTTGCTATTAAATATCTTATGGAAAAGAAAGATGCTAAACCTAGACTTATTAGATGGGTCCTCTTGCTCCAAGAATTTGATTTGCATATTATTGATAGAAAGGGAGCTGAGAACCCCGTTGCAGACAACTTGTCTAGGTTAGAGAATGTTCTTGATGACCCACTACCTATTGATGATAACTTCCCTGATGAACAATTAGTGGTCATTAATGCTTCTCGTACTGCTCCATGGTATGATTATTATGCTAATTACATTATTGCTAAATTTATACCACCTAGTTTCACATACCAACAAAAGAAAAGTTCTTTTATGATTTAAGACATTACTTCTGGGATGACCCACACCTTTATAAAGAAGGAGTAGATGGTGTTATTAGACGTTGTGTACCTGAGCATGAACAGGAACAGATCCTATGCAAGTGTCACTCCGAACCGTATGGAGGACACCACGTTGGAGATAGAACTGCACATAAGGTATTGCAATCCGGTTTTTATTGGCCTACTCTCTTCAAAGATGCACATAAGTTTGTCTTGTCTTGTGATGAATGTCAAAGAATTGGTAATATTAGTAGACGTCAAGAAATTCCTATGAATTATTCTCTTGTTATTGAACCATTTGATATTTGGGGCTTTGATTATATGGGACCTTTTCCTGCCTCCAATGGATACACACATATTTTAGTTGCTGTTGATTACGTTACTAAGTGGGTAGAAGCTATTCCAACTAGTAGTGTTGATCATAACACCTCTATTAAGATGATTAAAGAAGTTATTTTTCCGAGGTTTGGAGTCCCTAGATATCTCATGACTGATGGTGGTTCACATTTTATTCATGGTGCTTTCCGTAAAATGCTTGCTAAGTATGATGTTAATCATAGAATTGCATCCCCTTATCACGCACAGTCTAGTGGTCAAGTAGAATTGAGTAATAGGGAGCTAAAATTAATTTTGCAAAAGACTGTTAATAGATCTAGAAAGAATTGGTCCAAGAAACTTGATGATGCATTATGGGCTTATAGAACTGCATATAATAATCCTATGGGTATGTCTGCGTATAAGATGGTTTATGGAAAAGCATGTCACTTACCTCTTGAACTTGAATATAAGGCATATTGGGCCATTAAAGAGCTCAACTACGATTTCAAACTTGCCAGTGAGAAGAGGTTATTTGACATTAGCTCACTTGATGAATGGATAATCCAAGACTATGAGAATGCCAAGCTATTTAAAGAAAAAGTTAAAAGATGGCATGACAAAAGGATACAAAAGCGTGAGTTTAACATAGGCAATTATGTGTTACTATTCAACTCTCGTTTAAGATTTTTTGTAGGAAAACTTCTCTCTAAATGGGAAGGCCCTTACATTATCGAAGAGGTCTATCGTTCCGGTGCCATAAAAATCAACAACTTCGAAGGCACAAGTCTAAGGGTGGTGAACGGTCAAAGAATCAAACATTATATCTCAGGTAACCCTATAAATGTTGAAACTAATATTATTGAAACCGTAACCCCGGAGGAACACATAAGGGACACTTTCCAGAATGTTTCAGACTCCAAAAAGGAATAGGTATGTGGTACGGTAAGTAAACCGACTCCAAAATAGTTCTAATGGCAATTTTCCTCCATTTTGGAATATTTAAAAATTTATGGAAGCAAGAAGTAATCCGGGAAGGACATGAGGCCTCCATGAGGGTGGAGGGCGCGCCCACCCTTACTGGGCGCGCCCCCTGCCTCGTGGGCACCTCGTGTGCCTCCCGGACTCCGTTTTCTTGCAAGTTACTTCTTTTGGTCGGTAAAAATTCATTATATAATCTCCCGAAAGTTTTTACCACCGTATCACGCAAAAATCTTCTGTTTTCGTTTTGAGATGTTCCTGTTGAAGATTTAGAGCAAGATGTCTTCTCAAGAGTCAGTCGGGGAGAGTCGGGTGTCCCACCCAACGCCAGGTCCAGGAGCAAACAGTGATGCTTATCACTTTGGGCCATCAACGGAGGATGAGATGGAGGCCGATTTGAAAAGGATAGATGCCATGGAGGAGGATCAAGAAGTTACCTCTCGCTTTCAAGCAAGATTCATGATGGGGGAACTACAAAGATCAGCTATTCCAAACTCGGTCATCCCTTCCAATGTTAAATTTCTTTCTTATGAAAATATGAAAAAGAGTGTCACTTGTTCTCCAGAAGCTATGCAACATTGTAGGATCTTGAAGTATGTCTAGAGGGGGGCGTGATTAGACTACTTGACCAAATAAAAACTTAACCTTTTCCCAATTTTAGTCTTTGGCAGATTTTAGCAAACTTAGCACAAGTCAAGCAATCTTAACGCAATTCAAGCAAGCATGCAAAGAGTATATGAGCAGGGGAAAATAAAGCATGCAACTTGCAAGAATGTAAAGGGAAGGGTTTGGAGATTTCAAACACAATTTGGAGACACGGTGATTTTTGAGCCGTGCTTCCGATAGGTGGTGCTATCGTACATCCACGTTGATGGAGACTTCAACCCACGAAGGGTAACGGCTGTGCGAGTCCACGGAGGGCTCCACCCAAGAAGGGTCCACAAAGAAGCAACCTTGTCTATCCCACCATGGCCGTCGCCCACAAAGGATTGCCTCACTAGCGGTAGATCTTCACGAAGTAGGCGATCTCCTTGCCCTTACAAACTCCTTGGTTCAACTCCACAATCTTGTCGGAGGCTCCCAAGTGACACCTAGCCAATCTAGGAGACACCACTCTCCAAGAAGTAACAAATGGTGTGTTGATGATGAACTCCTTGCTCTTGTGCTTCAAATGATAGTCTCCCCAACACTCAACTCTCTCTCACAGGATTTGGATTTGGTGGAAAGAAGATTTGAGTGGAAAGCAACTTGGGAAGGCTAGAGATCAAGATTCAAATGGTAGGAATGGAATATCTTGGTCTCAACACATGAGTAGGTGGTTCTCTCTCAGAAATGGTAAGTTGGAAGTGTAGGTTTGTTCTGATGGCTCTCTCCACGAATGAAGAGGAGGTGGAGGGGTATATATAGCCTCCACACAAAATCTAACCATTACACACAATTTACCAATCTCGGTGGGACCGAATCAACAAACTCGGTCAGACCGATTTAGTAAACAATGTGACCATTAGGGTTTTCGGTGGGACCGATATGCAACTCGGTAGGACCGATATGGTTAGGGTTAGGGCATAATGTAATCTCGATGAGACCGATTACACAAACTCGGTGAGACCGACTTTGGTAATAAGCTAACCAGAGAGTTGGTCAGGCAAACTTGGTGTGACCGATTCGCTCATCTCGGTGGGACCGAAATGTCACAAAAAGGAAATAGAGAGTTTGCATTGTAATCTCGGTAGGACCGATTACTCAAAATCGGTAAGACCGATTTAATGGACATACACAGAGAGATTACAATCCCATCTCAGTGAGACCGAGATCCCTATCGGTGAGACCGATTTGCCTAGGGTTTGTGGCAGTGGCTATGACATCTGAACTTGGTGGCTCCGGATAGAAAGAGTCGGTGGGGCCGAGTTGGACTTTAGGTTTAGGTCATATGTGGATGTGGGAAAGTAGTTGAGGGTTTTGGAGCATATCTCTAAGCACTTATGAAGCAAGAAACTCATTAAGCAACACCTCATCCCTCCTTGATAGCATTGGCTTTTCCTATAGACTCAATGTGATCTTGGATCACTAAAATATAAATTGTAGAGTCTTGAGCTTTGAAGCTTAAGCCAATCCTTTGTCCTTAGCATCTTGAAGGGGTTCCACATCTTTTAGTTCACGTCACTTCATTGTTGAACTTATCTGAAAATATACTAGGTAAAAGTGTTAGTCCAACAAGAGATATGTTGACATTAATTACCAAAATCACCTAGGGAGCACTTGTGCTTTCAATCTCCCCCTTTTTGGTAATTGATGACAACATACATCAAAGCTTTAGATAGAGGATAATTACAATAACAAGTATAGCCTTGGAAGGACATGTAACAAGCATAGGATCCCCCTACATGTATGCAATCATGTGAATATGGAATATAGGAGCATGTGAATGCATAAGCATGACAGAGTAGGCAATGTGTTACATGTATCTTGGCTATATGCATTAGAGCGAAGAATTATGGGAAATGTACCTTCATGCTCATGAGTCCTTCTTGCAAACAGTATGTACATCAGCAAGAATTTCTCATACACATGATTGTGATGCATGTACTTACCTTGTGGTCTTGAGTTGGCTTAGGATGGAGTGAACCTGTGAAAATAAGGTTAGATAACATAGATGCATCTACTAGCTAGAGCAAACGAGAAGAAACCACAAGAATACCAAGACTGGGATGACATGTAGAGAGTGAGTACCAAGTACCACATTGGATTAGACATGTCCCCCAAGATAAAGTTATGCAATGAATTTAAAGATTTTCTTTCCCTTGAGTATCTTGCTCCCCTTGAATCTAGCATGGGATACTGGGAGAAGATAGGGAACAGAAAATCAGAGCTAAAGCAATTAAGCACATATGAACATGTCTTTCCCCTCTAGAAGACATGTAACATCTCTCCTCTTGAACACCAAGCATCTGGGATCATTGAAGATTAATCTTTCCTTGAGTATTTTCTCCCCCTAGAGATATGATAAAGTTGATGTGATCTCTCTCTATAGATAAAGCTTTTGATGTGATCTCTCTCTCCCCCTTTGACATCAATTTCCAAGAAGGATCTTCTCGATTTGTTGTCACATGTGTTTGGGCCTTGAGTCACGAGTCAAAGCAGCAAGAAAAATGTGATGCTGGTAGAGTACAAGATTCATTGAGTGGAACTGGATCAAAAGAATCACAGAAATAAGTGGCAGATAGTTTTTCCTGTAGTGAGATCGGTAGCACCGAGTTGTATTCTTCGGTAGCACCGAGAGGTTTCGGTGGGACCGAAAATGACAAACCGGTGGAACCGATTTCATCACAGAGGAAACTCTTGTCACCTCAGCTCACTAGACAAGTCAGATCTCACAAGGATTTGCAAGGAATTAGATGAATTGAATGCAGGAAATACAGATCAGACAGTAAACTAGAAGAAACTTTAAAAGAAATCTAGATGAAGTTTTTTTTTGAAAGGGGAAACAAATATGCAAGAGACAGATGCAAGATCACATAAAAGAACACGAGAGAACTTCATCTAGAATTGGTCGGCGACAAAGTTACCTATGTTAGAGTATATTGACTTAGGAGTCAAGTGAGTTCACTTGATCATAGGTCATACTCATCGTTTAAGCTCAAAATGGGGTTACCACTTTTCGTTTAAGCATCTTGATGTTTTCACATCTTGTCGAGTTGCTTTAACTCATGTCTTGGAGTAAAGCTTCTCTAAGATGGAAAAACATACCTTGGGTGGTGATGTTGATCGTTCATGTAGTTGAACTTGTGTGGGTTGCTCAAGGTTGATATAGCTCATCAAGAGTTGGGAGCACCACTTGGAATTTGAGTTCGTCCTGCTACATGGGTTAGTTTTTGCAAGGAAGAGCACGTGTGTATCCAAAATGACAGACATGAAACTAAACATAAAATTTGTCTAAGGATATGTGTGAATGGTTTTGTGCTTCCTTGTCTTCAACCACCATTATGTAGAGACCTTGGAGATGTTGAGATTGCTCAATATGTGAGTGTGTTGCAATCTCATAGATTTAGATTCCTCCAAGTTCCTACAAAGGTTAGATGACATGCAAGATGCAAATATATCCAAGATGTAAGATTTTCATCATAAGAGAAATATCAAGGATTAGTCATAGGCATATGTCTTGCATGTATCAAATGGAGTTCCTACTCCAAGTTTGAAGCATCAATGATATTCAGTTCTCCTCTCAACCTGCAAAACACTTTCTCATCAAGAGGTTTAGTGAAAATGTCCGCTAATTGTTTTTCGGTCCGAACGTGCTTAAGATCAATGTCCCCTTTGGCAACATGATCTCGAATGAAATGATGACGAACTTCAATATGCTTAGTTTGAGAATGTTGCACGGGATTATGAGCAATCTTGATAGCACTTTCATTGTCACAAAGTAATGGAACATGTTTCACATATATCCCATAATCTTTAAGAGTTTGGGTCATCCAAAGTAATTGAGCACAACATGAACCAAGAGCTATGTATTCCGCTTCGGCGGTGGATAAGGATACCGAGTTTTGTTTCTTGGAAGACCAAGACACAAGAGATCTACCAAGGAATTGACAAGTACCCGAAGTGGACTTTCTATCAACCTTGTCTCCGGCATAGTCCGAGTTGGAGTAGCCAACAAGATTGAAAGAGGCCCTCTTAGGATACCAAATGCCAAAATTTGGTGTATGAATTAAGTATCTCACTATCCTTTTCACGGCCTTAAGGTGACATTCTTTAGGTGCAGCTTGATATCGTGCACACATGCACACACTTAGCATAATATTGGGACGTGAAGCACATAGGTATAACAATGAACCAATCATAGAGCGTTAAACCTTTTGATCAACCGGTTCACCATCTTTGGTCAAATCAAGATGTCCACTAGTAGGCATGGGTGTAGACATACCTTTGCATTCTTGCATATTGAACTTCTTGAATAGGCCCTTAGTGTACTTCCTTTGAGATACAAAAGTACCTTCCTTAGTTTGCTTGATTTGCAACCCAAGAAAGAATTTGAGTTCACTCATCATTGACATATCAAACTTCCCCGACATTAGCTTTCCAAACTTCTCACTAAAATGCGGGTTAGTTGATCCAAATATAATATCATCAACATAAATGGCATACAAATAATTCTCCATTAACCCTTTTAGTAAAAAGTGTAGAATCAATTTTCCCAATTTCAAACCCTTTTTCAATAAGGAACTTGGTTAAGCACTTGTACCAAGCTCTAGGAGCTTGTTTAAGACCATAAAGAGCTTTGCGAAGTTTGTAGACATGATTGGGTTTCTTAGGATTGATAAAGCCGGGAGGTTGTTTTACATAGACTTCCTCCTCTATTTCACCATTTAGAAAAGCACTTTTGATGTCCATTTGGTACAAGGTGATATCATGGTGATTAGCATAGGCAAGTAATATGCGAATGGATTCAAGTCTAGCAACGGGAGCATAAGTCTCACCATAGTCCATACCTTCGACTTGTGTGTAACCTTGGGGCGATGAGATGTGCTTTGTTGTGAACTACTTGTCCATCTTCATCTTGCTTGTTGCAGAACACCCATTTGGTACCGATGATATTGTGGTTGTTGTCGGGCTTCTCAACCAATGTCCAAACTTGATTTCTCTCAAAGTTGTGTAGCTCTTCATGCATAGCATTTATCCAATCCGGATCTTCCAATGCTTCTTCAACCTTCATAGGTTCAATGCTAGAGATGAATGAATAGTGTTCACAAAAGTTAGCTAAACGAGTTTTAGAGCGAGTGATTCTCCCGGTTTGGATATCATTGTAGATTTTCTCGACGGGATGGTCTTTAGCAATTCTTGCTCGAACTCATGAAAGATTTTGCTTGGGTCTTGATTGAACATCTTCTTCATCTTGTTCTTCTTCTTGGCCTTCTTCATTATTGGGATTGTCGTTCTCTTGTCGTGGTGGAGAAGGAGGTTGTTGACGTTCTTGATGTACTTCCTCGTTTTCTTCATCTTGGTGTGTCCCACTTGTGGATGCTTCCGTATCAACTCTTGGTTCACCTTGTCGTGAGGTAGAAGCTTACACTTGGACGGACGAGGTACTCTCCTTCACCTCCGTTGGACAAATCTTGCCAATAGACAAGTCTCGAATTGCTTCCGAGGGGTCTTTGTCTCCTACATCAATTGGCAATTGCTCTACTTGCGAGCCGTTAGATTCATCAAACTTCACATCTACCGTCTCTTCAACCTTTCAGGTGAAATTGTTGTAGACATGGTATGTGTGAGAGTTTGAGCCATAACCAAGTGGGAAACCTTCATGAGACTTAGGAGAAAATTTAGAACGACGATGCTTATCAAGAATGTAGCACTTTGAGCCGAATACTCGAAAGTATCCAACTTGGGGTTTGTTACCGGTGAGGAGCTCGTATGCCGTCTTGCCGAGTAGCTTGTGAAGATACAAGCAATTTTTTGCATGACAAGTTGTCTCAACCGCTTCTGCCTAATAGTGCTTCAGCGTCTTGTACTCATCAAGCATCGTTCTTGCCATTTCGATGAGCGTCCGGTTCTTCCTCTCAACAACTCCATTTTGTTGAGGTGTGTACATAGCCGAGAACTCATGTGAAATCCCTTCTTCATCAAGAAAGGTGTCCACATTTGCGTTCTTGAACTCCGTTCCGTTGTCGCTATGAACCTTCTTGATCTTCACTTCAAACTGATTTTGAGCCTTCCTGGCGAAGTTTTTGAAGATCCTTTGGACCTGTGATTTGTCATTGAGAAAGAACACCCACGTAAATATTGAAAAATCATCAACTATAACTAGACCAAAAGAGTTTCCACCGAGACTTTTGTAAGTGTTGGGACCAAAGAGATCCATGTGAAGTAGCTCAAGTGGCCTCCTTGTGGTCATGATGTTCTTCACGGGATGCCTTCCTCCAATCTGTTTACCTGCTTGACAAGCACTGCAAAGTCTATCCTTATCAAATATGACATTGTTAACACCAAGGATATGATTCCCTTTAATAAGCTTGTCAACATTTCGCATGCCAACGTGACCTAATCGTCTATGCCATAACCAACCTTTAGAGTATTTAGCAATGAAGCAAGTTCTAGGTTGAGCCTTTCTAGTGAAATCAACAATGTAAAGATCACCTCTACGTATACTGGTAAAGACCATTTTATGATTGTCTCTACGAAACATTTGGCAATCTACTTCAGTAAATAGGACATTGAAACCGAAATGAGCAAGTCTAGATACTGAAAGTAAGTTGTAGCCAAGAGATTCAACGAGCATAACATTTTGAATGGAACTATCATGTGAGATGGCCACCTTACCGAGTCCAACCACCTTACCCTTTGAGTTGTCACCGAAAGTGACATACTTTCGAGGACCATCATTTTCAGCAAGTTCACGAAACGTGCCTTTATCTCCGGTCATGTGATCGGTACATCCACTGTCAAGAACCCATTCCTTTCCTCCTGCCATATATCCCCGAAGATTTGCCATAAGACCAAAGTGTCTCATTGCATCATCAAGATTGAAGTCATCATCATCATCCTCATCATAGTATCCAAGTTCAACATCGTCATGTGGTGGATCAATTCCTAGTGAGGGTGATTCATTAGTATGAGTTTGACAATGATCTCCTTTATGAAGTCTAGTAGCTTTGGAAATAATATCGCTAATAATTCCAACATTTCCTTTGGCACGCATAAGATTTGTAAGTTCAAATAGACAATTACCAAACATAGGATCATTGGAATTCATCTTACTCAAGGCAATAGACTTATGAAGAATTTCATCCAGATTTTTCAAAGAATAATTAGGAAATCGTTCCTCAAGAAATTTCCATATAGTGTAGGCACACTCAAGAGTAGGCAGTTTTCCAATCAAGTTTCTAGGCAAGCCTCTAGTGATAAGATTAACAGTTCTAACATTCCTAATCATGTCAATCGACTCATCAAGGGTAGGATGCATAGGATCAACATGAGGTGCACAAGGACTAGCAATGTACTTGTTCAAATGATATTGATTGAAATCACAAGCATCTCTTTTTTCCACTCATGAAAATATTCTCCATCAAGTATAGGCACTCTATGTCTAAGACTCCCCAAAGTAGACTCATCCATCTTCCTCCAATGGTGATTAAACCAAAGCAATGGAGACCAAGCTCTGATACCACTTGTAGGATCTTGAAGTATGTCTAGAGGGGGGTGATTAGACTACTTGACCAAATAAAAAGTTAACCTTTTCCCAATTTTAGTCTTTGGCAGATTTTAGCAAATTTAGCACAAGTCAAGCAATCTTAACGCAACTCAAGCAAGCATGCAAAGAGTATATGAGCAGCGGAAAATAAAGCATGCAACTTGCAAGAATGTAAAGGGAAGGGTTTGGAGATTTCAAACACAATTTGGAGACACGGTGATTTTTGAGCCATGGTTCCGATAGGTGGTGCTATCGTACATCCACGTTGATGGAGACTTCAACCCACGAAGGGTAATGGCTGCGCGAGTCCACGGAGGGCTCCAACCAAGAAGGGTCCACAAAGAAGCAACCTTGTCTATCCCACCATGGCCGTCGCCCACGAAGGACTTGCCTCACTAGCGGTAGATCTTCACGAAGTAGGCGATCTCCTTGCCCTTACAAACTCCTTGGTTCAACTCCACAATCTTGTCGGAGGCTCCCAAGTGACACCTAGCCAATCTAGGAGACACCACTCTCCAAGAAGTAACAAATGGTGTGTTGATGATGAACTCCTTGCTCTTGTGCTTCAAATGATAGTCTCCCCAACACTCAACTCTCTCACACAGGATTTGGATTTGGTGGAAAGAAGATTTGAGTGGAAAGCAACTTGGGAAGGCTAGAGATCAAGATTCAAATGGTAGGAATGGAATATCTTGGTCTCAACACATGAGTAGGTGGTTCTCTCTCAGAAATGGTAAGTTGAAAGTGTAGGTTTGTTCTGATGGCTCTCTCCACTAATGAAGAGGAGGTGGAGGGGTATATATAGCCTCCACACAAAATCTAACCGTTACACAAAATTTACCAATCTCTGTGGGACCGAATCAACAAACTCGGTCAGACCGATTTAGTAAACAATGTGACCGTTAGGGTTTTTGGTGGGACCGATATGCAACTCGGTAGGACCGATATGGTTAGGGTTAGGGCATAACGTAATCTCGGTGAGACCGATTACACAAACTCGGTGAGACCGACTTTGGTAATAAGCTAACCAGAGAGTTGGTCAAGCAAACTCGGTGTGACCGATTCGCTCATCTAGGTGGGACCGAAATGTCACAAAAAGGAAACAGAGAGTTTGCATTGTAATCTCGGTAGGACCGATTACTCAAAATCGGCAAGACCTCATCACTAAGAACTTATGAAGCAAGAAACTCATTAAGCAACACCTCATCCCTCCTTGATAGTATTGGCTTTTCCTATAGACTCAATGTGATCTTGGATCACTAAAATATAAATTGTAGAGTCTTGAGCTTTGAAGCTTGAGCCAATCCTTTGTCCTTAGCATCTTGAAGGGGTTCCACATCTTTTAGTTCACGCCACTTCATTGTTGAACTTATCTGAAAATATACTAGGTAAAAGTGTTAGTCCAACAAGAGATATGTTGACATTAATTAGCAAAATCACCTAGGGAGCACTTGTGCTTTCAAGCATCCTTGGGTAAAAGGAGCATTAGTTGTCACGGGCAAGCTCCGCAAGGAAAATATGGACCTCAAGCAACAAGTCAATAAGCTCGAGGAGGAGAATCGTATCCCGAGGGACATCATTGCCAAGAAAATAGCAACACCAACTCTGAATAAGGAGACATAATCACATGGGTATGGGCACTCCCCTTGGCAACTGCCAAGCTTGGGGGAGGTGCCCCGATATCGTATCACCATCACACTCTTATCTTTACAGTTTTTCTTAGTTCGATCCTTTTGGTAATCTCTAGATCTAGTAGAATAAAGTCCTGGTATGAATTAGTTTTGAGTTTTGCTTTGTGATCCTTCTATGTAATCGAGTCCGTGAGCTATCTATAATAAAGATTAGTGTTGAGTCAAGGGCTTTGCTATCTTGCCATGATCTTAAGAAAATAAAAAGAAATAAAAGAGTTCATATTGACCTTATGGATAGTAATGACTTCACATATAGAAAGTATGAGGCATAAAAGTTGTTGAGAGTTGACAAACATAGTTTTGGTCATCGTTGCAATTAATAGGAAGTAATAAAGAAAGAGAGGTTTTCAGATATAAATATACTATCTTGGACATCTTTTATGATTGTGAGCACTCATTAAAATATGACATGCTAAAGAGTTGATGTTGGACAAGGAAGACAACGTAATGGTTTATGTTTTCTCACATCTCAGTTAAAGTATATTGTCATGGATCGTCCAACATGTTGAGCTTGCCTTTCCCCCTCATGCTAGCCAAAAATTCCTTGCACCAAGTAGAGATAATACTTGTGCTTCCAAATATTCCTAAACCCAGTTTTGCCATGAGAGTCCACCATACCTACCTATGGATTGAGTAAGATCCTTCAAGTAAGTTGTCATCGGTGCAGGCAATAAAAATTGCTTTCTAAATATGCATGACTTATTAGTGCGGAGAAAATAAGCTTTATACGATCTTGTTATGGAAGCAATAAAAGCGACGGATTGCATAATAAAGGTCCATATACAAGTGGCAATATAAAGTGATGTTCTTTCACATTAAGATTTTGTGCATACAACCATAAAAGCGCATGACAACCTCTGCTTCCCTCTGCGAAGGGCCTATCTTTTACTTCATGTCTTTTACTTTATGCAAGAGTCAAGGTAATCTCCACACCTTTCCCTTTTTCATTTTATCCTTTGGCAAGCACCTCGTGTTGGAAAGATCCTGATACATATATCCAATTGGATGTTCATTAGCATGAACTATTATTGTTGACATTACCCTGGAGGTAAAATGTTGGGAGGTAACACTATAAGCCCCTATCTTTCTCAGTGTTCGATTAAAACTCCATAACCATAAGTATTGCGTGAGTGTTAGCAATTGTAGAATACTATATGATAGTTGAGTATGTGGACTTGCTGAAAAGCTCTATTCTTGACTCTTTCTGATGTTATGATAAATTGCAATTGCTTCAATGACTGAGATTATAGTTTGTTAGTTTTCAATGAAGTTTTTGTACCATACTTGACATTGTGAATAGATTGTTACTTGAGAATAAGAAATCATATGACAAAATCTATATATGTTGATGTTATAAGAATGATCATGATGCCCTCATGTCCGTATTTTATTTTTATCGACACCTCTATCTCTAAACATGTGGACATATTTTTCGATATCGGCTTCCGCTTGAGGACAAGCGAGGTCTAAGCTTGGGGGAGTTGATACGTCCATTTTGCATCATGCTCTTATATCGCTATTTATTGCATTATGGGATGCTATTACATGTTATGTCACAATACTTATGGCTATTCTCTCTTATTTTACAAGGTTTATCATGAAGAGGGAGAATGCCGGCAGCTGGGATTCTGGCTGGAAAAGGAGCAAATATTGGAAACCTATTCTGCACAGCTCCAAAAGACCTGTAACTCCACGAAAGTCATTTTTGGATTTAATAAGAATTATTGAGCAAAGAAAGTACCAGAGGGGGCCCACACCCTGGCCACGAGGGTGGGGGGCGTGCCCACCCCTACTAGGCGTGCCCCTCTGTCTCGTGGGCCCCCTGGTGGCCCTCCGGTGCCCATCTTCTGCTATATGAGGTCTTTTACCCTAGAAAAAAAATCATAAGCAAGCTCACGAGACAAAACTCCGCCACCATGAGGCGGAACCTTGGCAGAACCAATCTAGGGCTCTGGCGGAGCTGTTCTGCCGGGGAAACTTTCCTCTGGGAGGGGGAAATCATCACCATCGTCATCACCAATGATCCTCTCATCGGGAGGGGGTCAATCTCCATCATCATCTTCACCAGCACCATCTCCTCTCAAACCCTAGTTCATCTCTTGTATCCAATCTTGTATCCAAAACTCCTTGTAGTTGATGCTAATTGGTTTACTTGGTGGAAGATCATATGTTCAGATCCATTATGCATATTAATACTCCTCTGATTATGAACATGAATATGCTTTGTGAGTAGTTCCGTTTGTTCCTGAGGACATGGGTGAAGTCTTGCTATTAGTAGTCATGTGAATTTGGTATTTGTTCGATATTTTGATGAGATGTATGTTGTCTTTCCTCTAGTGGTGTGATGTGAACATCGACTACATGACACTTCACCATTATTTGGCCTAGAGGAAGGCATTGGGAAGTAATAAGTAGATGATGGGTTGCTAGAGTGACAGAAGCTTAAACCCTAGTTTATGCGTTGCTTCGTAAGGGGCTGATTTGGATCCACTAGTTTCATGCTATGGTTAGGTTTACCTTAATACTTCTTTTGTAGTTGCGGATGCTTTCAATAGGGGTTAATCATAACTAGGATGCTTGTCCAAGAAGAGGCAGTACCCAAGCACCGGTCCACCCACATATCAAATTATCAAAGTAACGAACGCGAATCATATGAGCGTGATGAAACTAGCTTGACGATAATTCCCATTTGTCCCCGGGAGCGCTTTTCTCATTATAATAAATTGTCTAGGCTTGTCCTTTGCTACAAAAAGGATTAGGCCACCTTGCTGCACCTTATTTACTTTCATTGCTTGTTACCCGTTACGAATTATCTTATCACAAAACTATCTGTTACCTATAATTTCAGTGCTTGCAGAGAATACCTTACTGAAAACCGATTGTCATTTCCTTCTGCTCCTCGTTGGGTTCGACACTCTTACTTATCGAAAGGACTACGATAGATCCCCTATACTTGTGGGTCATCACGACGCCTCAAGATAGGCAAAGGACGTGAGGTAAATTTGTAGATAGGAGAAATAGATCGCGGAACAAATAAATTGCAGCAAGGTATTTTTGTATTTTTGGTTTAATAGATCTGAAAATAAATGCAAGGAAAAAGTAGATCGCAAGGCAAATATATGAGAAAGAAGACCCGGGGCCATAGGTTTCACTAGTGGCTTCTCTCGAAAAAATTAGCAAATAGTGGGTGAGCAAATTACTGTTGGGCAATTGATTTAACTTCAAATAATTATGACGATATCCAAGCAATGATCATTACATATGCATCACGTCCAAGATTAGTAGACAAACTCCTGCCTGCATCTACTACTATTACTCCACACATCGACCGCTATCCAGCATGCATCTAGTGTATTAAGTTCATGAGAAAATGGAGTAATGCAATAAGAACGATGACATGATGTAGATGAGATCTGTTTATCTATTGCGACAGATATGGATCCCATCTTTTTATCCTTAGTAGCAACGATACATATGTGTCGGTTCCCTTTCTGTCACTGGGATCAAGCATCGTAAGATCGAACCCACTACCGGGCACCTCTTCCCATTGCAAGATAAATAGATCAAGTTGGCCAAAAAAAACCCAAATATCGGAGAAGAAATACAAGGCTATAAGATATCACGCATATAAGAGATCAAATAAACTCAAATAACTTTCATGGATATAAAAACATATAACTGATCAAACTCGAATTCATCGGATCCCAACAAACACACTGCCAAAAGACTTACATCATGTTGATCTCCAAGAGACCATTGTATTGATAATCAAGAGAGAGAGAGAGAGGAAGCCATCTAGCTACTAACTACGGACCCGAAGGTCTACAAAGAACTACTCACGCATCAAAGGAGAGGCACCAATGGAAGTGGTGAACCCCTCTATGATGGTATCTAGATTGGATCTGGTGGTTCTGGACTCTGCGGCGGCTGGATGAATTTTTCGTTGACTCCCCTAGGGTTTCTGGAATATTGGGGTATTTGTAGAGCAAAGAGGTGGTCTGGGGGGCACCCGAGGTGGGCACAACCCACCAGGGCACACCTGGGCCTCCTGGCGCGCCCTGGTGGGTTATCCCCTCCTCAGGTCTCCCCCCAGGTGCAACCAGGGCCCATCTTCTTCCTTTTGGTCCATAAAAAATCATCGTAAATTGGCGTGGTATTTGGACTCCGTGTGATATTGATTTCCTGCGATGTAAAAAACATGCAGAAAAGAGCAACTGGGACTTGGCACTATGTCAATAGGTTAGTACCAAAAAATGATATAAAATGATTATAAATTGATTATAAAACATCCAAGGTTGATAATAAAACAACACAGAATAATCAAAAATTATAGATACGTTGGAGACGTATCAGCTAGGCTCGTCAAGTTTAACCCGAGTATTCTACGTGTGCAAATCTGGCTGGCACCCGTTGTATTTGAACGTAGAGCTTATCACACCTGATCATCACGTGGTGTCTCAGCACGAAGAACTTTCGCAACGGTGCATACTTGGGGAGAACACTTATACCTTGAAATTTAGTGAGGGGTCATCTTATAATGCTACCGCCGTACTAAGCAAAATAAGATGCATAAAAGATAAACATCACATGCAATCAAAATATGTGACATGATATGGCCATCATCATCTTGTGCTCATGATCTCCATCACCGAAGCAACATCATGATCTCCATCGTCACCGTCTTGACACCTTGACCTCCATTGTAGCGGCATGATCGTCTTGCCAATCATTGTTTCTACGACTATCGCTACCGCTTAGTGATAAAGCAAAGCAATTACATAGCGCTTGTATTTCATACAATAAAGTGACAACCATATGGCTCCTACCAGTTGCTGATAACTTTTACAAAACATGATCATCTCATACAACAATCTTATATCACATCATGTCTTAACCATATCACATCACAACATGCCCTGCAAAAACAAGTTAGACGTCTTGTACTTTGTTTGTTGAAAGTTTTACATGGCTGCTACGGGCTTCTAGCATCAACCGTACAAACCTACGGCACAAAAACCACAATGCTGATTTATTAAGTTTGTTGTTTTAACCTTCACAAGGACCGGACGCATCAAATTCGATTCAACTAAAGTTGGAGAAACAGACACCCGCCAGCCACCTTTATGCAAATCTAGTTGCATGTTTGTCGATGGAACCGGTCTCATGAACGCGGTCATGTAAGGTTGGTCCGGGCCGCTTCATCCAACAATACCGGCGAATCAAAATAAGACAATGGTGGTAAGCAGTATGATGATCATCGCCCACAACTCTATGTGTTCTACTTGTGCATATCATCTACGCATAGACCTGGCTCGGATGCCACGGTTGGGAAACGTAGCATGCAATTTCAAAAAAAATCCTACACTCACACAAGATCTATCTAGGAGATGCATAGCAACGAGAGGGGAGAGTGTGTCCATGTACCCTCGTAGACTGAAAGCGGAAGCGTTAACTTAACGCGGTTGATGTAGTGGAACGTCTTTTCGAATCAACCGGTCAAGTACCGAATGTACGGCACCTCCGAGTTCTGCACATGTTCAGCTCGATGATGTCCCTCGAACTCTTGATCTAGTAGAGGCACGAAGGAGTCGATGATTTCCGTCAGCACGACGACGTGGTGACGGTGTTGGTGATGTGATCCGCGCAAGGCTTCGCCTAAGCACTACGACAATATAACCGGAGGATTAAACGGTGGAGGGGGGCACCGCACACAGCTAAACAATTGATGTGCCTTTGGGGTGCCCCCTACCCCCGTATATAAAGGAGGAGGGGGAGGCTGGCCGTCCCTAGGGTGTGCCAAGTGGGGGGAGTCCCACTAGGACTCCTAGTCCTAGTCACCCCCTTCCTTCCAACGGAGACGGGGAAAGGGGAAAGAGGTGGAGAGGGAGAAGGAAACGGGGGGCTGCGCCCCCTCCCCCTTGTCCAATTCGGACTCCCTTGGGGGGGGGCACCTCCCGTGACCTGCCTCCTCCTCTCCCCTATGGCCCATGAGGCCCATTAACTTTCCTGGGGGCTTCCGGTAACCTCCCGGTACTCCGAAAAATCCCTGAACCTTTCCGAAACCATTCCGGTGTCCGTATATAACCTTTCAATATATCAATCTTTACCTCTCGACCATTTCGAGACTCCTCGTCACGTCCGTGATCTCATCCGGGACTCTGAACAACCTTCAGTCACCAAAACACATAACTCATATAATACATATCGTCATCGAATGTTAAGCGTGCGGACCCTACGAGTTCGAGAACTATGTAGACATGACCGAGACACCTCTCCGGTCAATAACCAATAGCGAAACCGGTGCTCATATTGGTTCCCACATATTCTACGAAGATCTTTATCGGTCGAACCACAATGTCAACATACGTTATTCCCTTTGTCATCGGTATGTTACTTGCCCGAGATGTGATTGTCGGTATCTTCATACCTAGTTCAATCTAGTTACCGGCAAGTCTCTTTACTCGTTTCGTAGTGCATCATCCCATAACTAACTCATTAGTCACATTGCTTGCAAGGCTTCATATGATGTGCATCACCGAGAGGGGCCAGAGATACCTCTCCGATACTCGGAGTGACAAATCCTAATCTCGATCTATGCCAACCCAACAAACACCTTCGGAGATACCTGTAGAGCATCTTTATAATCACCCAGTTACGTTGTGACGTTTGATAGCACACAAGGCATTCCTTTGGTGTCCGGGAGTTGCATAATGTCATAGTCGGAGGAATATATATTTGACACGAAGAAAGCAGTAGCAATAAAACTGAACGATCATAATGCTAAGCTAACGGATGGGTCTTGTCCATCACATCATTCCACTAATGATGTGATCCCGTTTATCAAATGACAACTCATGTCTATGGCTAGGAAACTTAACCATCTTTGATTAACGAGCTAGTCTAGTACAGGCATACTAGGGACACGGTGTTTTGTCTATGTATTCACACATGTATCAAGTTTCCGGTTAATACAATTCTAGCATGAATAATAAACATTTATCATGAATAAGGAAATATAAAATAACAACTTTATTATAGCCTCTACGGCATATTTCCTTCAGCGTCAGTTGTTCCGGATAGCTCAGACATCATCCGTAGCTGATTATGTAGAGTGTTTTGCTGACTTATATGATCAACTGTCTGCGTATGAAGAGGCACCCAATTCACTGCATTACACTACCAGATTCCTGGATGGACTCAAACCTGGTGTTCATGTTGTTGTAGCTCTGCAGAAACCACGTGATCTCGATGCATCGTATGATTTAGCCCTGTTGCATGAGTTGGGTGAGGGCATTACACCTATTAATCATGTCTCTGCTGCTAAATCGGGGCCTATGCCATTGCCACAGCCACCTTATAAACATCACAACTCTGAAGACAAACGTAGCTTGGAAGTTCAGAAACCAGTTCAGGCTGAAGATAAATGGTCTGCTCTGAGGAATTTTCATAAGTCCAAGGGCCTTTGTTTTGTTTGTGGTGAAAATGGTCTAAAGATCATGTATGCAAGTCGTCAATCCAGTTGCATATAGTTCAGGAGCTTATTGATCATATTCAGTCAGAAGAAACAAAGTCATCTGCTAGCATTGATCGGGATCAGGATCAGATGTCTGTTTGTAGTATGCACTTGTCTGCTGCTGTAGGAAATGCAATCTAGTGCACCAACTCTGCAGCTCTTGATTGAGATACAAGGCATGGAACTAATTTTTCTGGTTGATTCAGGCAGTACACACTCCTTCATTGACAGGCACTTGCAACATAGATCAACTAATGTTCAGTCACATACTCCTGTGTCAGTAGCTGTAGCTGGTGGGGGCACATTGCAATGTGATTCTGTGTTGAAACACTGTTCATGGAGTTGTGGTCAGGTGGAGTTTGCTACTAACTTCAGACTGCTACCTTTGGCCAGTTACGATGGAATCATTGGTTTGGATTGGCTTGCTCAGCATAGTCCTATGCAAGTGGATTGGGTGCAGAAGTGGATGTCCTTCTCTTATCAGGGTACAATGGTTACTTTGCAAGGATTGTTGCCTGAAGATGTTGCTGTGTGACGCCCCCGATTCAATCGTACACTAATCATGCACGCAAATGTGTACGATCAAGATCAGGGACTCACGGGAAGATATCACAACACAACTCTACAAATAAAATAAGTCATACAAGCATCATAATACAAGCCAGGGGCCTCGAGGGCTCGAATACAAGTGCTCGATCATAGACGAGTCAGCGGAAGCAACAATATCTGAGTACAGACATAAGTTAAACAAGTTTGCCTTAAGAAGGCTAGCACAAACTGGGATACAGATCGAAAGAGGCGCAGGCCTCCTGCCTGGGATCCTCCTAAACTACTCCTGGTCGTCGTCAGCGGGCTGCACGTAGTAGTAGGCACCTCCGGTGTAGTAGGGGTCGTCGTCGACGGTGGCGTCTGGCTCCTGGACTCCAGCATCTGGTTGCGACAACCAGAAAGAAAGGAAAGGGGGAAAAGGGGGGAGAAAGCAACCGTGAGTACTCATCCAAAGTACTCGCAAGCAAGGAACTACACTACATATGCATGGGTATATGTGTAAGGAGGCCATATCAGTGGACTGAACTGCAGAATGCCAGAATAAGAGGGGGATAGCTAGTCCTTATCGAAGACTACGCTTCTCGCAGCCACCGTCTTGCATCAAGTAGAAGAGAGTAGATTGAAGTCCTCCAAGTAGCATCTCCAAGTAGCATCTCCAGTAGCATCGCATAGCATAATCCTACACGGCGATCCCCTCCTCATATCCCTGAGGGAGAGCGACCACCGGTTGTATCTGGCACTTGGAAGGGTGTGTTTTATTAAGTATCCGGTTCTAGTTGTCATAAGGTCAAGGTACAACTCCAAGTCGTCCTGTTACCGAAGATCACGGCTATTCGAATAGATTAACTTCCCTGCAGGGGTGCACCACATAACCCAACACGCTCGATCCCATTTGGCCGGACACACTTTCCTGGGTCATGCCCGGCCTCGGAAGATCAACACGTCGCAGCCCCACCTAGGCAAAACAGAGAGGCCAGCACGCCGGTCTAAACCTAAGCGCACAGGGGTCTGGGCCCATCGCCCATAGCACACCTGCACGTTGCGAGGGCGGCCGAAAGCAGACCTAGCCTAGTGGCGTTCCAGTCCAATTCGGCGCGCGCCGCTCCGTCGCTGACGTCTGAAGTGCTTCGGCTGATACCACGACGTCGGGATACCCATAACTACTCCCACGTAGATGGTTAGTGCGTATAGGCTCGTAGCCGACTCAGATCAAATACCAAGATCTCGTTAAGCGTGTTAAGTATCCGCGAACGCCGAACAGGGCCAGGCCCACCTGTCTCCTAGGTGGTCTCAACCTGCCCTGTCGCTCCGCCACAAAGTAACAGTTGAGGGCCGTCGGGAACCCAGGCCCACCTCTACCGGGATGGAGCCACCTGTCCTTTCAGCCCCCTCGTCAGAATCACTTGCGGGTACTCAATGAGCTGACCCGACTTTAGTCACCATCTGTATAGTATGTATGTATGTATAGTATATACCCGTGATCACCTCCCAAGTGATCACGGCCCGATAGTATAGCAAGGCAGACTGACAAGAATGTAGGGCCAATGATGATAAACTAGCATCCTATACTAAGCATTTAGGATTGCAGGTAAGGTATCAACAGATGTAGCGACAATGTCAGGCTATGCATCAGAATAGGATTAACGGAAAGCAGTAACATGCTACACTACTCTAATGCAAGCAGTATAGAGGAGAATAGGCGATATCTGGTGATCAAGGGGGGGGCTTGCCTGGTTGCTCTGGCAAGAGAGAGGGGTCGTCAACTCCGTAGTCGAACTGGTCAGCAGCAGCGTCGGTCTCGTAGTCTACCGGAGAGAAGAGGGGGAAGAAATAATGAATACAGAGCAAACAAAGCATCACAAAATATAACAAGGCAATACGCGGTGTTCGGTGTGCCCTAACGCGGTAGTAGGTGATACCGGTGAAGGGGGGAAAACATCCGGGAAAGTATTCCCGGTGTTTCGTGTTTTCTGACAGATGAACCGGAGGGGAAAGTTGCGGGTTTGATATGTTAGGGGTGTGTGGTGGACGAACGGGCTACGTATCCGGGTTCGTCTCGTCGTTCTGAGCAACTTTCATGTTGAAAATATTTTAATCCGAGTTACGAATTAAAAGATATGATTTTTTAAAGATTTTATTAATTTCTAGAATTTATTTAATTATTTAATTAATTCGGAAAATGGATTTATGACGTCAGCATGACGTCATGCTGACATCAGCAGTCAACAGGGGTTGACTGGGTCAAACTGACGCGTGGGTCCAATGGGACCCACCTGTCATACTCTGTTAGGTTAATTAGGATTTAGTTAAACTAATTACTGTTTAATTAAGCTAACAGGTTAATTAGATTAATTAATTAAGGTTAATTAACTTAATTAATTTAGTTAATTAATTAATTAATTAAATTTATTTTTATTTTAATTATTGTTTTATTTATTTTTATATACTTTTTTATTTATTTATTTTAATTCCCTTTTCTTTTCTTCTTTTTTTTAAAAACGTTCTGGGGTGGGGCCCCAAGGTCAGTGGCTCAGGGGGAGCCCTAACGGGCGAACGGGCACCGGTCCCGGGCGCACCCGAGCGGGCACTCGCCCGTAGGGCGGGCCGAGGCCGCCGGGGCACCGACGGCGGGGCACGCCGGCGCGGCTAGCCGGGGCCATGGCGGGCGGAGGCGCGCGGGCGGCGCGGTGGCGCGGCCACGGGAGGAGGAGAGGGCGGACGAGGCGCGCCAAGGTACGGGGGTCAGGGTGCCCCGGCCGGAGCGGGACGCGAGTGGGGAGAGGCCACGGCGGGCGCGGGTGGACGACGGCGGCAGCGCCCGCAGCAGATCAACACGAGGGGGCACGGGGCCAGCGGCGAGGCGCCGCAACAGGGGACGGGCGCGTGGGTCATGGGGGCCGAGAGCACGGCGCGGGCGGCGCGGCGGCGTGGAGTTGCGGGACGCGGCCGGTCGCGGTGAGCGCGTCGTGGGGAGGGAAGAGGAGGGGAGGCGAGGCTCACGGCGGGTCGTAGGGACTAGGCAGAGGGCTCGGGGAGGGTCGATGAGGTCCGTCGAGGGAGAGGACGAGGCGGCGGCCGTCCGGCGACGACGGCGAAGGCGCAGGGGATGGGCGCCGGCGTCGAGGCGCGTTGGAACGGCGCGGGTTCTGGCCCCTCCCCGATCCAGTCGAGTGGGGGGGGCACCTGGGAGGAGGCAGGGGGCGTCGTTCGTCGGGGTGGAGGGTTCCGGCGAGGGGCGTCGATGGGGGCGGGGCACGGTTGCCCCGATCCAGATCCAGCGGGGGAGTGGGTGCGTGAGTGGGCTAGGGTTTGCGGGGTGTGGGGATAAGGAGAGGGAGTGGGGGCCGACCTGGGCCGGCCTGGTTGGCCCAGAGGCCAGCTGGGCTGTGGCCCAGTGGGGGGGGTCCTTTTTTTTGTTTCCTTTTCTTCCTTTTTTTATTCTATTTCTTTTCAGTTTTCTTTTATTTTAGTTTTATAAAATTTAAAAGCGACAACTAATTTGGTGTTATTAAATAGGTCACAGCCCCAAATATTCTGGCACCTTAAATAAAGTGTTTTGCATGTGCTTATTATTTTAAAATCATTTTAGATAATTGTTTTATCGTTGTTTTAGTTTATTTAGTGCATCTAATCATATTATAAAAATGTGGTTTCACCACCATAATTACTTAGGATTTATTGGTCAACCTTAGAACATTTAATTTTTGACAATTGAAAACTTTTATTATTTGCTTGATTTTGAATATGAACTCGAACGGGATTTGATGCATCTAGAGGTTAACAACAGTAATCGTGGTGACGTGGCATCGTTAATAGGGAATTACTGTAGCTTAATTATCCGGGCGTCACAATTCTCCTCCACTATAAGAAATCTCGTCCCGAGATTTAAGAGGGAAGTAAAGGGGGAAGGTTCGGGGTTACGAAATTCTAGGGAGTGTTCTTGGTCTCGGTTGTTCTTCTCGAAGAGGTCAATCCATTACATTGAAGTCTTCATTTGTCTACTTCAGGTTATCATTGTGATGTCGTTCTTTTCTCGGGAACTCCAACGCACTTACGAATAGGTAAGGGGCAGCTCGGCTACGACAGAATGCTTATGAGGGAAACAATCTGGGGGTTAGCCCATGAATGAGCATAAGATTATCTCTCGAGTTGAACATATCGAATACATCAAGAGTAAGGTACGAAGGTACAATAAGAGGTTCCAAGTGGATAGATAGTTGCTCGAAGTCTGAACCAGAGTGAGAAAGGGTTTCAGAGCAGCGAGAGTAAGTATTGCGTCTGATACCAGAATAGAGCATTAGGAAGGTGGCCCGTGAATTAAATACGAAGCCAATCGCGAGGAATAACTTCGACAACAGGGTGTATAGGAGAGTCAGGTTTCGATCCTGTGGAACTGTGGGTTATGGGCCCACCATGTGGGTTAAAAGTAGGAAAGGCAGTGACGTCTTGCACAATCATGTAAGCAAGGCATGTTAGAGGATAGCCTGACAGTTATGTCCGCAACAATGTCGGTACCAAGGGCGAGGGACGAAGAGAACCATCTTCCTGCTCGTTGAACGAGGCGGACCAATAGGCAAAGTTCTCGTCCATCGGTGGTTACCGGAATGTCCTCACCAAAATAACAGGGTCTTACTGACAGAATTGTACACCAAGGTGTTTACAAAAGTAGGAGAATATTACTGCTTAGATCTCATCGATCACAAGAAAGGTTAAACCAACAATGGAAGGAAAATATGATCATCAGATTAAACAGAACAATGGAAAGGAAAATATGTTTAAACACATATTTCAGGGGTATATCCTTCCTAATAACAAGCAGAGCATGATATCCATGACAGGATATAAAGTAGAAAACCATTTAGGTAAGGGGGAAGGAATCTCCTGATATTACCCATACAACGGTGTTAGGATAAGTGATAAATAAAATTTAGCATCGTGCTTCAGATGTTCCTGTTGAAAATCGGAGTACCATTGACATGCTTCGAGATAGCATTGACATGGTCTTCAGGTGAAGATCAGACTTTGGAAACACGAAGGATCCATCAAGAATAACTTGTAGAATAAGTCTTACAATTTCCTCATGGACGAATGGATAACCTTGCTGAAAAGGAATCTATAATGATAGGTCCTCCAGCCGGGGGGGGGTGCTAGGCATGACATCATGTTACCGGGTCATCAAAGGATCAACGTCATAACTCTTGGAAAGTTGTCCCAACCATCATATCTGACCGAGATTCAGATCCAATTGGTGTCAGGATACCTGAGACTCAGGATGTCCGAGAAGAAAAGGCGCAACACAAATCGTGGAAATGGCATTGCAAGCTTCTCGGGAAATGAACTATGGGAGCGGGTTTCTGAAGCAATAGTTCACCATTAAACCAGGGAGAGGACAAGGAGGTGTCTGGTGAACTCAACAGCAATTCACCGAGATTCCCAAAAGATGGATTTCCACCATTAAGTGAACAAGGAGATAACATTTGTCAGATCAACTGATATAAGGAAGTATGCTCGAGGAAAACATACACAATTAAACATTGGTTGAAAGGTGCACCCGAAATATGGGTTGGGTTGCACGACCAATGTCAGAATGGTGATTCAATAATCAACAGTCTAAGAATGAACTTTCGACCATTAACTTAAAAAAAATAGGGTTGCTAGAAGGAAAGAATCCAAACAACACCGTTCACTTGTTGGAATTAACACGGGGACCAAGAAAGAATGGTGATGGTGAGAAGTATTTCTATGTCAAGAATTCTCAAGAGGTGGAACAAATCTCAGAACATTCTTGACATAAAGGATGGTAATACTCCAAGGTAAAGAAGAACAATTGCTGGATAGCAAGGAACTCAAGGCATAACACCAAACATGAACAAGCTTGTGTTGGTGGGAAGGTAATAAAGTGGTCGATGATAATACAATTCATCGAGGGCAAGGATGGTATTTCTCATCATGAATTCAATTGATATCCTGGATGAGCTCAGAGGGTTGATGATCACGACACCTTTGTCGCGAGAGTTCATGAAGATGTAATCGATCGGCGACGACATCAAGTCAAAGTAATGATGAAGTGAAAGGTTATTGGAACCAAGGGTACGACTCAACTCGAAACCAAGCTTGTTGTTCAAGGCGAAATGGTATGACGATGAGGTTCGACGTAAGGTTAGTTCATCGTCGAAAATTGTGCTCCGAGAAGAAGGACCGGGTAGCACAGTTAATATCATCACGACAATGATATAGCCAAACAGGCTAGGAATGGCGGGATCGGGTACAAACTCGTACTTATAGAAGCTTACCGAAGAGTTGTTGAACCGTAGTGCGGACTCGGTTCAGTTATCGGTGTCTTTGAGTGTTCAATAACTCAGAGCCCGCGAAAAATTGAAATCAGTGGGAAGGTAGCATTTGATGAAGAACTCATAAAAAGTTATGCAGTTCCATGATAATCTCGAGATGCCAGGGGGGTAATACTCGACACAAGATCAAAGTAAAGTTTGGACTAGTGTATTGATCCATAGAAGACAATTGTTTTAAATTGTCCGAGAAATGAGATCAAAGAAGATCAATCATGGTTGGAACCACGGTTGCAAGGGATCAATTCACAGATACCATATGTTAGTTTTCAAGGAAATAGTTATTATTACAAGAAGCTTCTATGACAGGATCTACATCGTGTCCATGGGCATGAACACAAAGTTCAAGGTCGACTCCCACTTCTCCAATGCACAACCTTTCATTCACTTCTCGCGCTCAATGAAGTTGTAGTTTTGAAATTTTATCTGGCAAAATACCAGAAGAGTACGACTCGTGAAAACTTTCGAGTTCACACCTATTAAGGAAGGCATAGGTTCAACCCATCGGGGCATCTTAGAATCATATACCAGAATCTTTAGAAGTAATTAACTCAAGCTCGAAGACAGAGCATGGTTAAGAAAGCAGAGGATACAATTTACCAAAGGCATTATGTATCAGAGGAAGAACTTCCAAAGTGATTGAATATGAGGGACGTTGTCAGATAAAATCCAACAAAGGTCTTGATGGTCCACAAAGGATCTGATACGAGTATCGGTACTCAACTAGAGGAAGAAGAATGCAAGGAGATCAGATTATAGAAACAACTGACTAACTCAATTGCCAAATGCAAAGGAATTATGATTTCCAAATCAAGGGATCAGAAGCAATGCTCTGATTAGGGATGGATAAGTTGAATAGCCTTAGGGTACAATCAACGACAATTGGATTGGTCGAGAACCAATTCCAGTTAAAAGAATGGCAGCTCAGCCGGAAAGGTAATTTATAAGGATCAATGATGATTGCGTGTATTCGCAAACATATTGAGTCATTAGACCCAAAATGATAATAACAAGGAATATCAATAAGACTACGAGACTTATGGGATTAACCATAATGCGAGCAAGCAAGAATTTCAAGAGCCAAAGGCTCCAGAGGATTTTCGGAAGATCGAATAGTATTTAGACTTTTGTGAAACACATGAACAACTGGGGATGAGCGGATACTCGATAAGTGCGAGAATTATCCATAGGGGTATTCAGGTGACAAGGAACAGCAAGGCGATAAGCTCAAAGGATTATCGAGACAACGACGAGTGTTTTGAGGTATCTGGTAATAACAAGACCAACTGGGGATGAATGTAAGAATAACAACTGCAAGTAGTTATCCATAAGGGTTTGCGGTGGAAGGTGAATTGCAAACGCGATGAACACAAGTTCTCGGGTTAACAGTGGAGAGTATCTTCAGGGTCTTCTGGTGCAGCAGACGATCATTAGTAATAAGGGGCTCTCCGGGTGAAAGTGATAACGAGATCCTAATGTTAGATTTAGTAAATTTCGTTTAACCCGAATAGAAGAGAGATCAGAGTCCCAGAGTAAAGGTCGAGGAGTAAAAGATCCTAGTACCACCCAATGGCGACGTGGGCCCGTAAGGCACACAGCCAAGTTAGTAAAAGTTTTGCAATGGCTAGACTCAACTTCGGCCGAGGAGTTGGAAGGGGATTCCTACAGGCAGTCGGCTCTGATACCAACTTGTGACGCCCCGATTCAATCGTACACTAATCATGCACGCAAATGTGTACGATCAAGATCAGGGACTCACGGGAAGATATCACAACACAACTCTACAAATAAAATAAGTCATACAAGCATCATAATACAAGCCAGGGGCCTCGAGGGCTCGAATACAAGTGCTCGATCATAGACGAGTCAGCGGAAGCAACAATATCTGAGTACAGACATAAGTTAAACAAGTTTGCCTTAAGAAGGCTAGCACAAACTGGGATACAGATCGAAAGAGGCGCAGGCCTCCTGCCTGGGATCCTCCTAACTACTCCTGGTCGTCGTCAGCGGGCTGCACGTAGTAGTAGGCACCTCCGGTGTAGTAGGGGTCGTCGTCGACGGTGGCGTCTGGCTCCTGGACTCCAGCATCTGGTTGCGACAACCAGAAAGAAAGGAAAGGGGGAAAAGGGGGGAGAAAGCAACCGTGAGTACTCATCCAAAGTACTCGCAAGCAAGGAACTACACTACATATGCATGGGTATATGTGTAAGGAGGCCATATCAGTGGACTGAACTGCAGAATGCCAGAATAAGAGGGGGATAGCTAGTCTTATCGAAGACTACGCTTCTCGCAGCCACCGTCTTGCATCAAGTAGAAGAGAGTAGATTGAAGTCCTCCAAGTAGCATCTCCAAGTAGCATCTCCAGTAGCATCCATAGCATAATCCTACACGGCGATCCCCTCCTCATATCCCTGAGGGAGAGCGACCACCGGTTGTATCTGGCACTTGGAAGGGTGTGTTTTATTAAGTATCCGGTTCTAGTTGTCATAAGGTCAAGGTACAACTCCAAGTCGTCCTGTTACCGAAGATCACGGCTATTCGAATAGATTAACTTCCCTGCAGGGGTGCACCACATAACCCAACACGCTCGATCCCATTTGGCCGGACACACTTTCCTGGGTCATGCCCGGCCTCGGAAGATCAACACGTCGCAGCCCCACCTAGGCAAAACAGAGAGGCCAGCACGCCGGTCTAAACCTAAGCGCACAGGGGTCTGGGCCCATCGCCCATAGCACACCTGCACGTTGCGAGGGCGGCCGAAAGCAGACCTAGCCTAGTGGCGTTCCAGTCCAATTCGGCGCGCGCCGCTCCGTCGCTGACGTCTGAAGTGCTTCGGCTGATACCACGACGTCGGGATACCCATAACTACTCCCACGTAGATGGTTAGTGCGTATAGGCTCGTAGCCGACTCAGATCAAATACCAAGATCTCGTTAAGCGTGTTAAGTATCCGCGAACGCCGAACAGGGCCAGGCCCACCTGTCTCCTAGGTGGTCTCAACCTGCCCTGTCGCTCCGCCACAAAGTAACAGTTGAGGGCCGTCGGGAACCCAGGCCCACCTCTACCGGGATGGAGCCACCTGTCCTTTCAGCCCCCTCGTCAGAATCACTTGCGGGTACTCAATGAGCTGACCCGACTTTAGTCACCATCTGTATAGTATGTATGTATGTATAGTATATACCCGTGATCACCTCCCAAGTGATCACGGCCCGATAGTATAGCAAGGCAGACTGACAAGAATGTAGGGCCAATGATGATAAACTAGCATCCTATACTAAGCATTTAGGATTGGGTAAGGTATCAATGACTGTAGCAGCAATGACAGGCTATGCATCAGAATAGGATTAACGGAAAGCAGTAACATGCTACACTACTCTAATGCAAGCAGTATAGAGGAGAATAGGCGATATCTGGTGATCAAGGGGGGGGCTTGCCTGGTTGCTCTGGCAAGAGAGAGGGGTCGTCAACTCCGTAGTCGAACTGGTCAGCAGCAGCGTCAGTCTCGTAGTCTACCGGAGAGAAGAGGGGGAAGAAATAATGAATACAGAGCAAACAAAGCATCACAAAATATAACAAGGCAATACGCGGTGTTCGGTGTGCCCTAACGCGGTAGTAGGTGATACCGGTGAAGGGGGGAAAACATCCGGGAAAGTATTCCCGGTGTTTCGTGTTTTCTAACAGATGAACCGGAGGGGAAAAGTTGCGGGTTTGATATGTTAGGGGTGTGCGGTGGACGAACGGGCTACGTATCCGGGTTCGTCTCGTCGTTCTGAGCAACTTTCATGTTGAAAATATTTTAATCCGAGTTACGGATTAAAAGATATGATTTTCTAAAGATTTTATTAATTTCTGGAATTTATTTAATTATTTAATTAATTCGGAAAATGGATTTATGACGTCAGCATGACGTCATGCTGACATCAGCAGTCAACAGGGGTTGACTGGGTCAAACTGACGCGTGGGTCCAATGGGACCCACCTGTCATACTCTGTTAGGTTAATTAGGATTTAGTTAAACTAATTACTGTTTAATTAAGCTAACAGGTTAATTAGATTAATTAATTAAGGTTAATTAACTTAATTAATTTAGTTAATTAATTAAATTTATTTTTATTTTAATTATTGTTTTATTTATTTTTATATACTTTTTATTTATTTATTTTAATTCCCTTTTCTTTTCTTCTTTTTTTTTAAAACGTTCTGGGGTGGGGCCCCAAGGTCAGTGGCTCAGGGGGAGCCCTAACGGGCGAACGGGCACCGGTCCCGGGCGCACCCGAGCGGGCACTCGCCCGTAGGGCGGGCCGAGGCCGCCGGGGCACCGACGGCGGGGCACGCCGGCGCGGCTAGCCGGGGCCATGGCGGGCGGAGGCGCGCGGGCGGCGCGGTGGCGCGGCCACGGGAGGAGGAGAGGGCGGACGAGGCGCGCCAAGGTACGGGGGTCAGGGTGCCCCGGCCGGAGCGGGACGCGAGTGGGGAGAGGCCACGGCGGGCGCGGGTGGACGACGGCGGCAGCGCCCGCAGCAGATCAACACGAGGGGGCACGGGGCCAGCGGCGAGGCGCCGCAACAGGGGATGGGCGCGTGGGTCATGGGGGCCGAGAGCACGGCGCGGGCGGCGCGGCGGCGTGGAGTTGCGGGACGCGGCCGGTCGCGGTGAGCGCGTCGTGGGGAGGGAAGAGGAGGGGAGGCGAGGCTCACGGCGGGTCGTAGGGACTAGGCAGAGGGCTCGGGGAGGGTCGATGAGGTCCGTCGAGGGAGAGGACGAGGCGGCGGCCGTCCGGCGACGACGGCGAAGGCGCAGGGGATGGGCGCCGGCGTCGAGGCGCGTTGGAACGGCGCGGGTTCTGGCCCCTCCCCGATCCAGTCGAGTGGGGGGGGGGCACCTGGGAGGAGGCAGGGGGCGTCGTTCGTCGGGGTGGAGGGTTCCGGCGAGGGGCGTCGATGGGGGCGGGGCACGGTTGCCCCGATCCAGATCCAGCGGGGGAGTGGGTGCGTGAGTGGGCTAGGGTTTGCGGGGTGTGGGGATAAGGAGAGGGAGTGGGGGCCGACCTGGGCCGGCCTGGTTGGCCCAGAGGCCAGCTGGGCTGTGGCCCAGTGGGGGGGTCCTTTTTTTTTGTTTCCTTTTCTTCCTTTTTTTATTCTATTTCTTTTCAGTTTTCTTTTATTTTAGTTTTATAAAATTTAAAAGCGACAACTAATTTGGTGTTATTAAATAGGTCACAGCCCCAAATATTCTGGCACCTTAAATAAAGTGTTTTGCATGTGCTTATTATTTTAAAATCATTTTAGATAATTGTTTTATCGTTGTTTTAGTTTATTTAGTGCATCTAATCATATTATAAAAATGTGGTTTCACCACCATAATTACTTAGGATTTATTGGTCAACCTTAGAACATTTAATTTTTGACAATTGAAAACTTTTATTATTTGCTTGATTTTGAATATGAACTCGAACGGGATTTGATGCATCTAGAGGTTAACAACAGTAATCGTGGTGACGTGGCATCGTTAATAGGGAATTACTGTAGCTTAATTATCCGGGCGTCACATGCTGTTACAGTGTTCTCTATTTCCTTAATCAGGCCTGTAGAAGAAAAAGTGAAACATCCAGAATTGCAGGTGCTATTGGATAAGCATGTTGTAGTGTTTGAAACTCCTACCACATTACCACCCAAAAGACTCAAAGATCATACTATTCCACTGATTCCTGGAGCAAGACCAGTATTTGTGAGACCTTACAGGATTGCTCCACATTTAAAGGATGAGTTGGAGAAACAGATCAAAGAACTATTGGAGTCAGGGATGATCAGATGTAGCAACAGTGCCTTCTCTTCTCCTATGTTGCTGGTCAAGAAAAAGGAAGAGGTCACTTGGAGAATGGTGATTGATTACAGACATCTCAATGCTATCACATTGAAAAGTAAGTATCCAGTTCCTGTTATAGATGAACTTCTGGATGAATTAGCAGGAGCTTGTTGGTTTTCCAAATTGGATTTGAAAGCTGGATATTATCAGATCAGATTAGCACCGGGAGAAGAATACAAAACAACCTTTCAGACTCATAATGGACATTATGAATTTAATGTGATGGGCATGGGTTTGTCAGGAGTACCAGGGACATTTCAGGGGACAATGAATTATGATCTTTCCCCTATTTTTAGGAAATGTGCATTAGTATTCTTTGTTGATATTTTGGTCTTTAGTAAAACATTGAGGGAACATTGGGAGCATTTAGATGGGGTGCTATCTATTTTGCATAAGGAGCAGTGGAAGGTGAAGATGTCTAAATGTGATTTTGCTCAACCTAAGATAGCATACCTGGGGCATGTTATTTCTGTAGAGGGTGTTTCTACTGATCCTGATAAGATCGTAGTTGTTCAACAATGGCCTACTCCACAGAATGTGAAGGAGGTGAGGGGTTTCCTTGGGTTGAGTGGTTATTACAGGAAGTTTATTAAGCACTATGGGATTATTGCAAGACCATTGACTGATCTGCTTAAGAAAGGGAGTTCCTTTTGTGTGGACCAATATAACAGATGAAGCTTTTCTAACACTAAAACAGGCACTGGTGTCTGCTCCTATCATGGCTTTACCAGATTTTACTAAACCTTTCATGATTGAGACTAGTGCTTGTGAATATGGTATTGGTGCAGTTCTCATGCAACAAGGTCACCCACTAGCATTTGTCAGCAAAACATTGGGACCTAAGAACAAAGCTCTCTCAGTGTATGAAAAGGAATATCTGGCTATCTTATTAGTAGTGGATAAATGGAGGCCTTATCTGTAAGTACATCACTTCACTATCAAAACAGATCAAAGAAGCTTGGCTTATCTGCAAGATCAGAGATTACATACAGTATGGCAGTAGAAATGTCTTACTAAACTGTTGGGATTGAACTACCAAATTCAGTACAAACAAGGTACAGAAAATACTGCAGCTAATGCTTTGTCTAGAAGATCTCCAGATCAGTCCCAACTTTTTTTAATCTCCAGTAATCAACCTGCTTGGTTGCTTGAAATCATAGATAGTTATCAGCAAGATGAGAAAGCTCTAGCTATAATGCAACAATTAGCTGTACAACCAGCATCTAAACCACCCTACAACCTGGTGAATGGATTGCTGAAATATAAGCAGAGCATATGGGTGGGTCCTGTTCCTGCCTTGCACCAGATTTTTTTTTGCTGTTTTCCATGATAGTCCCTTGGGTGGGCATTCAGGTTTTCCAGTTACATATAAGAGAACTCATGCCCTATTTTCTTGGCATGTTATGAAGAAATTCATCTTGACTCAGGTGTAGTCCTGCTTAATTTGTCAGAAAGCTAAACCTGAGAGAGTCCCTTATCCTGGATTGTTATCTCCATTGCCAGTGCCACACCAGGCTTGGGACACTATTTCTATGGATTTCATCAGTGGTCTTCCTCGCTCCTCTCAATTTAACTACATTTTGGTGGTAATTGATAAGTTTTCCAAGTATGGTCATTTTATTCCTTTGAGGCATCCTTTTAATGCTCAGAAAGTGGTAGAGGTGTTTTTGGATAATGTATATAAATTGCATGGAATGCCAAAGTTTATTATCTCTGATAGAGATCCAATTTTCACTAGTACTTTCCGGAAGCTGTTGGTTGCTAGAACTGGGACTCAGTTGAACATGAGCACATCAAATCATCCCGAGATAGATGGGCAGACTGAAAGAGTGAACCAACAGGTGGAGTGTTATCTCAGGTGTTTCATTAGTGCTCAACCTCACAAATGGAGTAAGTGGTTGTCATTGTGTGAATTTTGTTATAACTCCAACTGGCATTCTACTCTGGGGAAGTCTCCTTTTGAAATACTATATGGGTACACTCTAAGATACTTTGGTGTTAGTGAGTCTGATACAATTGCACCAGTAGAAATGCAAGAATCTCATCAAGCAATTACAAAGACAGCTAGACAACACTTGTTGATGGCACAACAGCACATGAAAAGTCAAGCTGACAAGAAAAGGTCTGAAAGAAGTTTTGCAATAGGAGATCAGGTATTCTTGAAGATGCAACTGTATGCTCAATTGTCGTTGTACTCCAGAGCGAACCATAAACTTGCTTTCAAGTTTTATGGACCATCCAGGTCTTGGAAAGATAGGGGACTAAGCATATAAGTTGGATCTTCCTGCAACCAGCCGTTTGCATCCTGTGTTTCATGTTTCGCAGTTGAAACGGTTTTTGCCTTGAGAAGCTGTTATCAGTCAATCATCGCCTACACCTCAAGCTGCATTTCAAGTTCCAGTCCAAGTTTTGCAGAGAAAGGTGTGTCAGGTTGGTAACCATAGTATCGTCCGAGGACTGGTCCAGTGGTCCGATTCTTCACCAGCTGATGCCACTTGGGAAGATTTGGAGTTTCTCAAGCAACAGTTTCCCGTGCTCCGGCTTGGGGACAAGCTGGTTCTCAAGGAGGGAGGATTGTCAGCGACGCTAACCCACATGTGAAGAGTACTGAAGATCGACACCAAGCGGCAACAGGTTTAGATACTGTTCACCATCCGACAAGCGAGGAAGCAATGACAAGGACCAAGGCTCCGAGCGGGCCTGCGGCGCGGCACACTCAAACCAAGGCAAAGCCCAGGTAGAACGGTGGCCCAGAGTGGACTCGGTAGTTAAATTCAAACCTGTAGCATTCGAATTGACTTGGCTTGGACTTGGACGACGGCTCCGGCCGATTGTAATCCAGTTGTAGCAGTGAGGGAGGTTGGGAGGAAAAGCATGCTACCGAATTCCCCATTTCACCATGAACCCTAGCTCCTCTTCGTAGATCGATCGTGACCCTTACAGGGTGCTCCGCTTGCGGCGGCAGGGAGGCTGCTGATCGTGGGAGCCTGATATGGAGGGTCGGTGGACTGCCGTGGGTTGGCAACGAGGATGTGTTACCAAGTTGCGGTCTCCAACAGGCAATGTTCGACGACGGCGTTGGTGTTCCAGTGCAGCGATCTTTAGCGAAGGTCTGGCCTGGCTAGGCATCAGAGAACAGGAGGTCGGTGCATGGTCCTGGACGGCGAGCTCGACGTCAATCTCAAACCTGGCGTGCAACGGCATGAGTGTTTTTTTCTTGCTTTCTTTGTGGAGTCGTGTTTGGTTTGGGGAAGCGAGACGATGGCGTTGCCCCGGTGTAGGAATAATGTTCTCCCTAGCCCTTTCCATCTGTCCCGTTGGTGTGCTTATCACTGACGGAGGGCGTGTGAAGTCGGGTATCTAGCGGGTCTTTCGAGATCCGGGTGATTTGATTTTCAATGGATCAATCTGGATTCGGTTGGCTTTTGTGGTCTTCAAAGTTTCTACATGTCCTTTACTGGTGTATTCTTCTTCATGACGGCAATTTGCTTTGCAGATCGCAGTCGATGGCGTCTTCCCGGCCACGGCTTCTACAAGCTCCCGGTTCAAACAAGTTTGCTCCGCCGAGGCGGAAGCGTGGTGGCAACATCGAGCTATGTGCACGGCGCGCCGCCGGTGGATGCAAGCGGAAGAAGACTTCGACACTCTCAAGGATTTGAATGTAATATTATTTTTATGTATGGGTGTGTAAGCACCTGTGATACTTAATTTATGGCTCTGGGGCCTTTTGCGAAAAAAAAAACTTGCATATACGAAATGTTAGAATTGGTCGGTCTGGGGTCCAAGTTTGGTGCAACAGTTTAGATAGCAGCGTGAACGGAAGTGCAGACATATGTCGCCGTAGAAAAGAGCGAGTGCTCGGGAAAGTGTTGTTAATTCTCATGTCTATGGCATCTAAAAAAACATGTCCATGGATCTTTTCGCCTGGTCCAACTGACAAAAGGAGGGAGCATCAATAGCCAAAGCCCATTAGAAATTGACACAGCTCGCTCTTGTCCATTCCGACCGAGGTGAGGATCTCGTGTGGAACATGATGTTAGCCTTGATTCCATCGTCCCTCCACACCAAGATGCCCCCCTCCCTGCCGTTTGGGCTTTTCCTCCCCTCTCTCTCTATCTTTCTCCCATACAAGTCAAATCATAAGCCTAGTGATTAACATCCTACAAATACACCTTAATTCAACTCTTCCGCTTCTCCCACTCTACAAATATACCCCTCCCTCTCTGTCTCACACACACACACTCATAGTTAGACAGGCCATAAACATGGAGGCCACCGCACTTGTGCTCCTCCCTCACAGCCACAGTGGCCTCACGGCCAGAGCACCCCCATGCGTGGGCGGAAGAGGTGTCTCCTGCGTGACGAAGAAGAGCTACGTGAGGATCAAGCGGAGCTCCACGGTGCGAGGGGTCATGGCGAGGCCACAAGAGGCGACGCTAGCTCGGGTCCCGGCACCGGCGCCAACAAGGCCGGTGAGAGAGACTGCCGCGGTCACGACGACGACGACCGTGTACCACGACACCTGGTTCGACAACCTGGCCATTGGCTACCTGTCCAGGAAACTTCAAGAAGCTTCTGGTTCGTGCTCGATCGTATACATATTTGCCAGCTTTGGAATGATCCTCCATCCTTCATGTGGTTTTACCCTACCCATGCGAGTTTCGGCTGCATGCGAAGAGACATAATTTTAGTGAATGAATCAGTGTTGCTTTCATAGCTTTCATTAGCCCGCCCTCACGATCTTTGCATCGACTAGGAAGATGGCCGTGTGGCTCAGACATTTGTGTCCCACGCGGCCACACGTATTTGTGGAAGGTCTTTTTCTTTTTCAGATGGGAGATGGTCGGATCTAGGGAGTATAAAAGTGGCTACGTCGACAAAAGAAAAGTTCGTGGTTAATTAAGTTGGACAAAACAATGATCGTAAAAAAAATGTTGAATTAAAAATGAGTAATTTGAGGTTAGATGCTTCACAAGAATAAAATGGGCATTTCCCAGATGCTTCTTTTCGTCGTTAGCTGATGGCCTTGCCACCTGACGGGTGCTACTATGGTCCATTTTTGTCAGTATAGACCGATTAATTTAACTTAGTTCACCAATAGTTAACTAATCAACGTTGATCACGTAATGCTAACCTTGGGTTGATGCATTCGTCCGTGCGTGGCACGAAAATTTTGTGCTACACACATACAGTTGATTACTGTTGCTGTCCGTACTATATCTGTATATACGATCATAAATATTACTAGCTTCCTTTTTTTTCTGCAAAGAAGCCATATGTAGTGGTATTATGCATCTCGGTTTATGTCGCCCGGCTGGGTAGGACTTAGGCTCCACATGCATGTACATATAATGTGAGAGAACAAAATTCACTCGAGATTAGTCATGACAGAATAGAAGGAAAATATCAGACGATCAAACCGATTTGATAATATGTTGAAGAGCTTAGCTAGGCGAGCGAGTAGCATATGCATATACTCCCTCCGTTTCTAAATACTTGTCTTTCTAGGCATTTCAACAAGTGACTATATACGGAGCAAACTGAGTGAATCTACACTCTAAAATATGTCTACATACATCCGTATATAGTAGTCATTTGAAATGTCTAGAAAGACAAATATTTAGGAACGGAGGGAGTATATTGCAAAACAAGCGCAAGTGCGTATCAGCATATATAGCCAGGCAACTACGAGTGGCCATAACTTGCCGGCCGTATAAGAATGTGAGGTGCACACTCTAGGAATCTTTCAGTGGTGAGTCTGTCCTTTTTGTTCTTCTTCTTCTTCACACGATACTGCCTAATGGTAATGGACAAGTCAAACAAACACCATGTAGCAAATGGTTTCGCCTAGGAGCTAGCCACTTAGTGTGTCTACTATGTAGCAGCTGTAAATTCCTTCTGGCACTGATCAGATTTTTCGATGACGGTGTGACTAGACATGCGAATTACCATTCAGCGCGAGTGGTGAGCTATCTCAGAAACAATGACTAGGCACGCGAATTAGTACGTACCTATGACGTACCCCTGTTTAGTTTTTGCCCAGTTCGTTGATGGTACCCAAGAAAAAGTAGATATTTTTTCTAGACTAGAGGAAAGCGTCAGTATTAGTGTGCTGTTTGTTGTTCACTATAGTTTTCTACACTACAGTTTTAGTTAGATGTGGTCCAAGTTAAGGATGGTCAACACTTGCTGACTGACCTGAACATCATGTATCTATGTCATGTATGACAGGGATAAAGAACGGAAAACATGGCTACCAAGGATTAATAGAGGCCGCGGTGACAATCTCCAGAATCTTCAGGCTCGACACACAGTGCGAGATTGTGGCCAGCGCTCTCGAACGAGCAATGCCAAGCTACATCGTCACAATGGCAAGTACACCCCATGCATAATTAACATCATAATAGTATTCAGATTTCAGCTAACTATGTTATCCCACCAGTGATTTTCTCAACAACAAAAAAAGTAAAAAAAAACTATATAGGATTTCAAAATTTTGCTTTCAAATTTATAAGCCTTCTTTTTGGACACGGATGGATGGGGAAACAGTACAAATGTCTCTACTTTTTACCTGGATTTTGGTTTGACAGAATTCTGTTTGGGCAGATAAAGGTGATGATGCCGCCTTCAAGATTTTCCAGGGAGTACTTTGCTGCCTTCACCACCATATTCTTCCCTTGGCTGGTTGGACCATGTGAGGTACTATATCAACAGATTTTCTCTCCTTGACATGTTCTTGCTCCATGCAATAAATATGCAATATTTCACTTCATAAAATAAGTAGCCTGCCCTCAAGGAGGGCATCATTCAAAGAAAGACTCCATGCTAGTGCTTCTGGTGAGCCCTGCCCAAAATGAACCGATATAAAGCCACATGCCAAGTTGATAAATACTGCAAAAGTGGTAGGATGTGGCTTGGATGTAGCAATATACAAGACATTTATAGTACATATATTAATATTTAATGCAGTCCCACATGGAATACACTCCCCACTTTGGATAAGTTTTCTGAGTGATCATTATTATGTCATTGAACAAGGTCAGGGAATCTGAAGTCGATGGAACGAGAGAGAAGAATGTGGTGTACATCCCCAAATGCAGGTAATTCAATCATAACCGAGGAACTGTTCCGCTGAGTAGCTAATGCTAAGGAAAATAAATGCAAGAAAACAAATTTTCGGATGAGTTTAACTAGGTTGATATAAGATGTCCCAAATATACTGGTCCAAACGGTTGCTCTGAGCATTCATAGGTGCAAAAACAATTAACTTATTTTGAAATTAACAGCGCATGATTCTGCAACCATTGATTGAATGAATTTATTGCAGTATGTCCATCTTATACTCAAGTAAATCCACTTGAAAGAAAAGGCAAGAAAGTACTAAGGCTGACATGCCACTTGTATTGTCCATGTCGCAATTGTGGCAAACTGATGTTCCTACTCACACTCCACAAACTGCCTATGCGAATAGATGAAAAATATCTTCTGAAAATAAGAAGAAATGAAAAGTAAGAGGCCAATGCAACATACTAACACTACCCATGCTTGAGACACTATCCAAATTAACACTGGCATAAGGAATATTTACCAAGGTGCAGAGTGCAGACATACCAACAAATCTTGACGTAAGTGGTGCTTATCTTTCTTAATTTGTTATCTTACTCGGCGACAGGTTTCTGGAAAGCACCAACTGTGTCGGTATGTGCACGAACCTTTGCAAGATCCCATCCCAGAAGTTTATGCAAGATTCGCTTGGAGTTTCTGTGTACATGTCACCCAGTAAGCTTCCTTTGCTCTGATCCACGATAGGCTATCCTGAATAGTGAGTATATCAGTGGGTACGCAACAACTGAAATATAATCGGTTCGAATAGAAGTGAAATGATAAAATTAATATTCCGGCCCTCTGAATAAATTCAGCAAGAGATTAATGGATTATCACTTAAGATATTGAAACCTGAAAGTGTATCTTAACTACCCTGGTCAGTGACCAAATTATAATGCAAGTGTAACAGTATACTACTAATGTTGACTTCAGTGAACTTAGAATGACATCTTTCCACTTTAAGTAGTGCTATAATAGGTCCCTAGCCACCTAAATGTTTAGACTAGCCCTTGAAGGGAAATGTTAACTCAAAGCATCCATGATATCAAGATTCTCATATGAATAATACAGAACCCGATACTTAAAGAGATCTCATACTTAAATAAGACCTTGCCATCTATACCTAGGTTCTTTACCTTTTTTTGGTTATGGGAACCACAGGCCACCATTTGAGGAACAAAAAGGGTTGGAGTGGGACCAACGTGTTTGCAGGTCACACATTAATTGCAAGTGTTGGACAGAAATAGGGCTAGAGGAAGGGGGGCTGGCAGACAAGTTGTACTGTCTATTCCAACTGTTCCACAATCCAGGACTAGACATACACAGTATAGGCACCTTCGCTTTAAAGTGCAGGGCCATCATGTTTCAAATATCAGAGGAATATGGTTCAGTCTCACTTATGAGAAGCACTTGCGAGTGTTGGTTCTTCCAGGGTGATTCGCTGTATATTTCAGATGCAACAATCATTGTTTCTAGGTCATATGATGTTGATATTTTATGACGGCAGTCCACCCAACTAGGATCAACTTGAGTTGGGATATGCAAGGCATGATTCTCCTTTTGTGCTTTAGAGTACATAGTTCCAGGGGCAGCCAGTGAATGTTGCTTACTGCCACTACAAAAGTGCTAATTGTCTTACCCCTTGGGGCTTCACTCCTGTATATTACAATGGAGCGTTTCCAACTCCATGTCTGATGCCCACAAAACCAAATAATCTATTCTTTCTTTATCTACTTTCTTTTATTTGGAATAAGTTCAAACAAGCCCTTAAGGACGTTACTAGTTAATTAAGAGGAAATAGAATATTACGTACTTATGTCAATCATATTGTTACTGTTCAGATTTTGAAGACATGAGCTGCGAGATGATCTTTGGACAGCAACCTCCTGAAGATGACCCAGCACTGAAGCAGCCCTGCTTCAGCACAAAATGTATGGAAGTCCCCAAATGAGACATTCAACACATTCAACATAATCAACAAATATTCTTCTTAAGTTTTTATGCTTTTTGACTTTTATGCAGGTATCGCGAAGCAGGACTATGGTGTGAATTGCTAGCATACTTGATCAGATAGAAATCATTAGTGATTAAACACTCCCGAAATATAGTGAAATGCCCACAGCTCCATAGTTATATTTTTCTTGAGAAACTTGCAGAAGGCATTTTTAATACATTCAACTATTACGTCAAATTGTTACCCAGACTCCCAGAGCAGTCTAAGATGAAATGAAGAGCAGAGAAAATCATCATATCACTCAGACCAAGAAATATGTAACTTCACTTGGTGGATCATGTTGTATACTTATATGATGTGTATAGTTGTTCAGTAAACAGTTACCCGGTTACCACCAATGTGCATCCACATCAAGTCCGGACCGGTAAAAGAAGAAATTAGTTCAGATCGTTGGTTCAATCTTTGTAAGACCAAGACAAAGTCTGCTCGGACTGTGAAGGTTAAAAGAGTGTAATCATCAATGTGCTCTGGCAATTGTTGAAGTAGCAACATAGGCGGGCATTGAAATATGATTTTCGGCAACATCAGGAACACCTAGTAGCAATCCAAGACGAGACAATCCAGGAGGAGGCTACAATTTGGTAGATGGCAAGAGTCAAATGATCGAGGGAGTTGTGTGCATCTCTGAAAGCGCAAGTTTCAACATGATGGCCTTCATAATACTAGTCCATTTTACTGTTTCTTTAGTTTCTTGTAGTTTACTAGCCTGTTTCGTCTATCTCGCACAAAGTCTCATGTTCACAACCTTGTAAAATTTCAAGCCATCTAATAGGAAACCATTACAATTCTCAGCTAAGGTTGGTGTTTCAGAATAGGTTATTTTCTTTATCTTTTAAGTTTCATATATTATTTGATCTCTGTTTTGAAGAGCAGCATGTCTTATCTCTTACATAATCGAGTTTGTTAGAGAGGCTTTATGTGAAGACGGGACCTCATACATTTAGGCCAGCAAGAAAAAAATAGAAAAGTGCGCCCAAACCTTGCAGGACTCAGAGCCTTGCGTTATGGCCATGGAAGAGCCTAGCCGCGCGATCGATTGAGGACGAGCTCTCCAACTACCCTCTTGTGTGTGTACACACACACATACACACACCATTCTAAGGTATAGCAAATGTGCACCAACACAAAAAGAGGGGCAACGCTGAAAGCAAGCTTTATTTCGGGGATGAGAAGGTTATCTATCTTGATACAACTCCGTTATTATTATGAAATTTCTTGTTTATGTCAGTAGTCTGGACTCTGGAGTTAATTTCGTTTTTTACACTGTTCACTCACTCGTACACAGGCTCAGACCACACCTGCAGAGAGTGGAGCTAGAGGCAAAAAATAACATGAGGGCATCACTTTGCGCTTATGAATTGTGATAAATTTTAGCCCAGAGTTTCTGACAGTACATTATGCAATCATAACATTTTTACCAGTTAATTACATACTACTAGAACAGGATATTACATCTACTTGGCAGAAAGTGCGCAACATTTTTTGAATATACGAAGTTGGCAGTGGCATATATCTAATTAATCCATCAATCTCATACTTCTAAGTATCTTCTGGTATTTTGTAAAACAATCCGCCAAAAACTGGATCACACTTACAAACACTAATATCTATTAAGGGAAATAAGTGTCTCAGAAAGGAGGGAAAATAGTTCAGCACCTTGTTAGATTGTGGGATAAAGCTCCAGAGAAGTTGTTCTTGGTCCGAGAAAAAGGAAAAGGGTTCCGCATCCTGATTCTGGAAACATTGGTAAATAAATCATGACTGACTTGACCAAAAAGTAAAAAGTATCACAGCTTCAACATTATTACAGAAAAGAATAGTTGGGATCTACCAGCCTGAAGATGCCACTTTCTGGGACCTAGAGCACTTACAGAATATATTCACATAAAGAATTCATACAACACAACAAAGTCAAGACAAGGATAATCATCATTCAGCACTACCGACATGGCATGTACTATTAACATGTTTTGGCTGCTGAGTTATTTCTGTGGCTTGCTTTGATAATTCTACTGGCGTTGAAACTGACACCACTCAGAACAGTTCCTGATCCCTCACTGAATGTGCCACACAATAATATGTATTTTTTTCATAGTAATAACTACCAAATGAAAAACATTCTCTCTTTCCCTAACACTTATTTTCCAGCAAAAGCATATAAACTTGTATGGTTACAGTAGTACTAGTACCGCAAATGGTGCACAGATAAATTTAACATTAAGGAGATGTACCATGTTTCTATTTATTAATATTGAATATCATTAGAGATGCAAATAAAAAATGTTAGCATTAAACAAGGTCCCCGGTTTCCTAATTTATAGTCCGCAAAAGATAAATCTCCAAAAAAATTAGATTTAAGTTTAGTGAGGGGATAAAATCATATCTCAAAGTATGTTCTCAACATGCAGACACGGTCACTACTCCCTCAGTCCTGAATTAGTTATCTTAGATTTGTCTACATACGGATGTATCTAGACACATTTTAGTGTTAGGTACATCCGTATCTAGACAAATCTAAGACAACTAATTTGGGACAGAGGGAGTATTTCACAATCCTTCAGTGCTATTGAAAAGGAATTTAGAAATGGAACTATATGGAGTTCTGGAGCTTATGCCTTTTGGGCTCATGGCATTCTTTTAAGTTTCAGACATATTGTACTCCCTCCGTCCGGAATTACTTGTCATCAAAATGGATGAAAATGGATGTATCTAAAACAAAAATACATCTAGATACATCCATTTCAATGACAAGTATTTCCGGACGGAGGGAGTATCATGATATCAAATCTAAGACAACTAAGTATTTTGAGACGGAGGTAATAGAATGCTAATACTAATCTTTCATTCACAGAGGTAGCTGCACAAAATTTCCTAGCGAAGGGACTAAGATAGAACATCTAGCAACTCACATAGAGACGTGTGCCTTCCAGTTACTTAAAAGGACAGACCCAGTGCTAGAAGCTCCCACACCAGGGGGATCTGGGGAAGGATTATACGAGGCAAGCCTTACCCCTGCAAGTGCAATGCAGAGAGGCCGCGTCGAAACCAGGACCTCTTGGCAGAAGTGGGGAGTACTTCACCACTGCGCCAGGCCTGTCCTTCGTCCATTCCAGTTACTTGAGATATAAAAATAGAACAAGAAATGCCAAAGTGCAAATAAACAATAATCCCCTCATAAATCATTACTCCTATAAAGACGTCAATGGTGGCGGTTCATCACCTTCTGGCTCCTTTCTATTGTGAGCCGTTAATCTATTACAAACATCTGAGATGGTGGTCATGCTTGCCACCAAAGTTGGAATAAAAGCAACATGTTGGGTCCTCTAACTTGATTCATCCATAGTAATGCACAGGTATTTACCTAGTATTGAAAATATTCAATCTTGAGATTTTAGCATCACGACCAATCCCCCTCTTGAGTTTTTGTCCTTCAAACTACTTTTCACACTGAGTACCTTAAAAATATCATACCTGGACTAACTATTAACACTCAACACATGGTCTAGTCATTCATTTGATGTTGTTTTTCGAGAAGATGCAAAAGAATTTTGTGTTACATTTCATTGAAAAGGAAGGGTTAATCTTATGTCACACTCTAAGGTTTTGTTGGGTTCACAACTTATAGTTCTATCAGTGGATGTATTTGTGAATTGTAATTAAAATATAATTGAAAATCTCATGCTCAAATAGCAGTTCCAGAGTGTTGAAGCAAAGGTGCATGCCCTAACTGGTGTCACATCAGTAGTATTTTCCACGTGTACAAATAACTGTGCTTAAGGTCAGTGGTTTGAATACGAAAGTAAAACTAATTTCAACAAGGCAAAGAGCTGTAAGTTGGATGACTTGAGTATTGGTTATGCTAAAAGAACTATGAAACATTACCATTAAATGGTAAGAATATGATACATCTAGACAATAATATCAGAGCCTGCTTTAGAACTGAGAACATGATAGATGAAATATAAACAGAGGTGAGAAAAGAGGACGATTTAACCATATTTGAGCCATACCATCTAGCATGTATTTGCAACATTTAGCCACCTTCAGTCCAGCTGCAGCCTGGTTTCGAGTCTAGCCCTCTTGACAATGATAGTCTAAGGATATTATCAGCACTATCCCTTCTCCCAAGCGAGATATAAATATCAGCAAGCATTTTATAGTTGGCTCGATTTTCTGGATCCAGAGACAAGAGATGTCTGGCAGCTGCTTCTCCAATCACCAAATCCCCAGATGAACGGGAAGCACTTAGCAGTATCCCCCATAATATATGATTGTCTACACGTTCAGAAACAGTACTTTTTATCAGGTCATATGCATCAGCCAAGCGTCCAGTACGACATAGCATATCAACAACACATGAAATATGCTCAACATCCGGCTCAAGACCATATTGCTCTTCCATGAACTTGAGCAAGTCCATTCCCTCTTCAACAAGACCTGTGTTCTTACATGCAGACAGCACAGCAAGAAAGGTGTAGCAGTTCGGTTTCACTTCTGTTTTCTTCATCAACTCAAAAAGCTGGACAACTTCAGCAGCATGTCCATTCCAGGCATATACCTGAATCATAGAAGTCCAAGAGATTACATCCTTGTCCACAATCCCACTAAAGGTGTCAAATGAATGTCTAAGATCCCCGCATCGACCATACATGGTGATGAGTGAATTAGCAATTGTCCTTTCACTCTGGAAACCTCTTTTAACGATCTGACCATGTGCTTCCATCCCCTTCTTCAGTGATGGAATCGAACAAATCATAGGTAGGATCTCCAGGAATGTGACAGCATCTGGATCAATGCCTACCCTCTGCATTTCCACTGCAAATCCTATTGCCTTTCCCACATGCCCGAGAACTCCACAGCCTTTGATCATGGCATTCCATGCAACTATGTCATCTCTCATTGCTGCAACTCCATGTAGAAGAGCAATTGAAGAATCTACCTGTCCACATCTTGCATACATATATATCAGTGCAGTTACCAAAGATGGATCTCTATTGAATTCACTAGAATCAGCCAGCACATAGCTTTGTTCAATCCATCTTCCTTGTTTCCACTCCCCCAGCTCAGCGCAGGCCGCAATGACATTAAGCAAGATGGACCTAGTGGCCGACACAGTCGAATTTGACAGCATCCAGTGGAAAAGGTTAAGGGCAGAATTTGGTCGTCCATTCCGAACAAGCCCACCAATCATCGTACTCCAAGTGATGGAATCTTTCTCCTCCATCTGACGAAACAACATCACAGCCTCCCTCAAACAGCCGGAGTAAAGATAAAGCTCCAGGAGAGCGTTGCAAACACAGACGTTAAGGTGGAAACCAGACCTAATCACAACAGCATGCATCATATAGCAGACCTTCCAAGAACCATAGATTGCAAACCCGGAAACCAAGCTCACCAGTGTCGCCTCAGTCGGAGACACTCCATCCACCATCCTCATCCTTGCAAATAACCTGAGAGCCTCTCCCATGCAATTCGCACGGGCATATCCAGCAATGAGGGCATTCCACACCACATCATCACGGTGCGGGATTTCATCAAACACCGTAAGAGCAGCCTCCATGTCACCTGCTTCAGAATACATTACGACCAGCGCCGTCCCGACCAGGAGGTCGGTCGAAAGCCCTCTGGAGCACGCTTCACTCCCGATACGACGGCCGAGCTCAAACTCCGACGCGCGAGCGCACGCCGTCACGGCGAGGTGGTACGTGTGGCGGTCGGGCGGGCACGCCATCTCTCGGAAGACACCGACCGCCAGGCGGGGGAGGCCGAGAGCGAGGTACCCGCGGATCATGGCGTTGTAGAGGAGGGGCTTGGGCGGCGGCGCCGAGACGGGGAGCGACGCTGCCCGGGGAAGGGGAACAGCGTCGAACGCCCTGCGCGCGGCATTGGCGGCGCTGAGGCGGAAGTAGCGGGATACGAGGAGGGAGACGACGTAGCCGTTGCCGGCGAGACCCGACACTACGGCGAGGGCGTGGGGGCGGCGCACGTCGCCGGCGGCGGAGATGGAAGCGGCGAGGGCCTCTTTGAGCGCTTGGTACTGGTAAGTCGCGACGGGCATGTCTTGACAGGAAAGAAAGCAGGGAGATTACTTTCTTAGTGTATATAAGGGGAATACTTATACTTTCTTAATATTTTGTTTTATTTTATTGAGAAAATCATACTGTATTTTCTTTCAGGAGAATACTTATACATTTTTTTGAGTGTAATAAGGGGAATACTTAGACAAGAGTGTTGTGGCAGTTGGAAATTTGGTACTCCCTCCTGTTCAAATTAATTGACAGTCCTTCAGGGGAGAGATTAAGAGAATTTTACTTTGAGGCTTTCAGTGAAGGCATGGCAGTTGGAAACATGGCCATTCCAAGGAAGCAACTAGTTAGAGGGAACAGCCGTTTTTGGCTCTGGAGTGCATATACTTCTTGATTATAGTAAATTAGTAGAACGCTCGTGCGTTGTCACGGGCTTTTAATTTATTTATTTTTGATTACTCATATAATTTACAACCTCCATCAAAAAAATCATCGGAGAAATTGATAAAAATATATGTATCTAGAATTAAAATACGTCTAGATACATCAATTTCTCTGACAAGTATTTTTGGACAGAAAAATAATGTTATATTTCACATGCATAGAAATGATAGCTTATAAAAATGGAAAATAACTTAAATCCACTTCACCTACAAGGTAATTTGATTATATACACAGAGAGACATGATGCGCTTAAGATATTATATATTACAAACTAAGATTTACTTGATGCGCTTAAGATATTCTATTACAAGGTAGGAATGCTGTCTTTAGGTTCATGTGCATGATACTTCGACAAGTATAATAAAAATCTAGGCTAACAAGCCATCACATTCATCCATGCAGATTAAATTATCTTGACCGTAAACTTTAATTTTTATATAGGGTTCACGGGCACCCAGGAGCTCCTATGTATTTTTCCCATCAGGTACACCACAACATTTTCCTTCTCCATTGCTCGCCCTGCACGATCAGCCACTATTTTGCACAATTGTAACTACAACCATAATTCTTTGTAGTAAAATTGCAGCAGCGACTTTAACTACAATAAAAAATTCACATCACATGATGCAACATAATGAAGGAAGGTAAACCTAGAAAAGACACGGCAGGCAATCTACATATATTATTGATAGATAAAATAGTTTCATTTGAGAAACAAAATAATTTCATAATCAATACATGCCCATGATCTTATAATACATAAACATGTTCAAAAATGACCCTAGAACAAATAAAGCGACCTTCCTATACATACAGAATATAAAACTCAAATGGTCAAACCTAGTACCGACAACTACATAACCTCCAAAACTTCCATAGTAGCCTAGTACGTCGGACACTTGCAGATTTGAAAGGCTGGCAAGCTGAAAGCTACATGCATCACAAAAGAAACATCAGAAAATTCTTACAGAGATAACAAGAGTGTCCAAAGAGCCGAAGTTAAGGTTGAGATGCATCTTTGCTGCTTCACGGTGAGATCAAGCAGTTGTACATATGTCCCGGCCCGACTCTATCTCTCCATGTGTGTCACTCTCATTTCTCTCTGACAAAATTAAAAAGAACTTCATATATATCTTTCTTTCTCTACAGAACGTCTAGTACAGTATTGAAGGTTACATCCCTTGAAGGAGAGATAACACTCACAATATTGTAGGCTACATATATTTCATGATAAAGAGCCCCTTCGTTACAAGGGGATAACAAAATTCCGGCCTTCAAATCAAGACCCTGAGAGCATAATAAATATATAACGTTTTTGTGTAATGTACATCCCACCATCTTAATTCAAATCAAATAAAAGTGATTGCTCATTGGACTTAGGACACCACTCCGCACAATCTTAAGAAAACATGGGCTCTATTTTGAGTAACCCACAAAAGTTAATAAAACCACTTCGCCTTGTTTGATCTTCACCAACATTTACAGTGTGATTTCTTCTGGTCTGATTCGCAAAAACATGGACTAATAATTACGCATCACATTCAGAGCTCGATCCATACCTACATCTAGCTGAGTATTGTCTAACAGTTCATGATCTACCATTAAACAACATATGTGAAACTCAGAACCAACCACGACTTACCTCCAAGCTACCCACACTTTTCCTTTCTCATAATTGACGAAGCGACACTGCTTCTCATCAGTTTCACCTTAGCCTCCCGTTGTCGCTCACCACCTCCTCACCATTGCCGTCTGCCCTAGGAAGTGGATGTGGTGACCTGTAGCAACCAACAACATAACTTTAGGCCTGCAAGATGTTAAGGAGCCAGCCCTTGACCTACAAGGCTACAACACGTTCTATACGAATGAAGCTCCCACAGCTCTTCGCCCTTGGCCTCCCCGCCTCGCCCAGCTCCTCCTCCCCATCGTTGGTCGTCGTGGCAAGGAGGCTGCAACCAGAGAGGTGATGTTCTTTGGAGGGACAGAGGCGGCGACCTATGGCGGTGGCTGGGAGAGCTGGAGCACGAGGCGACGACGACCATTGAGGTGACACACTTTGGAGGGTTGGAGGCACCGTGTGGAGGCCGCAGTGTGGTGGAAGACGACCATGGCGTGCCGCGTGCCGCGTGCATTATAGATACCAAGAATCAATGCCATGCCAGTGTTCTTGATAGTAATGCTACCAGTGCCGTACAAAAAATGTGGACAAAAGGTAACAGTAAATATTTCTTTTTGTTAAAAAAGGAAATAAACTAATGAAACAAACAATGCAGAAACACATTTGTAGTAATGTATAGTAGTTTTTACTTGCAGGGAATATAAAAAAAGAAGTAAACTTTAGTAAAATGGAAACCCACAAATGGAAATCTAGCAATACTTCTACCAATTGACAAGCATCTTGTTTAGTTAACAGGGGCACGTGTGATTTTGCTCACAGATAGAGCAAAGGATTAAAAATCTTGAACAACTGCATGCTTTTTTAATCTAGAAAAATCAAGCAAAGCTCATGTGTGAGTATAAGCTATACGGTTCAAAACTGTTAGGACACGTTTGTAAGATTTGTCAATTTGTTACAATGCTAGCTATTTTTTTAACAGCCAAATGCAGATAGGTACTACAATAAAAAAACAAAAGCATTAAACTACTGATGTATCTCACAGTACTTTGTACCACTTTTGCCTTTGTAAATCCGGGTACATGATCTCGTAGATCATAAATTAACTTAATATACCGCATGCACAAGATACCATCAATTTCAGAATTAAAAAAAAAGTATATGTGTCATTATAATTTCCGTTCTGAACGGCAAACCGGTAATATATTTGGAAAGGTCATGAGGAATTGCACCATTGTTCATATTATAGCCATACTTTGCCTAGTGAAAATTATTTCTCATATCATGTGTAAAAACACGTAGAGTATCTAGAGCAGAATGAACAAAATGAAAGATCAATTTCATCATCTAGCAAACTACTTTGACAGAAAGCATATTATCCAGCTAAAAATGACAGTGAAGACGGATCACTAAGAATCGTACGTGTACCACTCTCATCCTCGCTCAGCCCCATGGTCTCCAGCAGCACCAGCAGTGCGTGTGTCTGTGCGCGTGCGCGCGTCGCTCGTGCTCCTTTGATGTCTATGCGATGGCTGCCACACAACGGCCATGCCACTGTACAATGCCGCTGATAAATGAAATCAAGTTAACATGTTTAGGACGTATATGCCACAGAAATCCCAATCATTATAATTTCCATTCTGAACGGCAAACCGGTAATATATTTGGAAAGGTCGTGAGGAATTGCACCATTGTTCATATTATAGCCATACTTTGCCTAGTGAAAATTATTTCTCATATCATGTGTAAAAACACGTAGAGTATCTAGAGCAGAATGAACAAAATGAAAGATAAATTTCATCATCTAGCAAACTACTTTGACAGAAAGCATATTAACCAGCTAAAAATGACAGTGAAGACGGATCACTAAGAATCGTATGTGTACCACTCTCATTCTCGCTCAGCCCCATGGTCTCCAGCAGCACCAGCAGTGTGTGTGTCTGTGTGTGCGCACGTGTCGCTGGTGCTCCTTCGATGTCTATGCGATGGCTGCCACACAACGGCCATGCCACTGTACACTGCCGCCGCCTCACTCATTGTTTCCTTGCCAGATGCTGCCACCGGCCTCCACCATGCCTCTCCATCTACCCATCCCAATTGCCACAGCGGGATCGCATCGGCTCGCGCCAACAAATGCCTGTGGGCGTCCTTCCTCTCCACATGCTTTGGGCCCTGTTTGGAGTACACCCTCATAACCTGCAATATTTCTTGTGCTCAAAGTTGCCTTCTGCTACATTTTCACAATGCCCATGATGCCTCCTAATAAGTTGTCCACAAATTTGAAACCATAAATCATATACTGTAGTATGCATCGCTAGATGAGGTAACTTTGAACCAGCAAATGAAAGCATACCTTTCTGAGAACTCTATTCTCACACTTCTCACACATTTTACGGGACTTGATAAAGCTTTGATCTGAGAATAAAATTTAGTTAATACTTAAAAACTGTAACTAATGATGAAAGAATCAAGGTGCTGTTAAATAAATCGAGACAAAAGGATGATTAGCTAACCTGTGATATTGTTTCCAACAATTAGGATTGAGTCAACCATGTATACAACTCCAGCTACAAGATTCCCTAAACAACGAAAAACCCAATTCAATATACAAGCGTCAATTTGCCTGTCTTGTAACATCATAGAAGCTGCCCTGCAGTAAAAATCATATTATATACACTCTTGGATGTTTATACACAGTGCAGAATATCTACAATAATTGAGGAGAAAATATCCTTATAGAACAACTATAGATTACAATTGCAAATCATTATCAAGACACCTAAAAAAGCATGTCTCTATATAGCCATTACCTCCTCATTGTTACGTTTGTCATCAAATTGACAACCATGCTGTACCCGGGGGATAAGGTGAGTTTGCTCGGGGCTAATAAATAAGATGAATATTGTCATAGAAAAAATATGGGAGGAAAGGTTTTTACCGCAGAAGAAGCTGACACAATGTTGAGCACACTGAACAAAAAGGAAGATGATGGTGATCCAGTACAAAATCTGGGCCATCCAGCCGCCATGGTGGAGCTTGTCGCGAGGGTCCTTCTGGTCCTTGATGCCGGCTAGGATGGTGAAGCAGAGGAAGTCACCGAGGCTGAAACATACTACTATATTGAACACAATATATCGAATTATAAAGCACTATCATACTATATATTTTTACAGCACGATACTGCAGTAGCACTTTTACACAATCACACTATTGCTAGTCCATTAAAAAAACAGAGAGGTACATGCCGCAAAGAAAAACATGTACGAAAGTGAAGTAGCCTCATACTGAAGCTTCCCATATGCAGTGTTGCAAGGCCAGAAGAAACTTGATTGTTTGGATGGCGATGTAAAATACCATGGAAGTGGATAAATGAAATCAAGTTAACATGTTTAGGACGTACGTGACCACAACCTTCCTCATACCGGCCACACTGCCGACGAGGTGGCACTGCTTCCTGTGTCCAGGAGTGACTTGATGCAACGTCGAGGCTGCCAGACACCAATTCCAGACCCCGATCAGTAAATCAACCAACCGAGGCGGCATCCAACTGCCATTCACCGGCAAGGAGTCACAAAAACTCAGCGAGGAAGGGGTTTGCGTGGTATGTCACCTTAGTGAGGCTGCTGCCGCAGACGAGAAAAATACGCACCCATGCTGTTCCTCCTCCAGCGCGGGTCCTCGCCCTCCTCCGCCGCGGTGGAGACCATCGTTCCCCTTGTCTCTCGTTCGCCGCGTCGCCAGCGGAGGAGGAGCCGGCGGTGGCGGTGTGGGATCTGGGATCTCGAGGGGATGGAGAGACGATGGCGGCGCAGCGATCTCGAGGGCATCGAGAGACGACGGCGACGGCGTTTAATCGAGGAGATCGGCAGCCAACGGCGGCGCCGCTTACTCGAGGGGATCGAGAGGACGACGGCAGCGACGGGAGGGGATCGAGAGGACGGCGGCGGCGACGGGAGAGGATCGAGAGAAACGGCGTTCCTCCTGCCGGGTGATTTTCTTGGGGTGCGTGCGAGGGGTGGGGTGAGGTGGGGTGGGGAGGTGACAAAAAAAAACAAAGAAAAAAAAGGACGAAAAAAAACCGTCTCTGATGGGAGGAAAATTGACGGACGGATACCACCAACTGCTCCATCTCTACTCCTAATGTCTCACTTGATAGGTCGCGTTCCGGGTTTTATTTGCGTCCCACCTTATCCGGGTTTTTTTGATACCTATTTTGGTACCTCCTCCCACCTCACGCTAAGCCGCCATGAACCAAAAAAAACTCGTACCGAGTCCGCACCCGCCCCCGCGCTCTTCAGGGCCTAACCTCCAATCGCACCCAAGATAGGCGAAGAAAAAAAAATCTACGAATATTAACCAGCGAAAAAAACCCTACAAAAATTAACCAGCGAAAAAAACCATGACAAGATCGTGCGTGCCTACGAGCGAGGCCTCCTGCCCTCGAGCGCCTATTGACGCACGCCCTAGATCAGATCCCGCGGACGACTGCCCCTCCTCATCGTCCCCCCGCCGCCCCTCTCCTTCGATCTGATCTCCTTGGCGCCCCGCCGTCGCCGGCGACTCCTCGGCTCCTCGCAGTCGCCGTCACATCAGACGCCGGCCACTCCTCCGCGGCCTCACGTTGTCGTCCTCTCCTTCGCAAGGAACACCCGACCCTTCCTCCGCGGCCTTGTGACGCCGACCACTCCTTCGTGGCCTCACGCTGCCCTCCTCTCCCTCCTTCCTTCGTCCAAGGCCAGGACTTCCCCTCCCTGACCCGATCTGACGGAGAGAGGGCCAAGCCTTGCCACTCCAGTGGTCACTTTGGCCAAATCCGGTCGGGGGAGCCACCGTAGAGCCTCAACGTCGGCGCAGCAGCAGCAGTCCTTGCGACGGTGGGTGCCGGAGCTCGTCAAGCAACTCGCCGTCGGCGGCCACGACCACCTCATTCCCTGCCGTGTGTCTCCGTCAACTACTGTGGCATTGACGACAGCGAGCTAGGAGCCTACGAGGTAGACGCCCTGCTGACTATGTCGTCAAGGCCTCCACATGGCTCCTCTTGCGGCAGACTGCTGGTTGTTTGCCATGTCCTTGATCACCCTAATTTAATCCAAGTCAGGGTAGTCTCTTGCATTAAGCCATCTGGCTCTGCTCTGCAATTTCTCGAGAGAACGTTGTGGAGAACCTAACTCATGGATGCTTGGTTCAGTTTTTGGGATGAATTGATGACAAGGAGAGCACGTTGGAAATAGTGGAAGTGAAAACGGGAGAGGATGATGGGAACGATCAAGTACATCACAATCATCGGCTTCATGTGGCACTCCTACACCAACGCAATTCAGGTTTGATAATTGGTGAGATATACCATGTCGTGGTTTATACTCTTACTACTTGTTATCAATTCACTTGGCCGGATGAAACCCCATGCAAGATTATCACTTTCCCTCGTTCAATAATTTCTGGATTAGTCACTGAATCTTGTTTGGTTTGGTCTTTGGTTCTGTGATTAGATGAGGGTGGGTGCCATGGTCGTCTATGCTGGGCTTCTGCATGATCACATCTTCTACATGTTCGGTGCTGGAGTGGCTGATCTTGTGGAAGGGTTACGTTTTCCTCTTCTCATGGATTTTGACCATTGTTTTAGAGGGATTCGGATAATGGTTCTGGTAGTTACTACATTCATATTCTTTGGCATCCTCAAGCTGTTGGCTGGATCTATTGCAATTATTGTGATTTAAATTATGATGGCCTGCAGCATGCCTCCCTATATTTAAGGCAAATGATAATGGAAGTACACCTTCATGAACAAGCTAGCCGAGGTCTTGGAATTCCAACCTAGGTAAACAAGTGAACTCATTTAACGGTCTCCCCTTTTCTGGTGATGCAGGTATAGCTCATTCATTAAGGGCTACTCAGCTCTGTCTTTTTCTCTCTCTTTGGTGATTGGATTATATGCTACTCTGTGTTGAAGGATCTGTTCATGCTAAATTTAACAAATCTTATCATGTTTTCATAAATTATCTATTTGATTACTCTACGTGGAATGGTAAACATTTGTAGCATGATCAGGGTTTGATTATTTTTATCAGTGCACATACCTTCAAAAAATAAACCAATGGGGCTATCTTGTTCGTCTTTCTACTTATGTATGTATACATATGGGATGCTTTGTTAGTTCTGTTGTGCAAATAACCATTCTTTGTGTTGATGAGCTATGATAATGGCTCCCCAAATTACAATACTTGCTAAATGTACACTTTGTTGCAATGAAATCCTATTTATAAACAGTATATTTTCCTAATGGATTGTGATTAAACTTTGTTGCTTTTACCCACTTTGGTGCTTCTTCAGTGTATATGTACTAAATCGTAAAATAAGATGATTGTATATTTTGCTTTATAGTACACCGGTTCATGAGAAGAATGCTGAGAAGATTCAGCTTGCTGTGCTAAATGTCATTCTGGCTTGACTCGATAATATCGTGGTAACATGGTGGAATATTTTATTTTTTATTGTAACAAACTGTAGTCAAATTCATCATATATATATATACTTCCAGGATCGGAGGAACAAGTAGTTTTAGCCTTCTGTTTTCGAATTCTTAGTTTTAACATCTCTGTACTTGTTGAAGCTGTATCTTCAACTCTACATGAGCATAGTGATATGCAGTATAAAACATCTCCATTTTTTCCTTCTTTGGTGAGCATGGAATATCCAAATTGACATCTAGAGATAGATAAGTTGGTAGGGTAATGTTCACTAGCTTTTTTTAGGATCAAGATTGATGTGTTAATTTTCTTATCAAAGGATGATTAACGGAATCGTGGTATTGCGGCCAAAATATACTCTCTTCAGTTTGTTGGTAATGAGCAAAATGTAGTCCTGCTGTTAATGGGCTTTGGATTTGTGCGTGAAATACATTGTTGCATGCATGTTTCCTAAGTGAAAAATGTAATGGTTCTGAATATAGCTGGAGATGAATTATTTGCAGCATCCAGGCAACAACAGTGGCATGGATACAGTTAACAGTACTAGCAATTGATGATATTGTCATAGCAATTTTAATTTGGAAAAAATATGTGAGAGATTAGTCTTTTCTTTTCTTTCATGCAATGAAGAGAGTACAAAGTATACTACAATTTTTTGTAACCCACACAATGATTCAAGAAGCAGGGCCAAACAGGACCAATGAAGACGCATACAGTACTGTTCTTCATGATATGATGTTAATTTTTCCCCACAAATGAATTTAATATTAAATTCTTTGTGAGACAACTACTAAAATGAAGTAGTTTATGGGTTTGAAAATTCCATGTATTGTGCATATTTTTATGTGCGTACTTGACTCAGATGCAAGCTATTCGCAGTACGTATATTCTGAAAGAAAACATGACGTAGCTGCTAAATGCTCTCTGAAACATAGCATGTTTTTTAAAATACTCTATTTGCTTTGAATGAGGTTGCCTTTTGCTTTAAACAATTAACTGCATTCTGAAATACTTTTAAATTTGGCTAAGATTAAGAGATCTAGCAAATGAGTCCAAGTCTCAAAACCAGGTGCATCTTGAGTATTTCTCCTCCACGGCGGGTTGTCCATCTCCATATATAGTGGAGTGTTGCTCTTTCAAAAACATCTGGTCTATTTGAATGGCACATTACTGTTCCTAGTCTCCAAGAACCAGGTACATCTCTCTTGCCTTAGCCTCTTCTGATTATCCTTCCTGTTATTATGTAGGAAGCAGATTACCAACCTTCCAAGCTCTATATTCAGCCTTCCTTTCTCATTGCTCATACAAGTTCAATATATGAACATTCTTGTTACACTTAGTCCTTCTAGTTTCTTGAGATAACCATGTCTCAATTTTTTGAACAGCTACAGTACCTGTACAGTAAGAATCGAACTGCAAAGGAGCTGTACCATCTGTTGTTTCATGACTCCCTTATGCCCTTGCGAGCAGCGGCCACCATTGGGCAGGGACAGAGCCGTTGAGCGCCCTTGCTCGGTGGTCCACCACCCTTCTCGCCTCCCGTTCGACGCCTCTTCTCCACACCCCTTCGTTCGATGTGCTTCGACTCATGATGTACCAGAGTGGAGTCAGTATAGATATCAGAGGTGCACATGGGGTCCTCTTTAGTTTTTTTTCCTTAATTGTTAACCATCTCCAATTTTATGTCAACTCTACTTATTCCAGTTTCATAGTTGGAGGTATTAGATAATACATCAATTTATATCTATCGCCCTAAAGAAAATGTACATTGCTGATACAAATAATCTTTATTTTGTTTACAAACATGTAATGAAATCTACACTACGAATAAGAAGACTGAAGTATAGGACGCGCTCAGGGGTGTGCGGCAGCCCATGGCGGGCAAGGCGTGCTGCAGTGGGGTTATGGCAGCATTATGGTCATGAGAGAGCTAGCATGCTCTTTGGTATAAATTAGTTACCCTCCTGTGGGGTTATTTTTTATTCTAAGTATTAACATGCCTTCAAAATAATTCTGTAATAGGTATATAATTGCAGGTTGTTGTGTGAGCTGCACCTAAACTGAGAACTGAAACTGCAATGAATTACTTGAAACTTGGTGTCCTTATATTTGCCCCATTTGTTGGGGTTCAGTTTGACTAAAATGGACAGACCATGAGCTCCTTTAGGAACTTGTTGGGAAATGTCGCTTGTGTGGAGAGGCTGGAAATACGAAGACAAGTATGTGTTTGATTATTTTGAAGCTATTTAACATATTAGTGGTGTCAACGAGGGTAAGTCCAGGTTCCACATGTCAAGCTATATTAGTTTTTTCGCAAAGAAATTTCTCTTTATACAACAAGACAATACTTATTTGTGATTTTGCATGCCGTCGTGGAATTCTAGCGAACATGTCAATTTGTTCGTGATTTCGGACGTACAGTATTTGGGTCCCATGCACGAGGAGACATTGATAAGTTATTTCGGATATACATATAGACCGAACTAAATATGTATTTAGAGATTATAAAAGTGTGTGTTGTTTTGCAATAGTTTTAACCCACTCAACTGTATTATAAATGTGCAAAAAAAAATCTGGCCCGGTGGAAAGCAGAGTATTTAGCTAGGTGAGCTATAGACCAGGAGCTGGTGGGTGGCAGGGCAAGCACGCCGCTTCTCCTCTCTGTCTCCAGAGAGGCGCGTGCATCAAAAAATGAACATATCTGAGCCATGCGCCTTGCTTCTACTGATTTCTATAGAGATTGGCTCGCTTAGATTTTAGACTGGGCGGTTGCTGTCGAGGTCGCCAAGGTGATCCTACAGCACTGCCATGGGGATTGTTCGTGATTCTATCTGGACAAGCGGTGGTGGTGATTGGCTGGGTGGTGGTGTTGCCTTGGGGAGAGACAAAGTGAAGGTAAACGCAAGCAAGATCGATGGTGCTGTCGTGGGGATAGCCAAAGTCAAGACTTCGACTACGAACTCGTCGCAACGAACCTGGACGCTACGAGCCTGATTCATGGACCAATGGAGGGTCTTGACGCTGTTAGGGTTGGGATAGGATGAATGTGGAGGGTGACGTGCTTGGTTGAGTGCCCCTCGAAGATTGTGTCCTCCCCGTGGACCTGTTTGTGGCCATCGTAGAGGAGATTGTGGCCCTTCCCCGATGAGCAAGAACAATGTAGGCGGCACCAGGAGGTAGGGGTGGATGCGGGGATGTATGTTGATGGTTTCTCGAGGTTGCAATGTGGAAAGTCAAGAGCACGAAGTCGAAATCGGATAGGAGTTTGAGTTCTTGTTGGCCGTGGCTGGCTCCCCACTTTAGTGATGTATTTTTTCAGTTTGTTGAAGTTCAGTTTTTTGAACCTAGAGTGCCATTCGCAACATGTTTCAGGTGACCCAGAAGTTCCCTTTCATCATCATTTATAGAGCGTTCAGAGTTCCGAGCTCTGTCGACGTCGCCAGCCTTGTGAAATGCCAACTGGTCGTCGCTTCTTTCGGTGGTAATTCTCGATTCTTTGCACCCTTACATGCAGATTCAGAGATGAGTGTCAAATTCTTCAGACAAGTTCTGAGACAGAGCAAGATCCTTACATACTGCTTGTGTGCAGCTGACGGGAAACACGTAGATGTTACTGGACTGCAATTACCCGGCGTGCTGGATGACATGTTTGCATACACAGGACCGCTCAGTGCGGTTTTCAGCGAGGACTCTCTGAGCCTGCACCTTTGGGCTCCTACAACACAGGTTTGGCTTCTAAAGACGACGCATTTTACCATCTCAAGTGTCGCCTCCGGTTCTATACTATTCCCGCTTATATGTAAAATGTTCCCAATATATCTTGCAGGATGTGAGTGTGTGGTTCTTAGATGGTCCGCAGGCCCTGCTCTAGAGATGGTGCAGCTCAAGGAGTCAAATGGTATTTGGAGTGTTACATGACCAAGAGAGTGGGAAAACCGATACTATTTATATGAAGTTGACGTGTATCATCCAACTAAAGCACAAATTCTGAAATGTTTAGCTGGTGACCTTTATGCTAGAGGGTATGTGGCTGTGCGCATTTCAGTTATGTAGTTCAGGGAGAGGAACTTTCCGCAGAAGAAAAAAAGTTCAGGGAGAGGAAGAAACTAGCTTGTTGTTTATTTTATCAGCCTTTCTGCAAATGGACCGTGGACCTGGTTGGTTGACATTAACGATGAAACATTGAAGCCAGCTTCCTGGGATGAATTGGCCGATGAGAAGCCAAAACTTGATTCCTGCTCTGACATAACCATCTACGAATTGCACATTCGTGATTTTAGGTAAATTGTGCTGCTTGATTTACACAACTAAAAATCTGGCGGGGTTTATGCATATTCATCTTTGGAACTTACCTGTCTGTTTCCTATGCTTTTCAATTACAGTGCCCATGATGGCACAGTGGACATTGACTCTCGTGGAGGATTTCGTGCATTTGCATACTAGGTCTTCAGAGTTGATTTACTAGATGTATTGCATTGCCTTTTTTCAACAGTATCTCATGCTGATTGCATATTGGAACCTATGGTACAGGCCTCAGCAGGAATGTTTGACTCATGTGCATTTGTTGCCAAGCTTTCATTTTGCTGGCGTTGACGACATTAAGAGCAACTGGAAATTTTTCGGTAAGAAAATATTTCTCTTTATAAAAGGTGGTAAGGCACTTTTGAGCTTTTGCTAGATGTCTATCATTTTTTTGTTGGATAGCAATGAGTGACAACTACTTATAAGTACTTGGTTTAAACTGCACCTCTTCATTTTCGTCTCATTTACTTCAGATTGACTTATTTGGTTATACGGAACTTCATTTACTCTGGCAAAGGAGTGTGAACTAGCAACATTCCCTCCAGGGTCAGATATGCAACAAGCAGCAGTAGTAGCTATTCAGGAAGAGGACCCTTATAATTGGGGGTATTCATTTCACACTTCTTTTTCCCTGAAACATTCCAGATACTAATGTATCATGGTGGTGTTAATATCGGAAAGTTAATTATGTTCTTGCGAGTAAAATATTCTTACATATGGTCATATTTATGCTAAAGGTATGACTCTGTGCTTTGGAAGGTTCCAAAAGGAAGTTATGCAAGTGATTTCATCAGGAAAGAGATGCAGACGAGAGGAAGAGACCTCCCCCAAGCTCTGTCTAGGCGATGCACGGGCGACGGCCACCCTTCCTATTATTGCCTCCATGGCTGACTGATCATCCCCAGTAACCTCCCCCCCCCCCCCCCCCTCACGTGCGCCACACTATGGGATTAAGGTCTGCTCCTTGGCTAGCATTTGCGCTGACCTATTCTCTGATTTCTCTCCACCGAAGAATCAAAGAAACAAGCAAGCTAATGTCTAACATATTTGTTTCGTAATAGTTGGAACTTGAGGAGGAAGCTCCAGTACAATTCAGATCTCTGCTCAAACCCTCAATATCCCATGCATACATAATTGCTTATTGTGTGAATATTAGACGTTACTTGTGCATCATCTTCACCCTTTCCCAATTCAATATCTGTAAAAGCAGGCAAAGCTTCATGTTATTATGTGCTATAATATTTTTGAATTGCTGTCTAGAAAATACTTGGTCAGTTCTTCCGTAAGAAAGCTGAAGTTGGATATTAGGTGCTTTAACAAAGCTACTCCCTCCGTTCACTTTTATAAGTCATTTCAGACAACTCAAAATAAACTACTTTGCACATTGTCTGAAATGTCTTCAAGGCCTTATAAAAGTGAACAGAGGGAGTAATTCTTTTAAGCAATTACATAACCACTGTTAGATATATTATTCAGAGCTCACTAGGTTCTGATGCTTTGACGGTACAGTTCCCTGAGCATGCTTCAACATCATTTGTTTCTGCATATCGTTAATCGTGGGCTTTTCATGATTTTTTTTTCTGTTTTTAAAGATTGTCAAAGTACATGCTGCAAGATACTGTTGAGTTAATTAATTTCCTCGAGTTAAACGAAAATATGGAAACTGTCAAGGATATGTCGAATGATGAATATATTCAGATACTAAGAGAGGTTCTAAAATGTGTTTTGGCAGGTTAGTCCTGATCGTGCTTATTTTTAAACCCGAAACGTTCTTTATCATTGGAGGGTTCTCTATAATCCCATAATTGTGAAGTCAATTGCTTAATTTGATTGAGAGTACTTAAGTTAATGCACATGTTTATTTTTCTAGATCGTATCTTAACTGCTTGGACTCTTCATGTACACTAAATGTGAAACTCATTATGATTTGGAAGTGCCTGATAGCTTGTGACATAATTGATGTAGTTTATCAATCATGCAATTTGTTGTTAGCAACATGTACCAGATTTTGGTAATTTCCATTTGAATATTGCTTTTTGTTTTCATATATCCTAGATCATACTAAGATACTAAGAAATTCCTTACTGCATTAACATTGGCATCCATGGTTACTTTTCTTTGTATATGAAAAATGTAGATAAAATGTACATCCTCTAGCTCTCATGCGTTTTAGTCTCTCTTTTCTCTTTATGCTGTATCACCAATGGTGCGCGCGCGAGAGAGAGGGAGGGAGGGAGCGATGGAGAGGGAGAGGGAGAGGGGTCTAAATGATTGTATCCGTACCAGTTTCATGTTTCCATGCATGTCATTATACTCATAGAAAACAGTATCTTCATGTGGCAAGTATCTAATGCATATACATGAGTTATATTATTTAGTGTTTTCACATACTAATATATTCATGGTTTTTTTTGCATTGTAGAGTGCTAACATGCTACATTGGAGAGAAAGCGTTGAGAGAATGCTTTGTTGGGATGATAGACATGAATAATCAATCCTCATTCCAAGGTTAGATTTGTACTTCCTGCCCAGTTCTTTTACACAAAGGACCAAGCCTCTTACTTTATCCATTTCTTAATTTTGTTCCTTCACAGAAAAACATTTTCTCATTTCAATCTTTCTCCATTTGGTATGAGTATGACACACGCTCTGAATTTTTGACTATTCTTGGTTGATTAATGGTTGGTGTATTGCCTTCCACTTTGGATTATTCTAAATCTTCTTGCTTAGGCTATGTGTACCCTTCTGTCATGTGCCACCATCGATCTGAGCAAAAATCAGTGTAGATGAACCGAGCTATTTTATTATAAGCTGTGTATATAACTTCCTGGAAAGATAACCATGTAGTTATTGTTTTATGCCGTATATATTCAGATAGGTGAATTATCACAAGTTGGTCCCGGTATGTTAATAGGATTGTGCCAACCTAGAGTCTTTTCAGATCGTGCCAACTCTGTTTGGGGTTTCCTTCTACCTAATCAAGGCTTAGTCCAGTTTGTCTTGTCCTTATCTCCTTTTATGTCATAAATTCTTCATCTATTCAAGAAGCTCATTTTTGTTAGTTGGAACAACTGAAAAAATCATACTCCCCCCGTTCCTAAATATAAAGTCTAATTGTTTTTTCAAAAGTCAAACGAGTGCATGTTTGACCAAGTTTTTAGAAAATATATCGATATCCACTATACCAAATTTATATCATTCGATCCGTCATGAAAAGTAGTTTTATATTTTATCTACTAGGTTTTTCAGATGTTGATATTTTATTCTATAATCTTGGTCAAACATTCGAATGGTTGACTTGGAGGATATCAATACACCTTATTTTCTGAAATGGAGGGAGTATCATTCTTGGTGTGACGGACAAACAGAAAGAAAGGTCCGCAAAGAGTGCACTCACAAAAGCCATGTACTGTAGACCATGAATGATTACCTTGAAAGCTTTCTCATCGAGGCCATAGTTCCAAACTATACCATCCTTTAAGAAACATTCAATCAGAATTGGAGGAAATGCCATCCATTGGGGTTCTGAAGTTCTGAACTTTAATCTCTCTATTTGAATCGTTGTTATTGTTTTGTCTGTAGGCCATGAGCAAAGAATCTGGAGAGTGCCTAATGTTCCTCAACTTTTCTTATGTTCCAAATTCACTATTAGTGTTGATCATCTTCAAAGAACATAAAACGTATGACAGGATTAAGATTGTAATTTGTGTTTTTTTTCCAAAATTCACTGCTTGATTAATTTTGTTGTAGAAGCTTGAGAGAAAAAGATAGTAAATACATAGTAACTTTACATTGATTTAAGAGTAATAGCAACACACCTGCTTTTAACTATATATAAATATCTCTATATTGTTCTATACTATCCGCCAGCAAGCGAGCGTTTGAATTGCTGTTGATGTGCATTGTACATGGGCTTGGCCACTTGGATAGTGAGATGAGATCGATCGACTAGATGCTTGTTTATTTGTGTTGTTCTTAATTTAACTTTGTGGAAGGTTGCGAGCCGAATGCGTCATCGACGAGGAGGTGAGTTTGGATTGGGACGGCGAAGAGAAGATAGTTGGGGAGGAAGAAGGTATAAAATCAACAATATCGTCTGGTGTGCGTGAGGATCCTAATGGTACATGTTTGACGCGATCGTTGCTAACTAATAAGATATGCTGTGGCGCGAGGTGGTGGCGGCAATGGGGTGGTTGTGCTGCATGTCCAAGGCTGCACTAGGGAGGCGCGAGCGGTGCCTCCCGCAAGATTCCATTGGGGCGACGCATGGGCGGCAGCCACCCCCAAGACCCTGTTAGCACAATTTCATAACAATATATTTATACTGATTGTTGTGCAAAATAGAACGCTATTGTTTGTAGTTATATTAGTTTATTTCCTCTATATACAATGACACGTCTTATTGTGTGTCCAAGAGGAAGGAAAAAATATATATTTCTAGGTGTTATGTGACTTACCTTTAAAAGGAATAACTCTAATTAGAAGTCCTGTTTTAGATGCCGAGTTGATGAAATTTGTTACCTAAGATATATGTGGTAATTTGATATGAACCCAAATATCTTGTTTTCATTCAAATAAATTATCCCTAGAAATATTTATTTTGAGTAAATATTTCTTTATCGTAGGCATGTTGCAACCACTAACAAGTCCAGTCACCATCACATGTTTACTGCATGGATTCCATATTTGTCACAATATTGGCATAATCGACATGTGTGAGTCATCTATAATCTAAGATGGCCAAATGGATAAGATTATTTGACATGTTTACTGCATGGATTCCACAAGTGCCACAATATTGTTTATACATGTGAAATTTAACATGTAACTCTTGCAACTATTTCAAAAGCCCGTGGCAACGCACGGGCACTCTACTAGTTAGGAGTAAAGATTCCAAATAAATAGTAATTAAATTTTTTAAATTCTATTTTTTGTGTAGATGTTATTGTTAGTTAACAAGCGTGCTTATCAATTTTCATGCGAAATGTGATAGCAATGCTTTTGTCGATGAATAAAACAAAAATAAGTGTAATATCTGAAGGTAAGATTTGGCGTTCAACTTTTTTTTTCACAGGTCAAAATGCTTAAATTTTTCTCCTAAAAATTTGTAGGTAGCATTTGGGTGTGACAATAAACATAATTTGTTTTTTTTTAAATTGGCATTTGCCAAAAACATTTTTGATGCGCAAGAACATATGCTCCTAAGAGCCGAATTGAATTTTCGCTAGTTAGAGGTATCTCTTAGTACCACGCTGTGTGGTTATGCACAGGGATGCACGAGAATGCACCATGTGTCGTTTCCTAGTGCGGTCCCGCATCAAGTCTACTTCGTTGTAGAGCAGAGGTGTTCTACCTCGGAGTGAACCACAGATGTGTCTGAAAAGAGAAAAAAAAAGGTGAAACATAGATATGCTACGTGGTGGAGCACATGTGTCCAGCAGAGCACGAGGGTGGTTCGCTGTCAGTACAAAGTATGCTTCCCAACGAAGCACACTCAAGCTCCATGATGGAGCACAATTGTGCTCCTTTCGGTGAAGCGTATTAAACCGAAAAGGAAAAAAAGAGGATAACGTCATTCATGTCAAGTATTTATTTTCTTTGTAATGTGACATGAATTTATCTGATATTGGCACCAATTGTATTGAACAAAATTTGCAGCAGTTGGAAAATTCAGACAAGTACACTTTGAGCTATTTGGCAAATAATGTAGCATGATGTGTGCATCGGGAGTTCATGACTCCAGAAAAAAATAACACTAACTTGGAATAGTTCAAGCACAAAAGTAATCTTCTTACTCACGGAAAAAAAAGTTAATAGGAGGGAACATGCATCAGATGAAAACATAGGAAGAGATCGAGTGACAGATGCTTGCACAAATCAGATCCAAGGCTATTGCATAAAACAAATCCCTTGCCTTGATGGATCAATTGTGATCATAAATTTACACTCATTAATTCATGGTAAAATTAAGAATCTCACTCGCACTACTGAAAAACATGCCAGTGAAATACTCCTAGACACTTGCAACCAAACTACATAGCTGACACCTTGTTACTTATCTACTCCCCCCGTCCCAAAATAAGAGTCTTGAACTTAGTACAAATTTGTATTAGAGCTAATACAAAATTGAGACACTTATTTTGGAACGGAGGGAGTATTTGTTTCTCTGCTTTGCTCGGTTAAGTAAGACCACCTCTGTTGAGTGCAAAGTGCAGACTACTTCCCCTGCTTTGCTCGGCTAAGTTAGAGTACCACCCGTAAGACTGCACACCGGAAGAGCTTTCTTCTTCTCTTCCTCCTCCGATCACTTCACTCCAGCACACATCCGTGGATATGCTATGCATGCATCACTTGTACATCTCCATGTCCCGTCGACGAGCCATCGCAACGAGCTGAGCTTGAGCACGCCATGCTTCTTGTCTTGCTTCCAGCAGCTCCTGTGGGGACTTGGTCACGTCGGAGGGGTCGATGTAAGGGTCGTTGAACTGCACGGTGTCCACCATCCGCTCCACCTCTCGCCGGGCCTCTGCTCTGCTGCGCTCGATGTCACGCCGACGGCTGGTCTCTTCTTCGGCGGCAGGGCGAGCCCAAGCCTTGGCGAGGCGAGCATTCTCGATCAGTTCGCGCATGCTGATCGGCGGCTTCGGTTGCGTCGCGCTCGCCGGAGATTCAGCGACCTGGTTCTTGGGAATTTTCGGATCCTTGCCGCTGGTGGGACACGGAAGGTTGATCTTGGCGGTGGTGATCGCGACACGGAGCTCGCCGCCGGGGCAGACACCGCGTACGCGCTTCGCCGGCGGCTGCGGCTGCGATCCGTCGCGCACGGACATGGGACGCTTCGGCCTCTTGGCAGCGGCGGGGTTCGCCATCAGGGCAGGGTTCACGCGCACGCGGGAAGAGCACGAGTGAAGGTCGGCGGCGGTGCGGCGCGGGGGCAGAGACGGCGGGAGCACCGTGGTGCCGCCCATGGTCGCGGCCGTGGAATGCGAGAGCAACGGATCAGACGAACGCGAGATGGCGGCGGGAGGGAGCAAGAGGACGCGGATCGTGATTCTGGGGCAAGAAGGCGAGCTCGCCGGATCGGAGGTCGGGAAGCCGGAGGGGGCAAGAAAGGGTTGGAGCCGGTGGTGTGGCGGCAAAGGAGTAAACCGGATTCTCTCGATGGGGATTGAATCCGAGTTGGGCCCTGAGACGCGCTGTTGGATTTGCTTACATAGAACGCGCTTCGCTTTTCTGTGATTTCGTCCAACAATTCGAACGGGCTAAGCTTCTCCAAACTCAAAGCCCAAATTAAAATTTTGGAAGCCCGTCGCGGCCCAAACCGGACACACGGCCGCTGCAGCAGAGATGGCCGCCGGAGTCAACGCCGATGGCCCTGATCCGGCACACCAGCCTCCGCCCCCAGCCCCTGAAGACGGCGCCGACTCCGAGGACGAGGACTACGTGGGCGGCGGCGACAAGCCCCGGTGGCATTCTCAGCCGTGGCCGCCGACGGCAGCCACCTCGAGCCGTTCGCTCGGGCTCGGAGCATGTCCGCGACGCGGGGCGAATCGAGAGCTCCGGCGTGCTGCGGGGCACCGGCAGCGGTGTTATACGGCCTCGAGCTCGGGGCAGCCCGCCGCCCGGTAACCTCCACCACCCTGTAAGCGCTCGTATTTGTGGCTTTCGTATTGTGTACAGTACAGAAGCATATATAATTGCACATACAGAAGCATTATTCAGGACCAATTTCTTGCGAATTTACACCAGGATTGAAGAGCACCACGAGAGAAAAATGGCCGGACAATCTGATGGCGTTGGCGTAACTGACTAGCTCCTCTGCCTGTGGAAGCATTTGAGCCTCCCGCAGAGCATCACCAGGACAAGAACCACCTTCCCCAGGTCGCTCCACCACCCGGAGAAGCTGTACGGCATGTCCTGGCAGACGCTTTGCTTCTCCGGGTGCGGCAGCCTCGCGCAGCTGTAACCGATGGACAGTCCTACGTTCCTATACGCGCTGCACGCGTGGAAATCGATTCAGTCACAACACAAGCAGTTCCTGAAGAATTATGAGAGGGCTAAAGTTTCAGAAGATTTCAGTGTGTTCGGCTAATTACCTTATGACCTCGAAGATCATGTTGAATGTGGAGAAATTGAGAGGGTCGGCGGAGAGCGATCTCCTCTCGGTGATGCAGACCAGCATTATCAGCACCGCGGTGCAGGCTAGTGGTGAAAACAGCATTTTATTCAGTGACAGTCTTCTCTTGTTTGCCCCATCCTTGTGTTCTGTGATGCCCCTCTTGTCACGTTCATGCAGTGAGAGAAATGATGTCGAGGCTGGAATGCACCTGAAAATGTACAGATACTTGTTAATTGTTCCTGTGGTTGTTTGCCTGCCAACAATAACTTAGAGGGAGCGGAGCTTACCACATGGCGATGAATAGTACTAAAGCCGCAGGAGCGACGAGGGAGCAATCGATGGAATTCTCTCCTGCCTGCCTTGTGTTCACCGCCATGAACAATGCGTTGGTGATCTTCTGGTTGGGGGTCAGCCCTGCAAACACTGCCGAATTCCAGTTCAAGCAGCACAAGAGTGTGATGGCAACGGCTATGAGAGCAGCGACCGAGGCTGTGAGGAATACTGTCTGCTGGGTAGGCAGCAAGTGGTTGAAACCCACACCCTTTGTGTTGTTCATCATGAACTCAAACTCTTCAGGTTTAGCTCTGGTTATTCTTAGTCCTCTCAGTGCCCATATCACCAGCCTCAGAAAGACAGGAAGCAAGGTGTTGCCTGCAAGAATCTGGCCAGTGAGTAGCAGGAGGAGGCCCTGGTTTGAGGAAAACACCGCCATGCTCTCGTTCGTTGGAATCAGCCCTCCATTGGTGAAAGAAGAGACAGTGACTGATATGGAGAAAAGCATGGTATTGATACTTTTCCTTGTTAGCACATCTCTTGCAGTTGAAACATGTGCTACGTACAAGAACACCAATAGAGAACCTACAAGAAGAATCGAGACCATGTATGCCAACAGCACAAACCCTATGTATCTGAGGCAACTCTTCTTGAGGCTAATGGTATTAATTGATGGTGTTGCCGGGATTGCCTCTTCTATCTGCGACTCATCTTGCACGGTAACCGATCTAACTCTACTATCTTCAGGATCATGCTTGTTTTGCTTGCTCAACTCGTGAATATGGCCAAGCAGGGAAACAAACATCTCACTTCCTAACAACATCAAGAGAGTTAGGACAACTACTTGAGAGCTAGAAAGATCCTCCATTTTAATGGTAGCTAATCCTGTAACTGTGACTGCAGATGTCGAAAGGAAAAATATGTCGACATAGCGAGGACTATAGTTAGGGTTGCTTGGCTTCAGCGCCATCAAGGCAACAAAACCAAGTACATCAATGATAACAAAATAGGATAAGTGAATCAAAAGTGGGCTAAGATGGAAAGCAATGAACCGAAAAATGAACACAGATGAATTGCTGACATGCCTTGCAGAACTGAGAAAAATTGGCAGCCGGATAGGCATTGGAGTTAGATAGATGGCAGCGCCTCTATATCTTTGATGTATGTGCCTTGATTCAGCAGGCAACTACAAGTACAAGTGAGCAATGGAAGTATATATACAGCCCGGTCAAAGTTAGTGGACAAGCAGACATGGGCAATACGGTTTGAGATGCCTTCCATAATTTTTCTTTGGAAAAAAAGATACCTTTCAGAACTTAATGCTATGCGTGCGGGCATGCAGATCGAGCTTAGAAAAGAACAGTTTGAATGCGTGCTAAATTTTTGTCCCACCATTTGCCAATTGTCATCTTTCTAAAGGCAACCATGACCAGCTCACCAGAGTAGGCAAGTGAAAGTGTTGTTTACATTGAAGGCAATTTGCCAATTGCCATGCCACTAAGGCAACCTTGATCAGGTGGTGTAACAGCTCGTATGTTCTGGTTGTGGAATTTCCCAGAAGTTATGGTAATCTTTTTTTGGATGGATGTAAGAGCACCTCTGAATTTTTCATTGTAAAGTGCAAACAAGAATGTGCATAAAACGATTTTGGTACTTTGCATTTGGCTCTTCCCTTGAAGACAATTTTTCCCGTTGCCATGCCAATAATCAGGTGGTGGAACAGCTCGTATGTTCTGGTAGTGGAATTGCCTGGAAGTTATGGTCAACTTATTTTAGATGGATCTAAGAGCACCTCTGAATTTTGCATTGCAAAGTGCAAACAAGAATGTGCATAGAGCGGTTTTGGTACTTTGCATTTGGCTCTTTCCTTGAAGATGTCCAGCAATAATGAGTCAGAAAGCGATTGCAGCTGCTATGCTACAAGGACACAGAGCATGTTTAGCTGTAATGGAACTCATGGCTAGGAAGTATTCTATGCCATGCTTCAAGGGAAATGTACAGACAGAAGTGGACAAGAACCTTTCTCAGTTAGTCCCTTTCTAGTCAGTTCCCTGCTGACCATGGTACATCACAAATCCAGGATGCAGTTACATCTTGATTGGTCCTAAGCTGAGGAGGTAAGATGAGTCCCGAGGTTATTTGAAGTGCATCCGGCTAGGATTTCTCTACTCAAATTGGTGCTCAAATGGGGAGTGTTGCTTGATTGGAATCTTGAGGTAAAATCTGTAAATGTTACGGACTGAAGATGCTAATGGATTCACCTCACTTTGGAAGAGGACCCCAGAGAAGGTTCACTGAACTCAATAGCTCTACCCCTTTGCATGATTTGGCGTTTGTTGTGACTTTAGCTTCTATGATGGCCTTTCGTGTTCTGTTTGTACAATTATTTCTTCAAGTGAATCATTTGTGCAGTACTCAGACTGGATAGCGCCTCAACAAAATATACCAAGGTATTGTTCATTATTTCCATGCAGATTTTAGGCTTTGATTCCATAATCAACTAACCTTTGTTCAAAGCCATCAAGGAAACAAAACCAAGTATGTCGATGAAAAAAATATAGGACAGGTGAATCAAAAGCAAGCTAAGATCGAAAGCAATGGACTGAAAAATAAACACGGATGAACTGATGATATGCAGCTGGCTAGGCATTGGAGTTAAATGGAGTGGTTCGAGCTCTTCATAGTGTATGTTCCTGGCATTTACAAGTAAAACTTTATCAATGGAGTATTGGAGTATATCATCAGTTCTTAAATTTTAATCTTTGGAAAAAGATACCTTTCAGAATTTAATGTTATGTCTTAGGATCATGCACCAACATGCTAAATGCACGCTAAAGCAGCATAGAAAGAACAGTTTGCATGTGTACTAAAATTTCCTCCCACTATTTGCCAATTGTCATCTTTCAAAGGGTAACCATGACCACATCACCAGATTAGGCAAGTGAAGGCTTTGCTTCCATACGAAGACAAATTGCCAATTGCCATCCCGCCAAGAGCGACCTCGACCAGGTCACCAGGAAAGTGTTGCTTACATAGTTACATGTATGGTGCTACTGGTAGTGGAGTTTCCCAAAAGTTATGCCAAACTTATATTTAATATGTAAATCGATATAAGAGCATCTCTGAATTTCACAATGCAGAAAAAAATAAATTCACAATGTAAACAAGAATGTGCAGAAAATGATTATGGAACTCTGCATTTGGTTCTTCCCTTGAAGTTGCCCAGCAGTGATGGTCAGAAAAGTGATTGTGGTGCTATGAAACAAAACGATGACACGCTGCATGTCTTGCTGTGACCGAACTCATGGCCAGGAAGTGTTCTAATGCCATGCTTCAAGGGGCATGCATAGACCACCAGTGGACAGGAAACTTCCCTCAGTTAGTCACTTTCTAGTCTGTTGCTTGCTAGCCATGGTGCATCATAAATGAGGCATGCTGTTGTTACATCTTGATTGATCCTGAGCTGAAGAGATAAGATGAGTCCAAAGGCTATTCTTTCAGATACGACTGCGACTTCTAATAGGGCCGACATACTCAAATGATAATTGTTCGGATGGAAAGTCACTGCTCACTGAAAATCGAGGTAAACCTGTTATTGTTATTGATATGAAGATGCTAACGAGTAGTTACTTTGGAAGAAGACACCAGACAAGGTTCAGTGAACTCAGTAACCAGCAACTGAATGGCTCTATCGCTTTGCATGATTTCTGCGTTCACTATAACTTCGCCTTCCCTGGTGGCCTTCCGTGATCTGTGTGTACAATTATTTGTTAGCATGAATTGATCACCACATGTTCACGTCCCGAAGCAATTAAGCGTTAGTGCAAAACTCAGGCGTGTTAGCTGGATCTTCATGCTTTCTCTGCCTGTTGACTAGAATTGTGCAACGCCTTTGGAAGACCTCAACAAAATATACCAAAGGTATTGCTCATTGTTTTAATTCAAATTTCAGGCTTTGAGTTTCGATAATTAAGTAAAAAAAAATCTAGTTTCTCCTGGAACTTCTGTGTACTATGTACTACAATGATAGAGCAACATTAGCTGTGCTTATAAATAGGGTGTCAACAAGTTTTTTCTATATTGTAAATTGTGTGAAGTAATACTAACCCTGCCCTAACAACAAGAATAAGAATTCAATTGTCTTTCCGCTGGAACCCTGCGGAATTCACGTCAAGATGCCACACGTTGATAGATGGTTTCCATTGCATGCCCAACATCCACCAACATATTTTTCCATCCACTGATCCAGCTAGAAACCTGATTCGTCTTGCAAGTACGCGACAGTTATACCAGTTTGGCACACTTGCCTTTGCAATTAGTCTTGGCCAACTGTATCATACTCTCCAGGATTTACCTGTGGACACGGCGAACACCTTAAGCCTTCCATAGAGCATGACCAAGACTAGCAGAAACTTTCCTCCGTCACTCCACCATCCAGAAAAGCTGTATGGCTTGTCCTGGCAGATGATCTCTGGGTGCAGCTGATGCAGCCTAGAACAACTATAACCAGTGGATAGCCCAACGTTGCCGTATGCACGGCAAAACAAAGCATACAAAGTTAATCTCCTTACTGAAATGCATTCACGAGTTAGATTTTGCCTTCTAAGTTAGTTTAGGGAGTGCCGTGTCTAGCTCTTGCAGACACAAAGTGCTCTGTTTATGAATTAACTTCATTCTTATGTTATGCTGCAATTGCCATTTATGTCTAGTCTACGCTACCATTGCCTTGCTAACTTCTCTCCATCTTTAGTTAGGGAGAGTAATGTAAGTTTTTTTTTATCACATGAAAGAATAACACACCTGATGACCTCAAATATCATGTTCAAGGTGGAGAAGTTGAGTGGATCGTTTCTGAGCCTTCTCCTTTCAGTGATGCAGGCAACTATCACAAAGATGATGTTACATCCGAGCGGTGAGAATGCCAAATTCTGCACCAACGACCCTCTCTTGGCTTTCCCTTTTGTGTTCTCATTGGTGGTTTTAGTATCTCCATTGGGTGTTGCAAATGTTGCTGATGATGGCAAATACCTGAGACCAAGAAGTAAATTATCGCACATGAATTTGAGATTCCAAAGCCAGTAAGTTGTACCTACTTATCAAATGATATGAAATGAAACATCAATTAATGAAGTGCAATGCACTCATGAACTTACATCATGACGATGAATAGTACTATAATGACAGGGGACATGAGCGAGCAGTCAATGGAATTCTCCCCTGAGTGCCTCGCATTCACCACCATGAAGAATGCATTGACAGTCTTCTGATAAGAGCTGAGCCCATCAAACACTGAAGAATTCCAATCAACGGCGCAGAACATCGTGACCCCAGCTGCTACAAGGCCAACGACCGTCGAGGAGAGAAATGCAGTCGGCAACCTAGGAAGCAGATTAGCAAAATGCACCTCCTCAGGGTTCTTGATCATGTGCCGCAGCTCCTTCACCTTTGTGAGCCTCCCCAGGAACCATACCAATAGTCTCAGGAAGAGAGGGAACAATGTGTTGCCTGCCAGAATCTGGCCACTGAGCAGCAGCAAGAGGCCTGAATTCTTTGAGAAGATAACCATGTTCTCATTTGTGGGCACGAGTCCTGCATTCGCACAGGAAGCGACGGTGACTGATAGTGAGAAGAGCACGATGTTGATCCCTTTCTTGTTCAGTGGGGCACTTGCAGTTGGCACATGAGTTATATACAGAAAAACCAGCAGAAAGCCCAAGACATGGATCACGGCAAAGTACCCAAAGACCACATATCCTAAGCACTTGACAGGCCTACTCCTCTTCAACTCTGTACATTTCTTGGGTGGAATTGCATGAGCTGCTTCTTCAAGCTGCGACTCATCACAGAGTGCCACGCTATTCGCCAAGTCTATCTCTTGAAGCTCGACAGGAACTGAGCTGATCTTCATGCTTGGAAGATCTGGCATGTCTTGATGGTTCACTCTAAGCATGAGGCCTAAGAGTGAAACAAAGATCTCCCCTCCTGCAAGCATGAGCAGTGTCAAGACCACAATTTGAGAGCTTGAGAGGTCCTCCATCGTGATGGCGCTGAGGCCAGAAACTGTTAGAGCAGAAGTTGACAAGAATAACATGTCAATGTAAGGAGGGCTGAAGTCAGGGTTGCTTGGTTTCAGCGACATCAAGAGGACTGAACCAAGTATAGCAATGGCAAGGAAGTAGGACAGTTGGATCCAGAAGGGGTGAACATGCAATGCAACAAATCGATAGACAAAAGCTATTGAATCGACAACATATCTACTGATACGGCAAAAGCTATGCAGCTTGATATGGATGAAATCCTGGTAAAATCTTTTCACCCGGCCCATGGTGCTATGTATGAGTGTGAGAAACAAATGCATATGTCTGTGACAAGATAGGTCGCATACTGGTGCTACTTATATGCGCGCACTGCATCACTGGCTTGGTACCATGAGCAGATCAATCTATCCTACGATTCTAGTTCTGGTTTAACAAATAATGATAGGACGGCAAGCCCACTACAATCATGTTATTCTCAATCAATCAGTAGTACATTATTATTTCTCTGAGGTCTTTTGCAAGATAAACATTGTCACTCACAATCATATACAGTTAATTATGTGTGCCTTCATTCACAATAATGCAGTCTTGTTTATTGGAGGTTGACGAAGAGTAATATCCACTAGCATTTCGAGTATGTCACATGTGCAACTGCATGAGTGTGTGCCATACAGACCAATCAGGAGGGAGAACCATCAATAATTGCAGGTAGTCTGTCCGTAGTCAGACTACGTCGTACATGTTCCATGTTAGCAACTTCATGGTGTAGTAGACTAGGATCAAAGCATCTTCCGTTTGCTGGTCAAAGAGAGTAGGATATAGCACTAGAAGGATACATGCCATGTTGCTTCCTTGCATAATTTGCACTTGGTTGTCCTTTCAGTTGAGCTCAGGGCAAGCCGGCCGGTGAGCAGTGGCAGAGCCAGAAACTCAATATAGAGGGGGCCAAACATGTTATATAATGTTAGACATGGACAAATCATCTAAATCTTGCTATTTGTTTGACAAATGGAGGATTAAGAGCACATATAGTTGTATTTATGAGAGCATTGGGGGGGGGGGGGGGGCTTTTTATTTCTCTATTATTGGTCATCACCAGGCTTTGTTTTCAGTTTCTCGTACCAAACTGTGATGGTGGTTTTGGCGGGGGTGCTAGTTCAGCAAGTTGCTTGAGATACTTGCACATGTTTATTCGACTATTTCACGACATTCCGACTTGAGCCTCCCCATGCCAAGTTTTCTGTTAATTTTTTTCTTCTTGGTTGCAAATCCTGCAGGTACTACTCATGTTCTCTGGAAAATGTTCTGCAGTTGGATTGGTGATCATGCTGAGTGAAAAAGCTCATTCTTCAGTTTATTAGTTTATTCTACGATGATGCTGATACTTGCAGCTGTGGAAGGTTGCACTTGCATCCCACATTACTAGGAACCGACCTGGCGGATCATATTCCTTGCGTACCGCGGGGGATAGAGATCAAACGCTCACCCCTAAAAAGAAAATCCCTGGTACGCAATCACGCGAGCGCCATGAGCTATATGGATCGGCCCATTCTGGACCGGTTTTATTTTCTTATTTTTCTTTTGGTTTTTTCTTCTTTCTTCCTTTTTATGTTTTATTTTCTTGTTCCTTTTTCAAATAAAATTCGTGATTTTTTACTTCCCGAATGTATTTTCAAATCTGTGAACTTTTTTTTGAAAATCTCAAATGTTATTTCAAATTAGTGAACTGTTTTCGTGAACATTTTGAAAATAATGAACAAAGTTTCAATTTCATTAAAAAATTATAATACATGAACACTATTTGACATACGCGAACAATTTTCAAATTCTTGAACATTTTTTGAAGTGCGAGAACATTTTACAAATCATGAACATATTTTTGAAATTTCATAACAGTTTTTGAATCTGTGATCATTTTTTGAATGGCGAACATTTCGACAGACATTTTTTGAAATTTGGGAACAACTTTCGAAATTTGTGAATATTTTTGGAGTCCGCGGATATTTTCTGAAATTTACAAACATTTTTTTAATTTGTAACATTTTTCAATAGTGAGCATTTTTTAAAATTCGTGAACTTATTTTGAGATCTGAATATTTTTCAAGTTTATGAACAATTTTCAAATTTTTTGAACATTTTTTAAATCACAAATGCTTTTTTAAATGCGAAAAAGCAGTAAAGAAAAAAAGGAAAATAATAAAAGGAAAAAATGGGGTGCCCTACCCCGCAATGGGTCGGCCCAAAAGCACTGGGGGGTGCATGTTTGTTTGCCCGCGCCGTCCTGCGCATCTGGGCTCCCAAAGCGTGCGCGAAAGGGTGGGGGTGCATGTTTGTTCGTTGCATAGGTCGCTGAATATGAGGTCCCAATCGGCCTGGCAGGGTGGCCTATGTCCAGTCCAGGAGGCCCACTTGGGTGGATTAATGGTGCGTCATCAAGATGAAAGTTATGATAATAGTCTATGATACTATGCACTGTAATGGTATATCATACATTAGTATATTATATACTTCCTATTGTGACGAGCCTTACCACTCAGGAACAACCTGGTTGACTTGGCTATTAGTAAACCATAACCTTGTCAGCCCTATATAAGGCAAGGTTAGGACATTTGGGGGTAACAAGTTTAACTTTCCCGTGCCCGCTCCTATGAGTGACCAGGGGATACCCTAGCTCGTCGCCCCTCTCTCCTCCCATCCCGGGTTCCTTCCCTGCCGCCGCAATGAGGGGCTGCCGAGTAAAGCCCGATCGACATAGGTGGCGGCGGGGCCTTGTTTCCTCTCATCTCGATCCACTAGCTGGCGTGAGATGGCTTCGCAGGCGGGGGCGCTAGGTTGCCATAGGGCCGAGCGGCGCAACAGCGAGGGTGCAGGGTGGCAGTGTCTTCGCGTGGCAGTGCGGTAGTGTCCAGGAGCTTGCTTGTGACGCGGCGACTGCGAAAACCTTCTGCTCGGGCGGGTGGGTGCGAGACGGCCTTCGGCTCGATCCGGATGGATCTGACACCGACGAGCCGTCGTGTGGCGTCGGTCGAGGGTGCCCGGCTTCCCCATGGGCGCCGACTAGTAGTGGGCGGCATGGCAAGGGGTGGTGTGGGTAGTGAGTGCCCAGGGTGGCGGGTCCAGATCCTGCCATGTGGTCGGTGCAGGTTGTGGAGCGGTTAGGGTTGCGATCAGCCGCGTCCTCCTTGGCTTCCAAAACGGGGAGGCAACGGCGTGGTGGCGGTGGTGCCTGCCCAGTAGCGCTAGGTTCGTAGTGACGATCTTCTCTTGCTAGCACGTGGCGGCAGGGCATTGCAGGTTGGTGCGTGACCCTCGACGATGGGGTGGCGATAGCGGAGCGGGTCATGTGGAGCTAATGGAGGTGGATGCTTGGCGGGCGGAGATACCACAAGTTTTTTCTATATTGTAAATTGTGTGAAGTAATACTAAGCTTGCCCTAACAATCTATATCTATACCTACTAATAAAAGAAGAAGCATTTCTTACCACCTAATTTTGCCTGTCCCATAATTTTTGCCCGTCCGTCTCAAAAATCTTCGTACACCCATTTCCCTTCCGTCTCTAAAAAACTACTCACGTCTACTCTGGCCCGAGAGAAGAACGAAATCCAACACCCCGCAGACCAAATTAACCAGCCCGTGTGATGCGGTCGGTGGCCCAAGGAATCAGGCCCACCTATCCCGACAAACCAGACCCATGCAAAAAGTGCTTAAGCATAAAATCAAACACGCAACCTCGTGTTGAGCACATAATGCCATAACCAACCGAGCCAAGTTATGTTATGTATTAAACGAAGATCAACTCGCCTGTCAAATAATACCACATCTCCCCCTTACATGTGATCCACCCAATTTATATATGTCATTGATTTCCTGAGAGTTAAGAAGTCGTCATGGGAATAGGAGCCCCCTGAGAGGGGGTTGGCTCATTCTACACACACACACAAGAGGAGGAGAGCTAGCTCTTTCTTCCTTCTTCGTCCACACAGCTCAAGGAGCACCATTTTAGCTCTTGTGATCCCCATAGTTGATCCAGCAGGACTAGGGGTGTTACCTTCCTGGAGGACCCCGAACCTAGGTACGTCTTGCGTCCCTGCTCGCTCGTGCCCAATCTCGCTTCGGGAACCCACCGGCGTTCTTTGGCCCCAACCAACTCGATAAGCCTACCCATGGCATCTGCCATGAGAACACCATGACAGCAGCTCCTCCTTGCACATGGTGGAGAGGCGATCGGGAGGGGGGACACCAGACTGCGACCACTCGAGGAGGACCTCCAGGTGTTGTTCGTACTCCTAGTCCGCTGTGGCACAGGAGAGCACGATCTCCTCCTTTATCGACGAGACGGTGAAGGTGGAAGGCCCGGGAGAACGTGGGCGTTTGTGCCATGATTTGGACGGAGAGCCGAATCCATCCGCTGGTGTCGAAAACCAACCGGAATTGCCCATCGTTGAGGAGAGGAGCAGCTATGGCGGTGAGCTGAGAGGAGAGGAGTGACATCGCGGGGTGTGGGTATGAGAGAGGATGTGTTTTGGCTAGCGCTAGAGCCCTCCATAAATAGCCGGGGCAGGCAGACTGATGTCGCTTCAATGCGGCGCAACGGCTGAAGAAGGCTTCTTGGTTGCCGCATCTGCATTGAAGCGCCACCGCTCTCCCGTTAGGACACGTCGCTATGACCGGCAGCGTCTAGCTGTGTCTGCTCTGGAGTGGCTGACCGACATGAATGCACAATGAACGTTCGAGAGTGGTACACACACCAAGAGGGTTTTGCGTAGGAGCGCATAGTCGGACACGTACATGGTATGAGTCCAGACGCTTGCATACCTCTCCTGGGTATGGAACCGGCCTAGCAGATCATATTCCCTGCCTACCGCGGGGGGATAGAGATCAAACGCGCACCCCAAAAAGAAAACCCCTGGTAGGCAATCATGCGAGCGCCATGAAGCTATATGGATCGGCCCATTCTGGACCGGTTTTATTTTCTTATTTTTCTTTTGTTTTTTTCTTCTTCCTTTTTATGTTTTATTTTCCTGTTCCTTTTTCAAATAAAATTCGTGATTTTTTACTTCCCGAATGTATTTTCAAATCCGTGAACTTTTTTTGAAAATCTCTTATTTCAAATTAGTGAACTGTTTTCGTGAACATTTTGAAAATAATAAACAAAGTTTCAATTTCATTAAAAAAATTCTAATATGCGAACATTATTTGACATACGCGAACAATTTTCAAATTCATGAACATTTTTTGAAGTGCGAGAACTTTACAAATCATGAACATATTTTTGAAATTTCATAACAGTTTTTAAATCTGTGAACATTTTTTGAATGGCGAACATTTTCTGAATCGACAAACATTTTTTGAAATTTGGGAACAACTTCCAAAATTTGTGAATATTCTTGGAGTCCGCGGATATTTTCAGAGATTTACAAACTTTTTTTTAATTTGTAACATTTTTCAATAGTGAGCATTTTTTAAAATTCGTGAACTTTTTTGAGATCTGAATATTTTTCAGTTTGTGAACAATATTCAAATTGTTTGAACATTTTTTAAAATCACAAATGCTTCCTTAAATGCGAAAAACTCAGTAAAGAAAAAAAAGAAATAATAAAAGGAAAAAACTGGGGTGCCCTACCCTGCAATGGGTCGGCCCAAAAGCACTGGGGGGTGCGTGTTTGTTTGCCCGCGCCGTCCTACGCACATGGGCTCCCAAAAGCGTGCGCGAAAGGAGAGCTCGTATACGCCGCCCGTGTGCGTCCGATCGTTCTGACTTCGCTGAAGCGAAGCGCACACGGGCCGGCCCAAAAATCTCGCTGTGCGCAAAAAAATGAAAAAAAGAAGAAGCGTATGCGTGGGATCGAACCGACAACCACATGCTCAAATCCAGTGAGGCTACCCAGCCGAGCAAGCTAATGCAACCGCTTTATGCAGCGCCAATCTTGAAGTAGAATGTACAGAGGCAAATCCTTAAAAAAAGTTCAGCATTTTATAATATACGTTGAAGAAATTTTAAATACAGTGAACGTTTTTGTAAAAAAATACTGAAAAATTTAAAATACTAAAATGGACATTTTATGGGTATATGTTAAACAATTTTTTAATATATGATGAACAAAACTTAAATACACAATGAACATTTTCTAAATATACGTTGAACAATTTCATAATATACAATGAACACTTTTGTAATACACCATGAACATTTTCTAATATACATTGAACAATTTAATAATATACAATGAACATTTTTCTAATACATAATGAACATTTTCTAATATATGTTGAACAATTTAATAATATACACTGAACATTTTTTGTAATACACAATGAACAATTTTACAGTGCAAGGTGAACTATGTGATAATATATGATGATAATTTTCTTAATACATTGAAGATTTTTGTAACACGCGGTGAACTTTTTATACAAATACACAATAATGAGAAGAAGAACAGAAACCGAAGATAAAAAAGGACACATAAAAGAAAGAAAATGAAAGGACAAAAAGGAATCAGAAAAGAAAAAGAAAATACCGGAAGAAAACAACTGAAACCGGCCAAAACAGTGAAAAAACTGGAAGCAAGAAAACCATAAAAGAAAAACGAAAAAACCCCCCGCAAGAAACAGGGAAGACAGCAGCGAACGATCCGTACGTGGGCCGGCCCAAGTGGTGACTTGCTTCAGCGAAGGCTCCTCCTTTTGACGCCCGCGGGCGTCAAATAGGATTTGCCGCGCGAAAGGGGGGGGGGGGTGCGTGTTTGTCCGGCGCATAGGTCGCTGAATATGATGAGGTCCCAATCGGCCTGGCAGGGTGGCCTATGTCCAGTCCACGAGGCCCACTTGGGTGGATTAACGGTGCTTCATCAAGATGAAAGTTATGATAATAGTCTATGATACTATGCACTGTAATGGTATATCATACATTAGTATGTTATATACTTCCTATTGTGACGAGCCTTACCACTCAGGAACAACCTGGTTGACTTGGCTATTAGTAAACCTTAACCTTGTCAGCCCTATATAAGGCAAGGTTAGGACATATGGGGGTAACAGGTTTAACTTTCCCGCGCCGCTCTTGTGAGTGACCAGGGGATACCCTAGCTTGTTGCCCCTCTCTCTCCTTCCATCCCGTCTTCCTCCCCCTGCCGCCGCGATGAGGGGCCGCTGAGCAAAGCCCGATCGACATAGGTGGCGGCGGGGCCCTATTTCCTCTCCTCTCGATCCACTAGCTGGCGTGAGATGGCTTCGCAGGCGAGGGCACTGGGTTGCCATAGGGCCCAGTGGCGTGATAGCGTGGGTGCAGGGTGGCAACGTCTTCGCGTGGCAGTGCAGTGGTGTCCATGAGCTTGCTTGTGACACGACTACTGCGAAAACCTTCTCCTCGGGCGGGTGGGTGCGAGACGGCCTTTGGCTCGATCCAGCTAGATCTGACGCCGACGAGCCATCGTGTGGCGTCGGCCGAGGGTGCCCGGCTTCACCGTGGGCGCCGGCTTGTGGAGTGGGCGGCATGACAGGGGGTGGTGTGGGCGACGAGTGCCTAGGGTGGCGGGTCCAGATCCTGCCATGTGGTCGGCACGGGTTGTGGAGCGGTTAGGGTTACGATCAGCCGCGTCCTCCATGGCTTCCAAAACAGGGAGGCAACGGCGTGGTGGCGGTGGTGCCTGCCCAGTAGCGCTAGGTTTGTAGTGACAGTCTTCTCTAGCACGTGGCGGCAGGGCATTGCAGGTTGGTGCGACGGCCCTCGACGATGGGGTGGCGATAGCGGAGTGAGTCATGTGGAGCTGATGGAGGTGGATGCTTGGCGGGCGGAGATACCACACGTTTTTTCTGTATTGTAAATTGTGTGAAGTAATACTAAGCCTGCCCTAACAATCTATATCTATACCTACTAATAAAAGAAGAAGCGTTTCTTACCACCGTAATTTCGTCCGTCCCATAATTTTTGCCCGTCCGTCTCAAAAACCTTCGTACACCCGTTTCCCTTCGTCTTTAAAAAACTACTCACGTCTACTCTGGCCCGAGAGAAGAATGAAACCCAACACCCCGCAGACCAAATTAACCAGCCCGTGTGATGCGGCTGGTGGCCCAAGGAATCGGGCCCACCTCTCTCGACAAGCCAGACCCATGCAAAAAGTGCTTGAGCATAGAATCAAACACGCAACCTCCTGTTAAGCACATAATGCCACAACCAACCGAACCAGGTTATGTTATGTATTAAAGAAGGTCAACTTGCCTGTCAAATAATACCACATCGCCCGCTTACATGTGATCCACCCAATTTATATATGTCATTGACTTTCCTGGGAGTTAAGAAGTCGTCTTGGGAATAGGAGCCCACCCTGAGAGGGGGTCGGCTCATTCTACACACACACACACGCACGCACACACACACAAGAGGTGGAGAGCTAACTCTTTCTTCCTCCTTCCACACAGCTCAAGGAGCGCCATTTTAGCTCTTGTGATCCCCATAGTTGATCCAGCAGGACTTGGGGTGTTACCTTCCTCGGAGGGCCCCGAACCTGGATACGTCTTGCGTCCTCCTTGCACATGGTGGAGAGGCGATCGGGGGGGGGGGGGGGGTGCACCAGACTGCGACCACTCGAGGAGGACCTCCAGGTGTTGTTGGTACTCCTAGTCCGTTGCGGCGGAGGAGAGCATGATCTCCTCCTTTATCTACGGGACGGTGAAGGTGGAAGGCCTAGGAGAACATGGGCGTTTGTGCCATGATTTGGACGGAGAGCTGGATCCATCCGCTGGTGTCGAGAACCAACCAGAATTGCCCATCGTTGAGGAGAGGAGCAGCGATGCGACGAGCTGAGAGGAGAGGAGTGAGGTCGTGGGGTGTGGGTATGAGAGGGGATGTGTTTTGGCTGGCGCTAGAGCCCTCCATAAATAGCCAGGGCAGGCGGACCGATGCCACTTCAATGCGGCGCAACGGCTGAAGAAGGGCTTCTTGGTTGCCGCATCTGCATTGAAGCGCCACCGCTCTCCCGGTAGGCCACGTCGCTATGACCGGCAGCGTCTAGCTGTGTCCGCCCTGGAGCGACTGACCGACATGAATGCACAATAAACGTTTGAGAGCGGTACACGCAACAAGAGGGTTTTGGGTAGGACCGCATAGTCGGACACGTACATGGCACGAGTCTAGACGCCCGCATACCTCCCCTGGGTATGGTGCCGGTTGGCGGGTAATTTAGACATGCGTGGACGCATTTGGCACCGTGTTGAATGTAAAAAATAGTCTGGGCATCACGGTCCGAACATTTGCGGGCGATTTGCCGTACGGCTTTGAAGATGCCTTTACTCTTTACACATTGTATAGTTGGAGGCGTTGCATTAGTGGAAACACTTCTTATCAGTGGCCACCTAGCTAGTTAATGCCTTCGCTGATGATGTCTTTATCTAGAGCTAATTTATACTGATTTAAATATCTTCGATTCGTCCTCCTCCAAGATCCGTGTATGCTTTAGGACAAAGTTATGGCCGTATATTTTGCACATAACTTAATTATTGCAAGTCACTTTCTCATGCCAAGGAAACGACAATTTTTTTTCATGTTCAATTTGAAGACTGCTGAAATCTTTGTGTTTGATTGTACGGATAGATAGCACAGTGTTTCCAGTTCCAGCTGAAGAATTTTGTCATTTTGTATGTTCTCGATTCGAAAGGTTTTTTTAGGGGTTCAATTCGAAAGGTTGTTCTCTCTCGCATGCCCTCAGCCGATTGGGCCCCAATCTTCTGGGCAGTAGAGCCAACTAATATGCTGGGCTTAAATTTTAGGGATTATTCCATTTGTGCCCCCAATTCCTTAGTTGTGCTTAGTTTTTCCCACGCTCCAAACTTTTGCTCAGTTTTTGTAACACCCACGATGTGGCTATATCTCCCACGTGTCGAAGCACGACTTAGATGCATAACCGCATTGTGGTTTTGTTACAAGAAGGGTCATCTTCACACAATCCCATGTAATGAACAAGACTGGGATAAGGAGTTGGCTTACAATCGCCACTTCACACAATGAACATAAATAAATCATACATCATTCAGAGTACACACATAGTCCGACTACGGACAACACCAAAAGAAAAGAAGATAACCCAACTGCTAGATCCCCGATATCATACATCATTCAGAGTACACACATAGTCCGACTACGGACAACACCAAAAGAAAAGAAGATAACCCAACTGCTAGATCCCCGATCGTCCCAATTGGGCTCCACTACTGATCAACATGAAACGAAACATAACAACAACTAAGATCTTCGTTGAGCTCCCATCTGAGCTCGGTTGCATCATCTGCACTGGTATCATCGGCACCTGCAACTGTTGTGATAGTATCTGGTGAGTCACGAGGACTCAGCAATCTCAAAACCCGCGAGATCAAGACTATTTAAGCTTATGGGAAAGAAAGGGATAAAGTGGTGAGGTTGCAGCAGCGACTAAGCATATATGGTGGCTGACATACGCAAATAAGAGCGAGAAGAGAGCAAACGGAACGATCGTGAAGCTAGCAATGATCAAGAAGTGATCCTGAACTCCTACTTACGTCAAACATAACCCAAAACCGTGTTCACTTCCCGGACTCCGCCGAAAAGAGACCATCACGGCTACACACGCGGTTGATGCGTTTTAAAGAGGTCAAGTGTCAAGTTATCTACAACCGGACATTAACAAATTCCCATCTGCCACATAACCGCGGGCACGGCTTTCGAAAGTTTATACCCTGCAGGGGTGTCCCAACTTAGCCCATGATAAGCTCTCGCGATCAATGAAGGATATACCTTCTCCCAGGAAGACCCGATCAGACTCGGAATCCCGGTTTACAAGACATTTCGGCAATGGTAAAACAAGACCAGCAAAGCCTCCCGTTGTGCCGACAAATCCCGATAGGAGCTGCACATATCTCGTTCTCAGGGCACACCGGATTGTTCAAACTTCCGGTAGGCCAACCCAGAGTTGCCCCTGGTGGCCACCGGCGGTTGATAGGTTGGACCAACACTCACGACGAGCACTGGCCCAGGGGGGGGGGGGGGGGTAAAATAAAGATGACCCTTGAGTCTGCAGAAACCAAGGGAAAAAGGCTTAGGTAGGCAAATGGTAAAACCAAGGTTGGGCCTTGCTGGAGGAGTTTTATTCAAAGCAAACTGTCAAGGGGGTCCCATAAATCACCCAACCGCGTAAGGAACGCAAAATCTGGGAACATAACACCGGTATGATGGAAACTAGGGCGGCAAGAGTGGAACAAAACACCAGGCATAAGGCCGAGTCTTCCACCCTTTACCAAGTATATAGATGCATTAATTAAATAAGAGATATTGTGATATCCCAACATAATCCTGTCCACCATGGAGCAATCTTCAACTTCACCTGCAACTAACAACGCTATAAGAGGGCTGAGCAAAGCGGTAACATAGCCAAGCAATGGTTTGCTAGGAATGGTGAAAAGGTTAGAGGCTGACATGGCAACTTGGGAGGCATGGTAAACAAGGGATAGGCAGCGCATCATAGCGATAGAACGAAGCAACTAGCAAGCAAAGATAGAAGTGATATCAAGGGTAATGGTCATCTTGCCTGAGATCCCGATAGGAAGAAGAACGAGTCCATGAAGAAGACAAACGGACGTAGTCGAACGAATCCTCACAACTCTGAAACGAAACCGAAGCTAACGAGAGAAGCAAACAACATGGTAAACAACCATCACATAATCATGGCATGATGCACAACCAAATATGATGCATGTCCAGTTTAATGAGGCATGGCATGGCAAGGTAAAGAAAACAACACTACAATTTAAGTGGAGCTCAATATGCAACGAGTTGCATATTGACGGAACACCACATCAATTATTTAGTTCTCTCTCGGTTATGTGCCCAACAATATTAAATGTTGTTAAACATGGCAAGAGGTGAAGCATAAGTAAACTAACTATTTAGGCAAGTTTAAATGGGGCCGGAAACAACAAACAACAATTCCGGAAAATCCCCACATGTCATTTAGCAATTCAATGCAAACAACAATTTTAAACATTTAAAAGTTGTTATCATGATGCGGATGACATATACAAGTTTATGCAATTTTTATGAAAATGTTGATATGAGCATGTTATGAAGCATTTGTCACCGTGGTGGAATGAAAGGGGTGCCACGGCAACGATAACGAAAATGGTGCCACGGCAACATTTCGATGATCCGACAACTCGTCGAGATGTCGGTGCAAAAGAAAGTGTGGACGTGAGCGAGTCATGCAAGATGGTGGGGTGATCTCGGATTACCAGGTTCCCACGGGACGGCGGCATGGCAAACGAGGAACGTGCAAAGACAAACGGGCACGGTGCAAACACGAGCATCTCATACAACACACATGCATTCGATCACGGTCGGTCATCTCGGTGGTTATACCTTCGAAGCGTGCGTTTTCGGAGCGGTTCGAGTCGTCGAGGGAAGTAGTCGTTCTCGCGGCGGTTGTAGTGGAAGTAGTGGTTCACGGACGTCGTGGAAGTAGTCGTTCGCGGCGACGGTAGAGGTACTCGCGATCTTGGCGACGATAGTGGTACATCTCATAGTGGAAGTAGTTGTTCATGTCCCGTGGATGTTCGGGGTCCACGGGGTCTTCGAGGGTCGACGGTAGTGGTACACATGTCATCGGGGTACTTGTCGGATCCGAGAGGGACTCGGCGAAAAGCATGTCGACGGTAGTTGTACTCATATTGTCGTGGTACTTGGCGATATCTGAGACGGTCTTGCGTATCCGTAGGGTACTTATGAACTTGAGGGTCGACGGTAGTGGAACATGGCGTCCCTGGACTTGGCGATCCAGAGACGTCCGTGGCTCTGGGCCTGGCAACCACAAAAAAAAGGCAGCAGCGACACTACTCCAAGGCAGGGCAAAGGAAAGGGCGAAGCTCCTCCGGCAGGAAGCTGACGAGGTGGAAGGACAACGAGGAGCCGGGGATCTGGGCCTAGCCCATGGGAGTGACCCTGGCGGTCAAAGCGCAGGAGCGGGACGAGGCACGCCCCTCTTCTCCCGGGACGAAGCAGAGGAGAAGGTTGGGCATGGCGCCGGCAGGATTTGCACGGACGATGGCAAGATGAGGCGGAGGTATGGCGGTGCGCCGGTAGCAGGAGGCGAAGGCGGAGATGATGGGGAACGAGCGTCAGAAGAGCAGCGGCGGCAAGGCACTGTCTCCATGGGAGGCGTCGGGAAGAGCTTGATGCGGCAGCCTGGACCATGGGGACGAGGTCTTTGGTTGCAGGGATGGGAGGAGCGGCGGTCTCAGGCGACGAGGAGGAGGCATAGGGGTCGGGACGAGGGCAGCAGGAGGGAGAGATGGCGAGGGACTTGGCGGCGGGGACGCGCGCAGGGTGGCCCTCCGGGAGGCGCGGGGCGACGAGGAGGAGGCCGCAGGTGAGGGAGGAGGAGGCACGGGCGCTGACGAGGGGATCAGGCGCAGGGAGCTCGTCTCCCTGGCTCGATGCGTGTGTGTGTGTGTGTGTGGCGGCGGGCAGGGAACGAGAGGAGGAAGAGAGGCTGCGAGGGAGATGATGATCGAGCAGGGGAGAGGCTAGGGTTAGGTAGGGGCGCGGCTGGGCCTAGGCGCAGATGGGCCTTGGGGGCAGGGCCGGCCTGGCTGCAGGTTGCGGCTGGGCTCTCTCTCACTACTAAAAGAAAAGAAAAAAAAACAGAGATTAAGAAAGAAAAGAAAGAGGGGTTAGGGGAAGAAGTTGGACACGCAGATAGTTTTCCCGAACTCACAAAAATGTGCTTGATCCAAGAAAAATAGAAAAGAGGCACGAATGCAAGATTTAAATTCAAACTTATTTGAATATAATTCGAATGGTATGGACTAGGATAACATTTTGGAAGAGTCCAAAAATGTTCAGAAATTTGGTGGAGCTTGGGAAAATGACGAAAGAATTTATGGACAGAGTTGGAGACCAAGAATTGAGATAACAAAGGCATTGGGATTTATTTGCAAGTGTGTTATGATCAATTCCAAATAATGAAATATTATAGCTCCCTAATAATATTGGGAGCATATGTTATAAAGAGAAAACACCATGTGAATTCCCTCGATTTAAATGGATCGAAGATCCATACAATTTATTTAGTTGAGTTTTAAAAATTAATGATATGATGGCATGATGAAACGATGCAATGCAAGAGATGACATGATGCAATGCAACAAGCAAATAAAACACACGGCGAAACTCGGAATAGCTGGGAGTCTTCTGGAGCGTCGGTCTCGGGGCGTTACACTTTCCCCCACTCTCTTAGCTGAAACTCTCACAAATTTTCATAGCAGACGTTTGCCGTCTTGGCCGTTAACTGACTTGTGGGGCTACGTTGGACTCTGTTGACTGTGGCTGTGGCTTCACTGGTTGGGCCGTGTTTGTGTTCATACGACGGGCCCGTTAGTTTGTTGGTAATAAATTAAAAAGGAAGCCCAATTAAAAAAAGCCTGCTATCGATGGATGCTGCCTGCTATGCATGCCCGGCTTTGGCATCGATGTGGCCTGCTATGCATGTGAACGCCGCCACGAACGCATCTAGTGACCTAGACCTAATCGCATGCATGCACGCCGACACGCGCGCATCGATCCGTGCCGCACGGTTGCCGACACGACATGCACGCCGCACGCACACAACATGTTGCACGGTCGCTCCGCAGCATTGTTTCACGCGTCGCAGGCATACGTGCCGATGGCAGAAGGGGAAGGCTGCACGCTCGCGTCCATATGTCGAGGCATCGGTTCAGTTGTGGGAGGCAGGCAGCCGCCAACGCAGAGCACGCAGAAGGGGGAGGCAAGCAGCTGCCAACGCAGAGCACGCAGAAGGGGGAGCAAGGTAGCCGCCAACGCAGAGCACGCAAAGCACGCTCACATCGATTCACGTTCACACATTGGTTCATGCACGCTCGCATCGATTCATGATCGCATCGGTTCACACACGCACTGAGTCATGATCTACGCCGTTTCCGCGTGTACCCTCTTCGTCTCCCCCGGCTATTTAAACCGCCCTTCATTGCCTCTTCTTCTACAGATCCATCTGCACCTCCCCTTCTCTTCTTCCCCCAAAAGCCAAAGCAAACACACAACAAGAAGCGAGCAAGATGCAGTTCAACGAGCCGACGTTCCAAGAGCCGCCCACCGTGCCGGAACGGCGGTACCCCGCCAACGTCGTCGTCGAGGCATCGCTCCGCATGTGGGCGTTCTCACGCTGGAGGGGTAGCACTGAGCTTGCACGGGGGTTCCTCCGTGCGGGCTTCCACCACCTCCCGGCGGGCTCGCCGCCTATGTTCAACCTCATGGAGCAACGTCCCCACGCCAACGCTCTAATGGTAGGGCTCGTCGTCCACTTCACCAATAGGTTCGATGCCTACTACCTGCTCGGCAAGGTGTATTGGTGTGGGTGCGAGTTCATCGCATTCACCACCTATAACATCTTCACTGACTTTGAGAGCGTCTTCCCCACTCGCAACCGCATGCACAGCCTCCCGTACTACCTTGGCGAGAACGGCCTTGAGGAGGAGCAGTACTGAAGCCGGCGGCGAAGAAGACGGTGAAGCCGGCGGTTAAGGTGAAGACGACGGTGAAGACATGGCGGTGTTGCCCTAGCTACCCTATCTACTATGTAGTGTGAGTTTGGTGTGTGTGTTGCCCGAGCTAGCTACCCTATCTATGTAAGGTTAATTATCTATCGGTATCGTGTTATATGTAAGAACTTGTGTTGCCCTAGCAACCCTATCTAAGTTAAGTTATGTGTGTTATATTAATGCTTTGTTATGTTTGTATTTTGTTTGTCCCAAGTTTAGACACGGCTAATTGACGTGGGCAAAATTAACCAAACTAACTAAAAATGATGTGTTTATATATGCCTTCTAAGAATAAGAACATATTGTACACGGCTTTGGTTTGGGAGCTCTATATTTTTTAGGTATTCTAAGAATACTTTGGTTTCTAGAAATATTGAAGTATCAAATACTTTGAGATGTTTGGCTTTAGTCAAAAGTGTAGTTTTATATGTAGAAAACTACACTATTTTTGAAGTATATAAAAAAGAGGGTTGGACCTCATTTTCCAATACTGAAGTATTGGTTTGCTAGGCATAATAATACCGCGGTTTGCAAATACTTTGATTCTAAAATTACATCACCGCCAAACTAAGCCAGGTTGTGAGCAAGCAAAACAAAAGCACATACGGTGAAGAGAAATCAAAAAAAATGAAGGGACCCATAAAGGAAAGCCAAAAAAATTCCTCAATGAAATAGAAGATATTGGGCAATCAAATTAATGAAAAAATCAATCAGAAACAAAAAAGAACAAAGCAATCGTTCCTAAACAAAAAAAAGAAACATCGCTTGTTTCTGGGCCTCATTTATCCTTTGTGGGCCTATTGCAGCTTGATTCTCTTTAGGCCCGCGAAGTAGGGTTTTTTTCTAGCAGAACTGACAAACTTGAGGACAAAAGTTTGGCAAGTGCGAGAGAGAAGAGATGAACTTGATGTATATCCCTTGTGCTGCTCAAGTACTGCTTACTGTCATCTCACGAGCTAGGGTATGATCCAATACTCAAGGTTATTAGCTAACAAAATAATCCTATCACTGAACTGGTAGTTGTCTTCTACCGAAACTGAAAGTGTCGAAACATAACAGTAAACTGCATACATTCAGAGATCGGCAGTTGCACTAAACAGAGTTGCATTTGAGATAAACAGACTTGGATTGCTAAACAGTGGCAACAACAGTAGACAAACATCTCTAACGAGAGATGGCCATCAAGTAAAAAATTCCTAGAGCAAGTATTACTAAAGCTATCAGATTGGATTGCTTCTTCAACTCAATCAACTGCTTGAAGTTCTTGTTCATCTTCTTCAATTCCGTCTTCAGTTCAACATCTACCACCGTCGGGTATTCCGGATGCGCTTCTGCTTTCGGAGCGACACTGTCATGGGGCAGATTGAACTCGCAGATTGCATTCCCCCTCGAATCCAGCAAGCCCAACCCTTGAAGCCTCTGGATGTAATCATCCATCCACTCGAAATTGTGGCATTTCTTCACGATCTAAAAACGAAATCACGTAACCTAAATCCCAAAGCTGACAGATTTTTTGAGAAATTAGAGATAAAGGATGCGAGGAAAACTCAGATCTAACCTGCCCCTTCGGCTTGCTCTCGCATTTGACGAACTCGCGCCCAAAGTTCCCATTCTTCTCCTCCTTCGAAGTCAACCGCTTCAGTGGCGCAGTCCGTGGGCAGTCAGTGCATCGAGTCATCGGCACTGGACCATACACTGGCCACGTGTAATGGGGGGCTGGCGAGGAGGTCGACATATCGCCGGAGAGGAAGAAACAGAGGAATTGCTCGAGAGGAAGAAGAACGAGAAGATGGGGAAAGAAACAGAGAAACTGCTCAAGATCTGCTCGATGCCTTTGTCTGTCAGATGGAGAAGAGGAGAAGGGGAAGCTATATTGACGATTTGCCACATTGTATTTTGCAGTTTGAATATTTGAACCAACTCATAACACTGACATGTGGTGGTCATGTGCGAAAAATACAATTTCATATGTAAAGGGGGGCAGATCGTAAAAGGGAGTGCAGTAGCCAATCAGGATGCGTCACGCGGATCACGCATGCCTGCCCCCACATCTGACGGGTGGTGTTTGGCGCTTGGTAGGATCCGACGGCGGACGTTCGACGCTAGGGTTTGGAGCATTTCTGCGGGGTTATGAGCCAGTCAACGGGGTTATTAGGGTTTGACCAGATTTCAAATGGCCATAACTAAATTAGAAAAAATTGCAAAAATATAAAAAAACGTAGTTCGTCCGTTTATGAGACCTAGTTACCATAGAAAAATATAAACTCGGTATAGGGGAGTTTTAAAAAAAACATCATTTTTTGAAGTGATATGTCGAAATCAACTTCAAATGTTTTTAAAAAATTCAAAAAAAATCAAAATGTTGTAATTCTTGCGCACATAGCCGTATGTGACAAGGTTATGAGAAATAAAATATAAACTTGGTGCAGGTCATTTTCATGAAAAAAGCCTTCACACAAATGAGCTATCACCTATGAACATGTTCAGAGTTTGTAGAATAGGGAGAGAGGGTTTAGGGTTTGAAAAAATTCAAAATAATTCAAAAAAAATCAGAAAAATCTCCATAGCTTTATTTTGGAGTGAATAAGAAGGATCTGAACTTACTTTTTCATTTTCATATCTAAAACGTGTTATTTGATGGTTTTGAATTAAAAGCATATTTTTTCAAAAAAAACGTAGTAATATGAATATTAATCAATAAATAGTGAGACTTCGTTTTTACCCTGTATATATGGAACAAGTGTTAATAAAAATATATATGCCTCATTTAGACAAGGTCAAAAATAAACTTGATTTCAAATAGGGCTGTTTACCCTAGCCTTCGAGCTCGTTTCTAGCACATTTCTCATTCGGACTGTTCACCTACGAATATTGGCCTTCAAATGCTCGATCGAATACACCGCACAGAGAAATGAACCTCCAATGTTCAACTTCAACTTTGGCTCGAATCCAAATTTTGGCCCAAATTCAAATATTGATTTAAATTCAAAATATGATGGAAATTTGAATTCTGACTCAAATAAGAAACCAAAGTAGAAGCAACATTATTACAACTGATAAGTTTTCACAGTAGCTCAAATCTACCAAGTTTTAAGATGTCTACCAAGTTTTAAGATGCCAACATCTTAATACAAATCTACCAAGTTTTAAGCGATCGACTCACCCTCAAATTGACAACACAAACATTTCCCAACAACTTAATTCAAAATTTTGACTTGCTCCTTGTGTTTGCATGGCTTCACCGTCTTGCTCCTGGTTTCCCTAGTTGAGATGCTCTTTTCTTTCAGACTCTTGTTCCTTTCGATCTTTACTTGGGGGTTTTGCCGTGGAGGTGCTGATGGAGTAGTTCCACTCACCGGGCACTTGACGACCATTTGACGGTCATCTATGGGTTCAGTAATATTTAAAGGCACAATTGAAAAATTACCTCCCTCCTCTTCCTCTCTTATAGCTTCAAAACCATCAAAGGCCATGGTTTCAAAATCTTCTACTTCTTCATCTCTTGGCCTTTTCTCCCTAGAGCTGGTAAATAAAATTATAAGCCATAGGAAAAAAAGAGAACAAATGCAAACAAAAGGGTAGTTGCATTCCACAAATGCAAACACATACTAGGATGCTTCATTTGCTGCTGCATTCTCCACTGCTTCATTTGTTGCTGCATTCTCCACTGCATCTTCAGTCTCCATTGCTGTTGCATTCTCCTCTGCATCTTCAGTCTCCATTGCTGCTACATTCTCCTCAGCATTGGTTGCTGTCCATCTTTCCTCCTCTCCAAATGATGCATCCACTGCATTGGTACAAAGCCTAGCAATATGCCCCAGAAGTCCACATTTTTGCAAGCACGCTTCTTTAATAGATGACCCTCCTCACCTGCTCTAATCCTCTGGTTCCTTGGTCTTCCTGGTGGTCTAGTAATGACATGAGCGTGGAGTTTGAACCCTGGATCTACTATGTTCCATTGAACTTTCCCCAAGAGTGCAGGCACATTGTCAGCATAAGCAGCCATAAATTTGGCAACAGAGAAATACTCAGAGCAATATTGATCAACTTCACCATCTGCACCCCCGATAACAGTCATCAGTCGTAGGGCATGTATGCATGGCTTCCCATAGATCTGCCATTGCCTACAAGTACATTCTCTAGTACTTAGGTTCACAGGATACCTCCATACCCTATTTTTAGTGTCAGTATAGGTAACCTCTCCCTCATATGTACCATATCGAATACATTTCATCTTCAGTCCTCTTGCCTTTAAGTGCAATGCCTTAATCAGTGATGGGAGCATTTGATGACCAACATATTGTGTTTCTGCAATTCTTTTGCGAAGAGCCATCTTTATCATGATCATCTGCCTCATCTTGTCAAATGCTTGCCACAACAAGAGCCCTTTCACTGACTTGAACTTTGAATTGAAGCATTCTGCAAGGTTACTGGTCACATAATCTACTTTGCAGATTTTGTTGAATTTGCTTCTTGACCACACCTTGCCATGATGTGCATCCATGTACTCCTTCACAAGAGGATTTTGAGCATACAACACTCTCAAATGGTGTTCATGCTTCCTTTTGCTGCATGTGTATGATGTTGGCCATAAGTTCTCATCATAAACTTTACCTTTGAACTTATTTTTGAAATTATGCGCTAGGTGTTGCATACATTCCCTATGCTCCACTCCAGGGAATACAATTTCTACTGCACTCTCTAAACCCTTGCAAGCATCTGTGTGCATAGCTAAACCTGGGGGTGTGCTTATAATGTTGCGCAACTGCCGCAGAAACCAGACCCAACTTTCCTCAGACTCTGCCTCCACCACACCAAATGCAACTGGGAATAGCCAGTTGTGTCCATCAACTACAGAAGCTGCTACTAGCTGTCCTCTCCATCTTCCAGTCAAATGTATAGCATCTACAGCCAAATAGGGCCTGCAACCATCTAGAAACCCTTGCCAGCAAGCCTTGAAACAAAAAAGCCCTTCTGAAGCACTCCTTCTCAAATGACTTCCCTTTTATTTTGAATGGAACTGTATGCTTGTCAATCTCTACAAAACTCCCTGGACTTGCCATCTCCACTTCAGCTTTGAAAGTGTAAATCAGTTGAAAACTGTCATTCCATTGACCATTAATTCTGTCAAGAGCCTTTTCCCTAGCATCGAAAATTCTCATGTAAGGAATTTCTATCTTGTACTTCTCAAAAAGCTTCCCATGGAGTGCTATTGGACCAAGTCCAGGTTCTTCTCTCAACTAATCCAATATAGCATCTGCCACCCACCTAGTTTTTGCTAGCTTGGTTTTGGCCTTCCCCCCTCCCCCTCCAGGTGGACAGGTGTGCTTGTGTGGGTTTTTATTTATCTGAAACAAAATAAAAGGGTAAAGAACAGTTAAGAAACCTTACTCAATGATCTGAAACTAAATTACTAACTGAACTTGGATTACCTGAATATATTTGCTCTTTCTCATATGAGATGCATGTAACTTTCACCTTCACCTAGGATATGGACAAAAAACTGTGAACCTTACTGGCTCACTCCTTTTAATCTTATAGGTGTTTTGAGATATAATGCACCATGTTGTCACTGCATCAACAGTCCACCATTGATTAGAAAATGGTACCTACACTAAGCTCATGTTTTTTCCCTGTTCCACTCAATTGTTGGCATGTCATCACCATCGTATTCATCCTCGATTAAGTTGTCCATGTTCTCCACCTTCTCTTCATTGTCAGTGTCATCAAACCTAGCTTGGCTGATGGGATCCTCCGTATATTCATCATCAATTGCTTGCTGACTGGCTACATCGACCAGTTCAGGAAACATCATCTCGTCTTCATCATCATTTGTAGGCACTGGCTCATCAGGTTCTGCATCTTCTTCTACACCAACTATAGAAGGTACACGAGAAGTAGCAGCTGAATCGGAACCAGAATTGGCAGCAGACATGTTGTGGCTCCATGAACCACTTTCTTTACTTGGTGTCGACCTACAACGAGTGCCGGGGTGCTGGCTATTAGCACAGACAGATGATGTCTGAACTCCCTTCCCCTTCGCCCATTCTGCGCGTGGCTAAAGCACATCGATTTGGAGTTTACCGAATCGACAGCCAGCAATCCCAGCAAAAAGCAACGACATATGATCGTCGCAAGTTAGTGGGAGAAATCTTTGCTCGTCACTGCTGAAGTAATTCAGTTCAACAACATCGGCATCACTCCAGGGATAGGTGTTTCGGAGCTCAGCTCACAAATCTTTGAAAGATATGCTGGTTTCTACCACTTTGGGATAGAAAAATGATGAAATCAAATGCGGTTTAGTACCACGCAACACACTAGTTTCCATTCTAATCGCTAGCTAGAAAGCCAGCGCGGGATCAATCCTATTTTGTTGAAACAAAGGCTTAAGTTAGCCGGGTAAAACTGAGCACAAATTCAAGGATTCAAGCAAACAGAAGTCAAATACGGCCTACAATATGACTTAGAACGTCAATTTGAGAGGAAACGATGCTTACCCAGGTTTAATCCATGAATTATCTGCCGCAGATTCGACCCAATCCTCTCCACGGTTGACTGCCTTCCGTGTGTCCTCACTCAACATCGCTATGTAATCCCAAATGGGGAGGTGGGCTATATCTGGTGGAGACGCGGCGTCACCGACGAATGGAATAGGGCATAGGGTGGAGGAAACAACTGCGGTGGACGTGGCACGACGCCGGCGAAGGGGGCGGGGCGGCGCGGTGCGGTGCGGCCTGTCTAGATCTGTTTCAGATTCAGACAAGCTGCCCAATACGTGTCTCCTTGCAGTCCCACCCGTCAGCAAGCAATGGTTAGACGAAGACTCGGCCCCACTTGTCAGCAATTAATGGTTAATGGACGGTCAAGATGGCAAACGCCCGTTATGAGCATTTGTGAGAGTTTCAGCTAAGGAAGAGGGGAAAAGTGAGCAAAAATTTGGAGCGTGGGGAAAAGTGAGCACAACTAAGGAACCAGGGGCACTAATTTAAATATCCCTAAATTTTATTGGACCGGATGCACATGTTTTCTGGGGAGCAACTAGTTGACAAGCGCTCCTTCGTGAGCCTCACAACAATCCTCGTCACTTGGCGCGCTCTCAACCGCCCGCCATGTGTCGCGCTCTAGGCGCTTCCTTCGAATTATTATTATTATTTTCCGCACGCGTTTTCAGCTTTTTAAATAGTTTTTTTGGGTTTTTTTGATGTTTCGGATTTTCCACAGGTCTTTCTTAGCTTTTGGATCATTTTTTTCAAAAAACAACAACATTTTTTTGCGCGAAAAAACGTGTTTTATTGTTTTTCCTTTCATGAGAGTCACGTCTTTGCTTCCGCGAGAGGCACGGTTTTGCTTTCGCGAGAGTCACGGTCGTGCCTCTCAGAAACGAAAAAAATGCATTTTCTGTTTTTTTCCTTCCGCGAGAGACACGGTTGTGCTTTCGCAAGAGTCACGACCGTACCTCTCGGAAATGAAAAAAACGCGTTTTCTATTTTTTTTCCTTCCATGAGAGTAACGGTTTTGCTTCCGCAAGAGGGACGGTTGTGCTTCCGCCAGCGGCACGGCCATGCCTCTCGGAAACAGAAAAAACATGTTTTCTGTTTTTGTTTTCTTTTGCAAGAGACACGGTTTTGCTTTTGCGAGAGGCATGGTTGTGCTTTCGTGAGAGGCATGGCCATGCTTCCTCGGAAATAGGAAAAACATGTTTTCTCTTATTCCTTTTTCTTCCGTGAGAGGCATGGTTTTGCTTCCATGAGAGGCATGGTTGTGATTTCGCGAGAGGCATGGGCGTGCCTCTTTCGGAAAGGGAAAAAACCCGTGCTCCCAGTTCGGATTTTTCGTCCGTTTTTTTCGTGAAAAAGAAGTTCGTGAAAATCTATCAACATGAGATCTAGTTTTGAAGATCTTGACACAAGGAATCCAATGGTGAAAACGGTTTTAGATGGACGCACGATTTAAGAGATAAAACGTTTTGGATAAACGAATCTACGAAAAAAAGAAAACTTCCAGGTTGCGACAAGTGGCGCACATGCAGCACGCCACTTGTCACAACCCAAGAAGGAGGGAGTGATTTTTGCAATGAGTACTTCTCAATTAGTGATTTCGTGTTTTGCGTCAAAAAAATGATGCACATATTTTTTGGCCGAACCGAACCGTGTTGGAAACTGCGGCAGCCGTACACCAACGGCGACCTCTGCCCCAGCGCCGTTTTCTCCCCGGCTGCTCTCCCGTGGACACTCAACCGGTATGTATGTCTACTTTGGGGGAGAAGCCGCGGTGGCATTCTTAGCCGTGACCCGCGGCCGGCGAGGGGAGCCACATCGAGCCGTTTGCGGTGAGCATGTTGGTGATGCAAGGAGAAGCGAGAGCTCCGGTGTGCCGCGGGGCACCGGCAACAATGTTATTCGGCCTTCTTCTCCGAGGCATGCACCACCATCACCGTCGCCGGTGTTGCCGCCGCATGGCTGGTGACCTTCGCCACCCTGTACTTTGTGGCTTTTGTTTTGTGATGCAGGATACAGAAGCATATAATTACACATTAAAATGCATTATTTGGGATCACTTTTTTGCAGGTTTAATTGCTGTAGATAGGTCCCCAGAAAGGACACCCCTCGCTTTCATCGCATCGCTCTCGCCCTGGGGCGACTCGGGTGACTTCGAGAAACCTAGTCGCCGCCGCCAAAAACTCCCTCCTCCTCTCCCTCCGTCGCCGCCGGGGGACGCCACCGGGCTATGCCCGGGGGCCGATGGCGGTGGAGGGGGATCTCCTCTCTCACACGTCTTCGGGTTGGGGTGGGACTCCTAGGCGTGTGGTGGCGTGGCTGATCTGAGTTCTGCAGCGCGACGGATGGGTGCGGCAGGTGGCGGGTGGCCGACCCATCCTCAGACGACGGCGGCTAGGTGCGGCGGGCGGCCCAGCCTCGGATGGCGGCGTGGTTGCGGGCGCAGCGGCCGGCCTTTTTGGGCGGCGGTTGCGCTCGGCGGCGGCGGCCAGCTAGGCTGCGTTGGCGTGCAAATTTCCTTCAGATCAGCGGCGGCGGCATGGAGGGCCTAGTGGTCTCGTCGGCGACATCTTCGGTCAGATCTGTTATGACCGATGCGACTGACGGTGGTGGTCATCTCTTCCGTCAGAGGTGGTCGGCCTGAGGCTGGGTGTCCGAATCTCTGGATCTCCGGATCCGTGATCCAGTACTGGTTGCGAGTCGGGGAGACATAATTACCAGTGAAATCCGAGGCAATGGCGGGCGTTGGAGGCGATCTATGTCGTTACCTTGATGAAGGCATCGTTGTGTGACTTATGTCGACCCCACTCGTACTGCTTTGGGGGAAACCCTTGGATCTGGTCTTCCAGATCGGACGATGGCGGCACTGCGGTGACATTTCTCTCTTGGGAGCATCGTTTGTGGAGTAGTGCTAGTGGTCAGCGGCAGGAGGTGGAGTGGCTTCGTCTAGCACGGAGGTTCTATGGAGATGTCAAGTCATGCCTGACCGATAGGTGCTACGCTTTGTCATGCCTGGTCGGCAGGTGCTACACACAACAGATCTTCCAGAGACTTCAAGCTATGTCGGCTGGTGGTACTTGGCGGCATGGTGCTGAGGTGTACCGGTGGCGACCGCGACGTGCTCAGTAGTTCATGCATAGGGTGGTGGCATCGTTGGGCACTCTGGTGGCGTTGACGGCAGCTAGACCGGACACGGATGATGCATCAGTACAGATCTGAAGATGGAGTGGTGGCAGTTGGCTGCGGCGGCATCTGAGAGCGCGCCGGACCGGTGTGTGCCCATACCCGACAAGTGGCTTGGTTGGGGCCTCAGGTCTTAGATGTTAGGCTTGTCTGCGAGGTCTGGGGTATTAGGCCCGGACTATCAGCATCCCTTCATCAGCTGGATAGGAGTAGCGACATTTGTCGCATAGACGGCGGCTTCAGACTTATTGTTGTATTTCTTTGTAAGGTCTTTGATGAATAATTAATAAAATGTCTGCATGCATCGTTCAATTGCAGAGGCCGGGGGTGATCCTCTTTTTTTTAAAAAAAAAATCTTTTTTGCAAGTTTACACCCGAAGGAAGAACACAAGGAGAAATTTTTTAACCCACGGACAGGCCGCGCTACACATGCAGAGACAATGATTCAGTTAGAAGCAGTTTGTGAAGAATTATGAGAGTACTAAAGTTTCAGAGGATTTTTTGTTTGTTTGGCTAATCACCTTATGACCTCAAAGATCATGTTGAATGTGGAGAAATTGAGAGGGTCGGTGGAAAGTGATCTCCTCTCGGTGATGCACACCAACATTATTGCTGCAACATTACAGGCCAGTGGTGAAAACAACATGCTATTCAGTTACATGTGTCTCTTGTTTGCCACTCCTATATCCTTGTGTTCTGTGCTGCCTCTCGCATTATCGTCATGCACCGAGAGAAATGATGTCGAGTCCGGAATGCACCTGAAAATGCACAGAGACTTTGTTATTTGTTTCCATGGTTGTTACCGAAAAAGGCGCTAAGCGCAGCAACACCATCCCTAGCACTACCACCACTAAGAGATGAAGCTACATATGACGAACTATATGCTTCAAGGCGGCGCCTTCAGGAAGGGTATGACACTGGAGCGCCGCCACCGCCCGATCCAAGGATCAGAGTTTCCCCTGGAGCCGCATGACGGGCAATGAGAGCCGCAACGATACCTTCAAGAGGGGAACGATTTTCATCGCTGCTGATACATCTCCGTCGTATCTATAATTTTTGATTGTTTCGTGTCAATATTCTACAACTTTCGTATACTTTTGGCAACTTTTTATACTATTTTTGGGACTAACATATTGATCCAGTGCCGAGTGCTAGTTCATGTTTGTTGCATATTTTTTGTTTTGCAAAAAATCCATATCAAATGGAGTCCAAACGCGATAAAGACTTATGAAGATTTTTTTGGAATATATGTGAATTTTGGGAATTGGAATCAACACGAGACGATGCCCGAGGGGGCCACAAGGCTGGGGGTGCGCCCTGGGCCCATGTGGTCACCCTGTAAGGCGGTTGGTTCCCTTCTTCGGCCGCAAGAAAGCTAATATCTTGATAAAAATCGTGTTAAAATTTTAACCCAATCTGAGTTACGGATCTTCAGGAATTTTAAGAAACGATGAAAGGCCAGAATTTGGGAGCGCAGAAACAAAAGGCAAAGAGAGAGAGAGAGAGAGATCAAATCTCGGAGGGGCTCCCGCCCCTCCGCCGCCATGGAGGCCAAGGACCAGAGGGGAAACCCTCCTCCCATCTAGGGGGGAGGCCAAGGAAGAAGAAGGAGGAGGGGGCTCTGTCCCCCTCTCTCCCGATGGCACCAGAACGCCACCGACGCCATCATCGTGATGGCGATCTACACTAACAACTTCGCTGCCATCATCACCAACTCTCTCCCCCTCCATGTAGCGGTGTAATACCTCTTCTCCCCGTTGTAATCCCTACTTAAAAATGGTGCTCAACGCTATATATTATTTCCCAATGATGTATGGCTATCCTATGATGTTTGAGTAGATCCCTTTTGTCCTATGGGTTGATTGATGATCGTGATTGGTTTCAGTTGCATGTTTTATTATTGGTGTTGTCCTATGGTGCTCTTCGTGTCGCGCAAGCATGAGGGATCCCCGTTGTAGGGTTTGCAATATGTTTATGATTTGCTTATGGTGGGTGTCGTGAGTGACAGAAGCACAAACCCGAGTAAATAGGTTGTTTACACATGGGAATAAAGAGGACTTGATACTTTAATGCCATGGTTTAGTTTTACCTTAATGATATTTAGTAGTTGCGGATGTTTGCTAGAGTTCCAATCATGAGTGCATATGATCCAAGAAGAGAAAGTATGTTAGCTTATGCCTCTCCCTCATATAAAATTGTAATAACGATTACCGGTCTAGTTATCGATTGCGTAGGGACAAATAACTTTCTTGTGACAAAAAGCTCTCTACTAAAACTAACTTAGTTGTTTCTTTATCTAAACAACTCCTAGTTTTTATTTACGTGTTATTTGTTATCTTGCAAACCTATCCTATCATACCTACAAAGTACTTATAGTTTCATACTTGTTCTAGGTAAAGCGAACGATAAGCATGCGTAGAGTTGTATCGGTGGTCGATAGAACTTGAGGGAATATTTGTTCTATCTTTAGCTTCTCATTGGGTTCGACACTCTTATTTATCGAGAAAGGCTACAATTGACCCCCTATACTTGTGGGTTATCAGCTGCCAGTCCGTCCGAAGATAGAACATGTTTTCACCTCGGCCAACACTCACCGCCACCGAGTGCCACACCCCGGAAACCATGCTACCCACACGGCCATGGTGACCCAGCAGAGCCAAGGCACGGGCTCTGCCTAAGAGCAAATGCTACCACCACCAGGGCCGCCGCCCTAGCATCCAAGACCTTGGCACCACCTGACCCGAGACCCGCCGCAACCCCCATGAAAGAGACGAGCAGAAAGGTCCCACATTTCGCACCCCTGGGTGACCCCAGCATCGAGACCCGATAGGCCGGCTAAAACTGGCATCCTGCTGCCCTGAGCGCAAGACAATCTCGGTCCTGCAACACCGGGAGGAGGACGAGGTCAATCCTGCTGCACCATGCGCGAGACGAGCTCGGTCCTGCTACACCGTGCGTGAGATGAGCTCGGTCCGGCTGCAGCGTGTGCGAGACGAGCTCGGTCCTGCAGCACCGGGCGCGAGACGAGTGGTGGACCATAGCTGGGAGAGGACCAGCCCTTTGATGGGAATAGTGCCCGGGCGACGAGGAGATGGGGCAAAGCTCGAGACGGTATGAACACAGACAAGCCGACACTGGAGAAGCCGGCCGCTGCCGCGGGCAGATCCGTCGAGCCACCATGAAGCCACCACGACACCAGGAGGCCACCACTGTCGGACCTCCCCACACCGCCGCCCACGGTCAGAGCAGAAGCCACGCCCAGTCGTTGCCCTACCCATGTCGCCCGGCGAGCTCCAAGTGTCGGAGTCGCCGGGCACGCACCACCAATTCCACGCGCTGCCGGCCGACCCCCAATGCCAGATCTGGCCAGATCCAGCAAGATACCGGCCGCCACACCCCCTGCATCTCCACGCCCTAGCCAGGTCCGGCCGGTGCCTGATACGTCTCCAACATATCTATAATTTTTAATTGTTCCATGCTATTATATTATCATTCTTGGATGTTTTACAATCATTTTATATCATTTTTTGGTACTAACCTATAAATGTAGTGCCCAGTGCTAGCTGCAGTTTTTTGCTTGTTTTTTACATCACAAGAAATCAATACCAAACGGAGTCCAAACGCAGTGAAACTTTTTGTGGATTTTTTCTGGACCAAAAGACACAAGATGGGCCAAAGAAGTACCAGAGGGGTGCCCCGAGGGGGGCACAAGACACCAGGGCGTGCCTGGGGCCCTAGGATGCCCAGGTGGGTTATGCCCACCTCGGTGGCCTCCCGCACCGCCTCTTTGCTCTATAAATACCACAATATTTCAGAAACCCTAGGGGAGTCGACGAAAATCAATTCTAGCCACCGCAAGTTCCAGAACCACCAAATCCAATCTAAACACCATCACGAACGGGTTCATCATCCTCATTGGTGCCTCTCCGATGATGCGTGAGTAGTTCATTATAGACCTACGGGTCCATAGTTCGTAGCTAGACAGCTTCCTCTCTCTCTTTCTCTCTCTCTTGATTCTCAGTACAATTATCTCTTGGAGATCCATATGATGTAACTCTTTTTGCGGTGTGTTTGTTGGGATCCGATGAATTTTGAGTTTATGACCAGATCTATGTTTTTATCCATGAAAGTTATTTGAGTCTTTTTTGATCTCTTAAATGCATGATTGCTTGTAGCCTCGTATTTCTTCTCCAATATTTGGGTTTTGTTTGGCCAACTTGATCTATTTATCTTGCAATGGGAATAGGTGCTTTGTGATAGTTCGATCTTACGATGCTTGATCCCAGTGACAGAAGGGGAAACGACACATATGTATCGTTGCTATTAAGGGTAACTGATATGTCTCCAACGTATCTATAATTTTTGATTGTTCCATGCTATTATATTATCTGTTTTGGATGTTTAATAGACATTTATATGCTATTTTATATTATTTTTGGGATTAACCTATTAACCGAGGGCCCAATGCCAGTTTCTGTTTTTTGGGCCTATTTTAGAGTTCTACAGAAAAGGAATATCAAACGGAGTCCAAACGGAATGAAACCTTTGCGATGATCTTTCTTGGACAGAAAGGAAACCATAAGACTAGAAGATGAAGTCGGAGACACAACGAGGCGGCCACGAGGCAGGAGGGCGCGCCCAGGGGGGGTAGGGCACTCCTGACCTAGTTCCTTCGCCTATATATACTCTTATACCCTGAAAACATCCAGGAGTGCCACAAAAGCACTTTTCCACCGCCGCAACCTTCTGTACCCATGAGATCCCATCTAGGGACCTTTTCTGGCATCCTACCAGAGGGGGATTCGATCATGGAGGGCTTCTACATCAACACCATTACCTCTCCGATGATGCGTGAGTAGTTTATCACAGAGCTTCGGGTCCATAGTTATTAGCTAGATGGCTTCTTCTCTCTCTCTTTGATTCTCAATACCATGTTCTCCTTGATGTTCTTGGAGATCTATTCAATGTAATATTCTTTTGTGGTGTGTTTGCCGAGATCCGATGAATTGTGGATTTATGATCAGATTATCTATGAATATTATTTGGTTCTTCTTTGAATTCTTATATGCATGAGTTGATATCCTTGCAAGTCTCTTCGAATTATCGGTTTAGTTTGGCCTACTAGATTGATCTTTCTTGCAATAGGAGAAGTGCTTAGCTTTGGGTTCAATCTTGCGGTGTCCTTTCCCAGTGACTGTAGGGGCAGCAAGGCACGTATCGTATTGTTGCCATCGAGGATAACTGCTTGAGTTAATTCCTATACATCATGTCATCTTACTTAATGCGTTACTCCGTTCTTTATGAACTTAATACTCTAGATGCATGCTGGATAGCGGTCGATGTGTGGAGTAATAGTAGTAGATGCAGGCAGGAGTCGGTCTACTTGACACGGACGTGATGCCTATGTTCATGATCATTGCCTTAGATATCATCATAACTATGCGCTTTTCTATCAATTGCTCGGCAGTAATTTGTTCACCCACCATAATATTTTCTATCTTGAGAGAAGCCACTAGTGAAACCTATGGCCCCCAGGTCTCTTTTCCATATTATTTAATCTCGTTTACATCTTGCTAGTTTCTGATCTACTATTTTGCAATCTTTTACTTTCCGATCTATAAACCAAAAATACCAAAAATATTTACTTTGCCGTTTATCTATCTCTATCAGATCTCACTTTTGCAAGTGACTCTTAAGGGATTGACAACCCCTTTATCGCGTTGGGTGCAAGTTGTTGATTATTTGTGCAGGTATTCGGTGACTTGTGCGTTGTCTCCTACTAGATTGATACCTTGGTTCTCAAAGCTGAGGAAAATACATACGCTACTTTGCTGCATCACCCTTTCCTCTTCAAGGGAAAACCAACGCAAGCTCAAGAGGTAGCAAGAAGGATTTCTGGAGCCGTTTCCGGGGAGATCTATGTCAAGTCAAGACATACCAAGTACCCATCATAAACTCTTATCCCTTGCATTACATTATTCGCCATTCGCCTCTCGTTTTCCTCTCCCCCACTTCTAAAATGAATTTCCAAAACTTTTGCCTTTTCTTCGCCCCTCTTCCGCTCATCTTTTTCGCTTGCTTCTTGTGTGCTTGTGTGTTGGATTGTTTGCTTTGTCACGATGGCTCAAGATAATACAAAATTGTGTGACTTTTCCAATACCAACAACAATGGTTTTATAGCACTCCGATTGCTCCTACCACTAATGCTGAATCTTGTGAAATCAATGCCGCTTTGCTGAATCTTGTTATGAAAGATCAATTTTCTGGCCTTCCTAGTGAAGATGTCGCATCCCATCTAAACAATTTCGTTGATTTGTGCGATATGCAAAAGAAGAAAGATGTGGACAATGATATTGTTAAATTAAATCTATTTCCATTTTTCTTAGAGATTGTGCTAAAACTTGGTTCTCATCTTTGCCTAAAAATAGTATTTATTCGTGGAATAAGTGTAAAGATGCTTTCATCTCTAAGTATTTTCCTCGCGCTAAGATCATCTCCCTTAGGAACGATATTATGAATTTTAAGCAACTTGATCATGAGCATGTTGCACAATCTTGGAAGAGGATGAAATTGATGATATGTAATTTCCCTACACATGGTTTGAATTTGTGGATGATTATACAAAAAATTTATGCTGGATTGAATTTTGCTTCTAGAAATCTTTTAGATTCGGTCGTGGGAGGCACTTTTATGGAAATCACTTTAGGAGAAGCTACTAAGCTCTTAGATAATATTATGGTTAATTATTCTCAATGGCACACCGAAAGATCCACTAGTAAAAAAGTTCATGCGATTGAAGAGATTAATGTTTTGAGTGGAAAGATGGATGAACTTATGAAATTATTAGCTAATAAAAGTGTTTCTTCTGATCCTAATGATATGCATGTGTGTAATTTGATTGAGAATAATAATGAATCTATGGATGTGAATTTTGTTGGTAGGAACAATTTTGGTAACAACGCGTATAGAGGCAATTTTAATCCTAGGCCGTTTCCTAGTAATTCCTCTAATAATTATGGTAATTCCTACAACAATTCTTATGGAAATTTTAATAACATGCCCTCTAATTTTGAGAGTAGTGTTAAAGAATTTATGTGTTTGCAAAAGAGTTTCAATGCTTTGATTGAAGACAAATTGCTTAAGATTGATGAGTTGGCTAGGAACCTGGATAGAATTTCTCTTGATGTTGATTCTTTGTAACTTAGATCTATCCCACCTAAGCATGATATCAATTAGTCTCTTAAGTCCATGATAATTTCCATTGATGAGTGCAAAGAAAGAAGCGGTAAGATGCGTGCTAAGAAAGATTGGTTTGTGAAAGCGTGTTCTTCTAGTTTTCATGATAATAATGATGAAGATCTCAAAGTGATTGATGTGACTCCTATTAAATCTTTGTTTTCAAATATTAATCTTGATAAAGATGGGACTGGAGATGAGTCAACTTTAGTTAAAAGGCGTCCCAATGATTCAGAGTTTTTAGATCTAGATGCAAAAATTGATAAAAGTGGGATTGAAGCGGTCAAAACTTTAAGTAGCAATGAACCCACTATTTTGGATTTCAAGGAATTTAATTATGATAATTGTTCTTCAATAGATTGTATTTCCTTGTTGCACTCCATGTTAAATTCCCCTCATGCTTATAATCAAAACAATGCTTTTACTAAACATATCGTTGATGCTATGATGCAATCTTTTGAAGAAAAGCTTGAACTAGAAGTTTCTATACCTAGAAAACTTTATGATGAGTGGGAACCTACTATCAAGATTAAGATTAAAGATTATGAATGCTATGCTTTGTGTGATTTGGGTGCTAGTGTTTCCACGATTCCAAAAACTTTGCGTGATGTGCTAGGTTTCCGTGAATTTGATGATTGTTCTTTACATTTGCATCTCGTGGATTCCACCATTAAGAAACCTATGGGAAGGATTAATGATGTTCTTATTGTTGCAAATAGGAATTATGTGCCCGCAGATTTCATTGTTCTTGATATAGATTGCAATCCTACATGGCCTATTATTCTTAGTAGACCTTTCCTTAGAATGATTGGTGCAATTATTGATATGAAAGAAGGAAACATTAGATTCCAATTTACGTTAAGAAAAGGCATGGAACAATTTCCAAGGAAGAAAATTAAATTTCCTTATGAATCTATTATGAGAGCCACTTATGGATTGCATACCAAAGATGGTAATACCTAGATCTATTCACGTTTTTATGCCTAGCTAGGGGCGTTAAACGATAGCGCTTGTTGGGAGGCAACCCAATTTTATTTTTGTTCTTTGATTTTGCTCCTATTTAGTAATAAATAATTCATATAGCTTCTAGATAGATGTGTTTTTAAGTTTTAACTAGTGTTTGTGCCAAGTAGAACCTTTAGGATAGCTTACGGTGATAGTTGTGTTGATCTTGCTGAAAATCAGAAACTTTTGCGCTTAGTAAATTAGTTTTAAAAATTCACAGAAACATGATTTTGATCTGATTATTTTTTCTCTGTATTGGTACACAAATTCCTCAGGTTTTCCTAATTTGGATGGATTTTTGGAGTTGCAGAAGTATTCCAGAGTTACAGATTACTCCAGACTGTTCTGTTTTTGACAGATTCTGTTTTTCGCGTGTTGTTTGCCTATTTTGATGAATTTGGGTAGTATCGGGGGGCGGGAGGGGGGTATGAACCATGGAGAATTTGGAATACAGTAGATATTACACCAATATAAATAAATAATGAGTTTGCAACAGTACCTTAAAGTGGTGATTTATTTTCTTATACTAACGGAGCTCATGAGATTTTCTGTCAAGTTTTGTGTTGTGAAGTTTTCAAGTTTTGGGTAAGGATTTGATGGACTTTAGAATAAGGAGTGGCAATATCCTAAGCTTGGGGATTCCCAAGGCACCCCAAGGTAAAATTCAAGGACAACCAAAAGTCTAAGCTTGGGTATGCCTCGGAAGGCATCTCCTCTTTCGTCTTCGTCTATCGGTAACTTTACTTGAGGCTATATTTTTATTCACCACATGATGTGTGTTTTACTTGGAGCATCTTCTATGATTTGAGTCTTTGATTTTTAGTTTACCACAATCATCCTTGCTGTACACACCTTTTGGGAGAGACACACATGAATCGTGACTTATTAGAATACTCTATGTGCTTCACTTATATCTTTTGAGCTAGGCAATATTGCTCTAGTGTTTCACTTATATCTTTTTAGAGCACGACGGCGGTTTTATTTTATAGAAATTGTTGAACTCTCATGCTTCACTTATATTATTTTGAGACTTTTAGAACAACATGATAATTTTCTTTGGTTATAAAACTAGTCCTAATATGATGGGCATCCAAGATGGATATAATAAAAACTTTCATATAAAGTGCATTGGATACTATGAGAAGTTTGATTCTTTATGATTGTTTTGAGATATGAAGATGGTGATATTAGAGTCATGCTAGTAGAGTAATTGTGAATTTGAGAGATACTTCTGTTAAAGTTTGTGATTCCCGTAGCATGCACGTATGGTGAACCGTTATGTGATGAAGTTGGAGCATGATTTATTTATTGATTGTCTTCCTTATGAGTGGAGGTCGGGATCGCGCGATGGTTAACTCCTACCAACCCTTCTCCTAGGAGCATGCGCGTAGTACTTTGTTTTGATGAATTGTAGATTTTTGCAATAAGTATGTGAGTTCTTTATGACTAATGTTGAGACCATGGATTATACGCACTCTCAACCTTCCACCATTGCTAGCCTCTCTTGTGTTGTGCAACTTTCGCCGGTACCATAACACCCACCCATTATCTTCCTCAAAACAACCACCATACCTACCTATTATGGCATTTCCATAGCCATTCCGAGATATATTGCCATGCAACCTTCCACCGTTCCGTTTATTATGACACGCTCCATCATTGTCATATTGCTTTGCATGATCATGTAGTTGACATCGTATTTGTGGAAAAGCCACCGTTCATAATTTTTCATACATGTCACTCTTGAATCATTGCACATCCCGATACACCACTAGAGGCATTCACATAGAGTCATATTTTGTTCTAAGCATTGAGTTGTAATTCTTGAGTTGTAAGTAAATAAAAGTGTGATGGTCTTCATTATTAGAGCATTGTCCCATGTGAGGTAAGGATGATGGAGACTATGATTCCCCCACAAGTCGGGATAAGACTCCGGACGAAATATAAAATAAAAAGAGGCCATAAAAAAGAGAAGGCCCAAATAAAAAAATGAGAGAAAAAGAGAGAAGGTACTATCCTTTTACCACACTTGTGCTTCAAAGTAGCACCATGATCTTCATGATAGAGAGTATCCAATGTTGTCACTTTCATATACTAGTGGGAATTTTCATTATAAGAACTTGGCTTGTATATTCCAATGACGGGCTTCCTCAAAGTTCCCTAGGTCTTCGTGAGCAAGCGAGTTAGATGCACACCCACTTAGTTTCTTTTTGAGCTTCCATACACTTATAGCACTAGTGCATCTGTTGCATGGCAATCCCTACTCACTCACATTGATATGTATTGATGGGCATCTCCATAGACCGTTGGTACGCCTAGTTGATGTGAGACTATCTTCTCCTTTTTGTCTTCTCCACAACCACCATTCAATTCCACCTATAGTGCCATGTCCATGGCTCACACTCATGTATTGCGTGAAAGTTGAAAAGGTTTGAAAATACTAAAGTATGAAACAATTGCTTGGCTGAAACCGGGGTTGTGCATGATTTAAATATTTTGTGTAATGAAGATAGAGCATAGCCAAACTATATGATTTTGTAGGGATAACATTGTTTGGCCATGTTATTTTGAGAAGACATGATTGCTTTGTTAGTATGCTTGAAGTATTATTATTTTTATGTCAATATTAAACTTTTCTTTTGAACCTTATGGATCTGGATATTCTTGCCACAATAAAGAGAGATTACATTGATAAATATGTTAGGTAGCATCCTACATTAGAAATTCTATTTTTATCATTTACCTACTCGAGGACGAGCAAGAATTAAGCTTGGGGATGCTTGATATGTCTCCAACGTATCTATAATTTTTGATTGTTCCATGTTATTATATTATCAATCTTGGATATTTTATATACATTTATATGCTATTTTATATGATTTTTGGGACTAACCTATTAACCTAGAGCCCAGTGCCAATTTCTGTTTTTTCCTTGTTTTGAGTTTTAAAAAAAAGGAATACCTAACGGAGTCCAATTGACCTGCCAACTTTTGTGGATGTTTTATGGACCAAAAGAAGCACCAAAGTGAAAGAGTTGGGTCAGAAGAGTACCGAGCCATCCACGAGGGTGGAGGGAGCGCGCTACCCCCTAGGCGCGCTCCCTATCTCGTGGATGACTCGGAGACCCCCCAGACGTGAGACTGACGCCAAAAATTCCCTTAAATACAAAAAAACCCCGAAAAGAAACCTAGATCGGGAGTTCTGCCGCCGCAAGCCTCTGTAGCCACCAAAAACCAATCGAGACCCTGTTCCGGCACCCTGCCAGATGGGGGATCCATCACCGGTGGCCATCTTCATCATCCCGGCGCTCTCCATGACGAGGAGGGAGTAGTTTACCCTCGGGGCTGAGGGTATGTACCAGTAGCTATGTGTTTGATCTCTCTCTCTCTCTCTCTCTCTCTCTTGTGTTCTTGATATGGCACGATCTTGATGTACCGCGAGCTTTGCTACTATAGTTGGATCTTATGATGTTTCTCCCCCTCTACTCTCTTGTAATGGATTGAGTTTTCCTTTTGAAGTTATCTTATCGGATTGAGTCTTTAAGGATTTGGGAACACTTGATGTATGTCTTGCATGGGATACCCGTGGTGACAATGGGGTATTCTATTGATTCACTTGATGTATGTTTTGGTGATCAACTTGCGGGTTCCGTGACCTTGGGAATCTATGCATAGGGGTTGGCACACGTTTTTGTCTTGACTCTCCGGTAGAAACTTTGGGGCACTCTTTGAAGTTCTTTGTGTTGGTTGAATAGATGAATCTGAGATTGTGTGATGCATATCATATAATCATACCCACGGATACTTGTGGTGATATTGGAATATCTAGGTGACATTAGGGTTTTGGTTGATTTGTGTCTTAAGGTGTTATTTTACTATGAACTCTAGGGCTGTTTGTGACACTTATAGGAATAGCCCAATGGATTGATCGGAAAGAATAACTTTGAGGTGGTTTTGTACCCTACGATAATCTCTTCGTTTGTTCTCTGCTATTAGTGATTTTGGAGTGACTCTTTGTTGCACGTTGAGGGATTTTTATATGATCCAATTATGTTATTATTATTGAGGGAACTTGCACTAGTGAAAGTATGAACCCTAGGCCTTGTTTTGAAGCATTGCAATACCGTTTTTGCTCACTTTTACCACTCGCTACCTTGTTGTTTTTATAATTTCAGATTACAAAAACCTATATCTACCATCCATATTGCACTTGTATCACCATCTCTTCGCCGAACTAGTGCACCTATACAATTTACCATTGTATTGGGTGTGTTGGGGACACAAGAGACTCTTTGTTATTTGGTTGCAGGGTTGTTTGAGAGAGACCATCTTCATCCTACGCCTCCCACAGATTGATAAACCTTAGGTCATCCACTTGAGGGAAATTTGATACTGTCCTACAAACCTCTGCACTTGGAGGCCCAACAACGTCTACAAGAAGAAGGTTGTGTAGTAGACATCAGTAGTTCAAGCAAACATGAAAAGGAATTTCTGGCGCCGTTGCCGGGGAGTATCAAGTCAAGATAGTCTCCCGGCAACGTGCCAATTTCTGGCGCCGTTGCTGGGGAGACATCATCAACATCAACCAGGATCCTAATCACAAATCTCATCTCCTTGCAATTTAAATTATTTGCCATTTGCCTCTCATTTTCCTCTCCCCCACTTCACAAAAAATTGCCATTTTATTCGCCCTCTTTTTTGCTCACCTTTTTCTCTCAGATCTCATGTTTGCTTGTGTTGCCATGTGCCTTCTATTTGCTTGTAGGAATTGCAATAATATCAAGTTTCCTCTCTATGTGCTGACAAGTATGCAAAGCTCTAGCAATCCTTTTAAGGATTGGAGTAAGCATCTCGGAGTTAAAATATACGCTTTGATGAGATGATCAAAGATTTTGGGTTTATACAAAGTTTATGAGAAACTTGTATTTCCAAAGAAGTGAGTGGGAGCACTATAGCATTTCTGATGAGTATATGTTGTTGACATATTGTTGATCGAAAATGATGTAGAATTTCTGGAAAGCATAAAGGGTTATTTGAAAAGTGTTTTTCAATGGAAACCCTGGATTAAGCTACTTGAACATTGAGCATCAAGATCTATAAGGATAGATCAAAATCGCTTGATAGTACTTTCAAATGAGTACGCACCGTGACAAATTTTTGAAGGAGTTCAAAATAGATTGGCAAAGAAGGAGTTCTTGGCTATGTTGTAAGGTGTGAGTATTGAGTAAGACTCAAGACCAGACCACGACAGAAGAGAGAGAAAGGACGAAGGTCGTCCCCTATGCTTTAGACGTAGGCTCCACAGTATGCTATGTTGTGTACCGCACCTAAAGTGTGCCTTGCCATGAGTCAGTCAAGGGGTATAAGTGTGATCCAGGAATGGATCACAGGACGGCGGTCAAGGTTATCCTTAGTAACTAGTGGACTAAGGAATTTTCTCGATTATGGAGGTGGTAAAAGAGTTCGTTGTAAAGGGTTACGCCGATGCAAACTTTGACGCTAATCTGGATGACTCTGAGTAGTAGACCGGATTCGTATAGTAGAGCAGTTATTTGGAATAGTTCCAAATAGCGCGTGGTAGCTGCATCTAGGAGATGACATAGAGATTTGTAAAGCACACACAGATTTGAAAGATTCAGATCCGTCAACTAATAACCTCTCTCACAAGCGAGATATGATCAAACCCAATGGGTGTTGGATTCATTACAATCGCATAGTGATGTGAACTAGATTATTGACTCTAGTGCAAGTGGGAGACTGTTGGAAATATGCCCTAGAGGCAATAATAAAATGGTTATTATTGTATTTCCTTGTTCATGATAATTGTCTATTGTTCATGCTATAATTGTATTAACTGGAAACTGTAATACATGTGTGAATACATAGACCACAACATGTCCCTACTGAGCCTCTAGTTGACTAGCTCGTTGATCAATAGATGGTTATGGTTTCCTGACCATGGACATTGGATGTCATTGATAACGGTATCACATCATTAGGAGAATGATGTGATGGACAAGACCCAATCCTAAGCATAGCACAAGATCGTGTAGTTCGTTTGCTAAAGCTGTTCTAGTGTCAAGTATCATTTCCTTAGACCATGAGATTGTGTAACTCCCTGATATCGTAGGAGTGCTTTGGGTGTACCAAACGTCACAACGTAACTGGGTGGCTATAAAGGTGCACTACAGGTATCTCCGAAAGTGTCTGTTGGGTTGGCACGAATCGAGACTGGGATTTGTCACTCCGTATGACGGAGAGGTATCTTTGGGCCCACTCGGTAATGCATCATCATAATGAGCTCAATGTGACCAAATTGTTAGTCACGGGATCATGCATTATGGAACGAGTAAAGAGACTTGCCGGTAATGAGATTGAACAAGGTATAGGGATACCACCGATCGAATCTCGGGCAAGTAACATACCAATGGACAAAGGGAATTGTATACGGGATTGATTGAATCCCCGACATCGTGGTTCATCCGATGAGATCATCGTGGAACATGTGGGAGACAATATGGGTATCCATATCCCGCTATTGGTTATTGGCTGGAGAGGTGTCTCGGTCATGTCTGCATGGTTCCCGAACCTGTAGGGTCTACACACTTAAGGTTCGGTGATGCTAGAGTTGTTATGGGAAATAGTATGTGGTTACCGAAGGTTGTTCGGAGTCCCAGATGAGATTCCGGACGTGACGAGGAGTTCCGGAATGGTCCAGAGGTGAAGATCGATATATTGGACGAAGGGTATTGGAGTCCGGAAGTGTTCCGGGGGTACCAGGCTAAGGCCAGCATGACCGAAAGGTGTTTCAGGGGCCCCGGCAAGTGTTGCAGGGCCTCATGGACCAAGGGGAGGGGGCAAACCAGCCCACTAAGGGGCTGTGCGCCCCCCACACCCTTTCCCATGTTGCTTGGGAAGGTGGGGCGCCTCCATCTGGCTTGGGAGGCAATCCTCCACCTGCTTGGCTTGGGGAGCAAGTCTCCCTAGGATTTTCCCTAGGGAGATCCAATCTGCTTGGCCGCCGCCCCCTAGGGGACACCCTAGGGAGCCTCCCCTTCTCCCCTTGCCCTATATATAGTGGAGGGGTGGGAGGGCAGTCGCACCTCTTCCCTGGAGCAGCCCCTCCCTCCTCCAACACTTCCTCCTCCTCCGTAGTGCTTAGCGAAGCTCTGCCGGAGAACCATGAGCTCCATCACCACCACACCGTCGTGCTGTCAGGGTTCTCCCTCAACTTCTCCTCTCCCCTTGCTGGATCAAGAAGGAGGAGACGTCCCCGGGCTGTACGTGTGTTGAACAAGGAGGCGCCGTCCGTTCGGCGCTAGATCGGATCTTCCGCGATTTGGATCGCCGCGAGTACGACTCCATAGACCGCGTTCTTGTAACGCTTCCGCTTAGCGATCTTCAAAGGTATGAAGATGCTCATCCTCTCCCTCTCTTGTTGCTAGAATATCCATAGATTGATCTTGGTGTTGTGTAGAAAATTTTGAATTTCTGCTACGTTCCCCAACGTGGCATCATGAGCTAGGTCTATTGCGTAGATTCTATGCACGAGTAGAACACAAATACTTGTGGGCATTGGTTTTGTTCAATATGCTTACCGTTACTAGTCCTATCTTGTTTCGACGGTATTGTAGGATGAAGCGGCCCGGACCGACCTTACACGTACACTTACGTGAGACAGGTTCCACCGACTGACATGCACTAGTTGCATAAGGTGGCTAGCGGGTGTCTGTCTCTCCCACTTTAGTCGGATCGGATTCGATGAAAAGGGTCCTTATGAAGGGTAAATAGCAATTGGCATATCACGTTGTGGTTTTGGCATAGGTAAGAAACGTTCTTTCGAGAAACCTATAGCAGCCACGTAAAAACTTGCAACAACAATTAGAGGACGTCTAACTTGTTTTTGCAGCATATGCCATGTGATGTGATATGGCCAAAAGGATGTGATGAATGATATATGTGATGTATGAGATTGATCATGTTCTTGTAATAGGAATCACGACTTGCATGTCGATGAGTATGACAACTGGCAGGAGCCATAGGATTTGTCTTAATTTATTGTATGACCTGCGTGTCATTGAACAACACCATGTAATTACTTTACTTTATTGCTAACCATTAGCCGTAGTAGTATAAGTAATAGTTGGCGAGACAGATTCATGGAGACACGATGATGGAGATCATGGTGTCATGCCGGTGACGAAGGTGATCATGCCGCACTTCAAAGATGGAGATCAAAGGCGCAAGATGATATTGGCCATATCATGTCACTTTATGATTTGCATGTGATGTTTGTCATGTTTACATCTTATTTGCTTAGAACGACGGTAGAATAAATAAGATGATCCCTCATTAAAATTTCAGGAAAGTGTTCGTCCTAACTGTGCACCATTGCGAAAGTTCGTTGTTTCGAAGCACCACGTGATGATCGGGTGTGATAGATTCTAATGTTCACATACAATGGGTGTAAGCCATATTTACACATGCAAAACACTTAGGTTGACTTGACGAGCCTAGCATGTACATACATGGCCTCAGAACACAAGAGACCGAAAGGTCGAGCATGAGTCGTATAGTAGATACGATCAACATGAAGATGTTCATCGATGATGACTAGTCCTTCTCACGTGATGATCGGACACGGCCTAGTTGACTCGGATCATGTATCACTTAGATGACTAGAGGGATGTCTATCTGAGTGGGAGTTCATTAGATGAACTTAATTATCCTGAACATAGTCAAAAGGTCTTTGCAAATTATGTCGTAGCTCGCGTTTTAGTTCTACTGTTTTAGATATGTTCCTAGAGAAAATTGTGTTGAAAGTTGATAGTAGAAATTATGCGGACTGGGTCCGTAAACTGAGGATTGTCCTCATTGCTGCATAGAAGGCTTATGTCCTTAATGCACTGCTCGGTGTGCTGAACCTCGAACGTCGTCTGTGGATGTTGCGAACATCTGACATAAACGTTTTGATGACTACGTGATAGTTCAGTAATGTTAAACGATTTAGAATTGAGGCACCGAAGACGATTTTTTGAAACGTCATGGAACATAGGGGATGTTCCAAGGGCTGAAATTGGGATTTCGGGCTCGTGCCCATGTCAAGAGGTATGAGACCTCTGACGAGTTTCTTAAGCCTGCAAACTAAGGGAGAAAAGCTCAATCGTTGAGCATGTGCTCAGATTGTCTAAGTACTACAATCACTTGAATCGACTGGGAGTTAATCTTCCTTAAGAGATAGTGATGGTTCTCCAAAGTCACTGCCACCAAGCTACTAGAGCTTCGTGATGAACTATAACATATCAAGGACAGATATGATGATCCTTGAGCTATTCGCAATGTTTGACACCGCGAAAGTAGAAATCAAGAAGGAGCATCAATTGTTGATGGTTAGTGAAACCACTAGTTTCAAAGTGGGCAAGGGCAAGAAGGGATACTTCATGAAACGGCAAATCAGTTGCTGCTCTAGTGAAGAAACCCAAGGTTGAACCCAAACCCGAGACTAAGTGCTTCTGTAATAAGGGGAACGATCACTGGAGCAGGATTACCCTAGATACTTGGTAGATAAGAAGGCAGGCAAGGTCGACAGAAGTATATTGGATATACATTAATGTGTACTCTACTAGTACTCCTAGTAGCACCATGGTAATAGATACCGGTTCGGTTGCTAAGTGTTAGTAACTCGAAATAAAAGGCTACGGAATAAACGGAGACTAGCTAAAGGCGAGGTGACGATATGGGTTGGAAGTATTTCCAAGGTTGATGTGATCAAACATCTCACGCTCCCTCTACCATCGGGATCGGTGTTAAACCTAAATAATTGTTATTTGGTGTTTATGTTGAGCATAGACATGATTGGATTATGTCTATCACAATACAGTTATTCATTTAAGGAGAATAATGATTACTCTGTTTATTTGAATAATACCTTCAATGGTCTTGCACCTAAAATGAATGGTTTATTGAAACTCGATCGTAGTGATACACATGTTCATGCCAAAAGATATAAGATAGTAATGATAGTACCACCTACTTGTGGCACTGCCATGTAAGTCATATTGGTATAAAACGCATGAAGAAGCTCCATGTTGATGGATCTTTGGACTCACTCGTTTTTTTGAAAAGTTTGAGACATGCGAACCATGTCTATTGGTATGTACGCATGAAGAAACTCCATGCAGATGGATCGTTTGGACTCACTTGATTTTGAATCACTTGAGACATGCAAATCATACCACATGGGCAAGATGACTGAAAAGCCTCGTTTTCAGTAAGATGGAACCAGAAAGCAACTTGTTGGAAGTAATACATTTTGATGTGTGCAGTCCAATGAGTGCTGAGGCACGCAGTGGATAGCGTTATGTTCTTACTTCATAGATGATTTGAGTAGATGCTGAGTATATTTACTTGATGAAACACAAGTCTGAATTATTGAAAGGTTCAAGTAATTTCAGAGTGAAGTTGAAGATCTTCGTGACAAGAGGATAAAATGTCTATGATATGATCATAGAGATGAATATCTGAGTTGCGAGTTTGGTACAAAATTAAGACATTGTGGAAATTGTTTCACAACTAACACCGCCTGGAACACCATAGTGTGATGGTGTGTCCGAACATCATAGATGCACCCTATTGGATATGGGGCATACCATGATGTCTCTTATCGAATTACCACTATCGTTCATGGGTTATGCATTAGAGACAATCACATTCACTTTAAATAGGGCACCACGTAATTCCGTTTGAGATGACACCATATGAACTATGGTTTAGAGAAACCTAAGCCGTCGTTTCTTGAAAGTTTGGGGCTGTGACGCTTATGTGAAAAAGTTTTAGGCTGATAAGCTCGAACCCAAAGCGGATAAATGCATCTTCATAGGACACCCAAAACAGTTGGGTATACCTCCTAATTCAGATCCGGAAGCAAAAGTAATTGTTTCTAGAAACGGGTCCTTTCTCGAGGAAAAGTTTCTGTCGAAAGAATAGAGTGGGAGGATGGTGGAGACTTGATGAGGTTACTGAACCATCACTTCAACCAGTGTGTAGCAGGGCACAGGAAGTTGTTCCTGTGGCGCCTACACCAGTCGAAGTGGAAGCTGATGATAGTGATCATAAAACTTCGGATCAAGTCACTACCGAACCTCGTAGGTCGACAAGGATGCGTACTACTTCAGAGTGGTACGGTAATCCTGTCTTGGAAGTCATGTTGCTAGACAACAATGAACCTACGAGCTATGGAGAAGCGATGGTGGGCCCGGATTCCGACAAATGGCTCGAGGTCATAAAATCCGAGAGAGGATCCATGAAAACAAAGTGTAGACTTTGGAAGAACTACTTGATGGTCGTAAGGCTGTTGGGTACAGATGGATTTTAAAAGAAAGACGGACAATGATGGTAAGTGTCACCATTAAGAAAGCTCAACTTGTCGCTAAGATGTTTTCCGAAAAGTTGAAGGAGTTGACTACGATGAGACTTTCTCACTCGTAGCGATGCTAAGAGTCTGTTGGAATTATATTAGCAGTTACTGCATTATTTATGAAATCTTGCAGATAGGATGTCAAAACATTGTTTCCTCGAAGAGTTGCTTGAGGAAAGGTTGTATTTGATACAACCAGAAGGTTTTTTCAATCCTAAAAGATGCTAACAAGTATGCAAAGCTCTAGCAATCCTTTTAAGGATTGGAGTAAGCATCTCGGAGTTAGAATATACGCTTTGATGAGATGATCAAAGATTTTGGGTTTATACAAAGTTTATGAGAAACTTGTATTTCCAAAGAAGTGAGTGGGAGCACTATAGCATTTTTGATGAGTATATGTTGTTGACATATTGTTGATTGGAAATGATGTAGAATTTCTGGAAAGCATAAAGGGTTATTTGAAAAGTGTTTTTCAATGGAAACCCTGGATTAAGCTACTTGAACATTGAGCATCAAGATCTATAAGGATAGATCAAAATCGCTTGATAGTACTTTCAAATGAGTACGCACCGTGACAACTTTTTGAAGGAGTTCAAAATAGATCGGCAAAGAAGGAGTTCTTGGCTATGTTGTAAGGTGTGAGTATTGAGTAAGACTCAAGACCAGACCACGACAGAAGAGAGAGAAAGGACGAAGGTCGTCCCCTATGCTTTAGACGTAGGCTCCACAGTATGCTATGCTGTGTACCGCACCTAAAGTATGCCTTGCCATGAGTCAGTCAAGGGGTATAAGTGTGATCCAGGAATGGATCACAGGACGGCGGTCAAGGTTATCCTTAGTAACTAGTGGACTAAGGAATTTTCTCGATTATGGAGGTGGTAAAAGAGTTCGTCGTAAAGGGTTACGCCGATGCAAACTTTGACGCTAATCTGGATGACTCTGAGTAGTAGACCGGATTCGTATAGTAGAGCAGTTATTTGGAATAGTTCCAAATAGCGCGTGGTAGCTGCATCTAGGAGATGACATAGAGATTTTTAAAGCACACACAGATTTGAAAGATTCAGATCCGTCAACTAATAACCTCTCTCACAAGCGAGATATGATCAAACCCAATGGGTGTTGGATTCATTACAATCACATAGTGATGTGAACTAGATTATTGACTCTAGTGCAAGTGGGAGACTGTTGGAAATATGCCCTAGAGGCAATAATAAAATGGTTATTATTGTATTTCCTTGTTCATGATCATTGTCTATTGTTCATGCTATAATTGTATTAACTGGAAACCGTAATACATGTGTGAATACATAGACCACAACATGTCCCTAGTGAGCCTCTAGTTGACTAGCTCGTTGATCAATAGATGGTTATGGTTTCCTGACCATGGACATTGGATGTCATTGATAACGGGATCACATCATTAGGAGAATGATGTGATGGACAAGACCCAATCCTAAGCATAGCACAAGATCGTGTAGTTCGTTTGCTAAAGCTTTTCTGATGTCAAGTATCATTCCTTAGACCATGAGATTGTGTAACTCCCTGATATAGTAGGAGTGCTTTGGGTGTACCAAACGTCACAACGTAACTGGGTGGCTATAAAGGTGCACTACAGGTATCTCTGAAAGTGTCTGTTGGGTTGGCACGAATCGAGACTGGGATTTGTCACTCCGTATGACGAAGAGGTATCTCTGGGCCCACTCGGTAATGCATCATCATAATGAGCTCAATGTGACTAAGTAGTTAGTCACGGGATCATGCATTATGGAACGAGTAAAGAGACATGCCGGTAACGAGATTGAACAAGGTATAGGGATACCGCCGATCGACAAGTGTTGCAGGGCCTCATGGGCCAAGAGGAGGGGGCAAACCAGCTCACTAAGGGGCTGTGCTCCCCCCACACCCTTTCCCACGTTGCTTGGGGAGGTGGGGCGCCTCCATCTGGCTTGGGAGGCAATCCTCCACCTGCTTGGCTTGGGGGGCAAGTCTCCCTAGGATTTTCCCTAGGGAGATCCAATCTGCTTGGCCGCCGCCCCCTAGGGGAAACCCTAGGGAGCCTCCCCTTCTCCCCTTGCCTCTATATATAGTGGAGGGGTGGGAGGGCAGCCGCACCTCTTCCCTGGAGCAGCCCCTCCCTCCTCCAACACTTCCTCCTCCTCCGTAGTGCTTAGCGAAGCTCTGCCGGAGAACCACGAGCTCCATCACCACCACACCGTCGTGCTGTTAGAGTTCTCCCTCAACTTCTCCTCTCCCCTTGCTGGATCAAGAAGGAGGAGACGTCCCCGGGCTGTACGTGTGTTGAACGTGGAGGCGCCGTCCGTTCGGCACTAGATCGGATCTTCCGCGATTTGGATCGCTGTGAGTACGACTCCATCGATCGCGTTCTTGTAACGCTTCCGCTTAGCGATCTTCAAAGGTATGAAGATGCTCATCCTCTCCCTCTCTTGTTGCTAGAATCTCCATAGATTGATCTTGGTGTTGCGTAGAAAATTTTGAATTTCTGCTACGTTCCCCAACAATATGCATATCACTTGTAGCCCCCACGTTTTAAGAAGGGAGCGTAGTAACAACTTAAGACTTGCTTCAATATAAATGTTGCAACCTTGAAGAAATCCAAGTTGCTCATCTCAGTCACTAGTAAAAACTGAATATTCCAGATATGTAGCCCCCAAGTGCCGGGTTGTCATGCTTGCAGCAATGTGGGACTTGTAATTGCCTTATTCTCATAAAAACTTCAACTAGTGTAGCCCCCAAGCGTCGGCTCAGTAAGACAATACTGAGCTGGGACTTTATATAATAACATCATATGATGTAACCCCCACCATGGGGCTCGAACCCACGTCCATAAGTTATGAGCTTTGTACTCTACCAACTAAGCAGTGGACCTTTCAATATAATGAATTAAGGCTTGCGTACCTTGAATTTTTGACAGGAGCAATTAGTAGTCCCAAAGGGCCGGCTCATTACAATGTGATGAGTCGGGTCTTTAATAAGGTGAGCAAAAAATGACTTTGCATTAGCCCCCAAGTGCCATGGTGCATGCTGGTAGTGACATTAGACTTGCATATTTGATGTAATCTCAATCTGAATAATGTAGCCCCCAAGTGCCGGGTCTAAGCCTGCAGCGACTTGGGACTATTCTTTTCATTGTAGAATTAATCATATCCATTGATAAAATAATAGCCATTGCGCTAAAGCAACTTTGGAAACCTCGATCACAATACTAGTTATTGATAATATATAAAATCCAGCCATGTTGGCTATTCAAGACTTGAATAATATAATCCGGTATGAAAACCTCAATCATTCAATATCATAATGAGAATCCAGCCAAGTTTGGCTATTAAATATTTGAATACCTTACCGGTTGACAAGTAAATCCGAAGTTTAAATACTCGGCGGCTATTGGCCGATGGTGATTAATCCGGAATTTTTATAACCCGGCGGCTTATAGCCTTTGAAAAAAAATCCAGAATGGATAACCCTTTTGAAACATCAATTTTGATGACGAGCTTGAATTTATATGGCATAGTTCTGCAAATCCTGCACAGAGTATAAACAACATATGCCCTGGCGACTTAACATCAAAAGCCAGGGCGGGTTATCAAACCTCGCATATTTGTATAACCAGGAAAACATACCTATAGAATTGGCTCATATTGCCGGCTTACCTCACCATATCCAGTGAGGGTAACAATCCAATGATTTATAAGCGGATTATTCCAATGGCGCAATCCAAAATGATACTGGCGATTTAAAGTCCATAGCCAGTGCCGGTTTAGATAAACCTCATATAATCATAACAAAATAAGTATCATACCTGTGATATTGAATCATACTGCCGGCTTATGATACCAATGCAGTAAGGGTGATAACCCAAAACTTAGAAGCCAATACTTCCAAGTATTTAATATCATCATATACTGGTGACTTATCGTCCAAAGCCAGGCCGGGTTAACAGAAACCATGGGTATGCTTCAGATATGAGCAAGAGAGTATCAAGAAAAACCTGGAAAAAAATGTTCAAAAAACTCAAACCAAAAAGAGAGAAAAAATGAGGCTATGCTTCGAATACGAGCAGGAAGCCGAACCAAAAGGGTTAATGGCTATGATTCGAATACGACCAGGAAGCCCCCAAGTGGTTTGTGGCATTGCGCCAATCAAAGGGGTACCGACAGCTATGATTTGAATACGATCAGGAAGCCCCTAGTGACCAAAGTATTTAACGGTTCTGATTCAAATACGACCAGTAAGCCGGACCAAAGGGGTTAATAGCTATGATTCAAATACGATCAAGCCCCCAAGTGATCAAATTGTTTAACGGCTATGATTCGAATACGATCAGGAAGCCGGACCAAAGGGGTTAACTGCTATGATTCGAATACGATCAAGCCACCAAGTGATCAAAGTTTGTAATGGCTATGATACGAACATGATCATGAAGCTGGACCAAAAGGGGTTAAGCTATGATTCAAATATGATCAAGCCCCCAAGTGATCAAATTTTTTAACGGCTATGATTCGAATACGATCAGGAAGCTTGACCAAAGGGGTTAACTGCAATGATTCGAATACGATCAAGCCCCCAAATGATCATGAAGCAGGGTACCTATGTTTGAGTTGTGCTTTGCAACAGACTCTCTTTGGTCCATTTAATTTTTCTGAGAAACTTGAACTTTGTGAGAGATAAATTCTTCTTAAGCCGGAATTTTAAACCGGATGTTGAGAGCTTCAAAGATTTGTGAGAGACATATTTCTCTTGAACCGAATTTTAAACCGAAATATTTCATTTTAAGCCAGAAAGTTTCTGACGGCTTTTAAATTTTTATCAATATGACAGCAGCCTCCGAGACCGGGTTATCGTCCCTCCAATGACCCGAAGTTTTTGAATTCACTGAAACTAGCCAATTCCATCGAGTCATGTCATTATAGCCCCCGAGTCTTAACATGACTCGGGGAGTTGTCCTGAGATTCTCCATAATTGATCGTGATATAAACCGTCATGAGTCATTCAATAGCTCAGTGATATAATAGTCCCTTTTGCAGTAGATAACTTGTCTTGCATTGGAGAACTTGCAAGCCAAAGTAACTGCTCTTTTAAAGAAAGCAATATGTAATATAAAAACATATTGGATGGATTTCATCTGATATGTCAGGCCAGAAATTATTCATCGCAGAGTTGATGATCACCACGGTGAAGCTGAAATTAATCAAGACCGAGTCGGCCGCGGGAGTAGACAGATGAACCGGCCGCGGCGTTGTAATCCGGTGCGGACTGGCGAGTTAATCGTTGGTGCGGTAAGTCGCGTGGATGGGAGAATCAGCTGGCGCGTTGATGTAGACCGGACCCCAAGGGCGGTGGCTTATACGCGTGTCCGTGAAGCTGCACGACACAGATAAATGCCAATAAAAAAGATGTTGGCGCATGCTCCATACTCGCATCATATCAACACTTTTGTAATGAATAATTTACCTGCGTATAACAACACTATAGGGCAGAGTGGTTGTTTTCACAAAAAATTAACAAGTACTGATAAAAAGTAAACTGGATGGATATCGCCTGATTTGTTCAGACAACAGATGATCTATACGCAGAATCTTCGCACGTAGTAGTGGCAGTGTTCCATATGCTTTTTGGGACTGATGCAGTAGTTGTAACAGTACTTTGAATGTAATACTGATACTGCAGTTTTTTTATATATAGTTGATGACCCACAAGTGTAGGGGATCTATCGTAGTCCTTTCGATAAGTAGGAGTGTCGAACCCAACGAGGAGCAGAAGGAAATGATAAGCGGTTTTTAGTAAGGTTTTCTACAAGCACTGAAATTGTAAGTGATAGATAGTTTTGTGATAAGTTAAATAGTAACGAGTAACAAGTAAACAAAGTAAATAAAGTGTAGCAAGGTGGCCCAATCCTTTATGTTGCAAAGGATAAGCCTGGACAATTTCTAATAATGATAAAGGAGCTCCCAAGGACACATGGGAATTATCGTCAAGCTAGTTTTCATCACGCTCATATGATCCGTGTTCGGTACTTTGATAATTTGATATGTGGGTGGACTGGTGCTTGGGTACTGCCCTTACTTGGACAAGCATCCCACTTATGATTAACCCCTATTGCAAGCATCCGCAACTACAACAAAAGTATTAAGGTAAACCTAACCATAGCATGAAACATGTGGATCCAAATCAGCCCCTAATGAAGCAACGCATAAACTAGGGTTTAAGCTTCTGTCACTCTAGCAACCCATCATCTACTTATTACTTCTCTGTTCCCTCCTCTAGGCCCAATAATGGTGAAGTGTCATGTAGTTGATGTTCACATGACACCACTAGAGGAGAAGACAACATACATCTCATCAAAATATCGAACGAATACCAAATTCACATGACTACTGATAGCAAGACTTCACCCATGTCCTCAGGAACAAACGTAACTACTCACAAAGCATATTCATGTTCATAATCAAAGGTGTAATGATATGCATTAAGGATATGAACATATGATCTTCCACCAAGTAAACCAATTAGTATCAACTACAAGGAGTAATGAACACTACTAGCAACCCACAGGTACCAATTTGTGGTTTTGGATACAAGATTGGATACAAGAGATGAACTAGGGTTTGAGAGGAGATGGTGATGGTGAAGATGTTGATGGAGATTGACCCCCTCCCGATGAGAGGATCGTTGGTGATGACGTTGGTGATGATTTTCCCCTCCCGGAGGGAAGTGTCCCTGGCAGAACAGCTCTGCCAGAGCCCTAAATTGGTTTTGCCAAGGTTCCGCCTCGTGGCCGCGGAGTTTCATCCCGTAAGCTTGCCATGATTTTTTCCAGGGTAAAAAGCGATGATATAGTAGAAGATGGACACCGGAGGCCCACCAGGGGGCCCAGGAGATAGGGGGTGCGCCCTATAGGGGGGGGGGGGCGCCCCCCTGTCTCCTGGACAGGGTGTGGGCCCCCTGGTGTATTTCTTTTGCTCAGAAATTCTTATTAATTCCAAAAAGTTGTTTCGTGGAGTTTCAGGACTTTTGGAGCTGTGCAGAATAGGTTTCCAACGTTTGCCCCTTTTTCAGCCAGAATTCCAGCTACCGACATTCCCCTTCTTTAAGGTAAACCTTGTAAAATAAGAGAGAATGGCCATAAGTATTGAGATATAATGTGTAATAATAACCCATAATGCAATAAATATTGATATAAAAGCATGATGCAAAATGGACGTATAAACTCCCCCAAGCTTAGACCTCGCTTGTCCTCAAGCGGAAGCCGATATCGAAGAATATGTCCACATGTTTAGAGATAGAGGTGTCGATAAAAATAAAATACGGACATGAGGGCATCATGATTATTCTAATAACAGCAACATATATAGATTCCATTATATAATTTCTTATGCTCAAGTAACAATCAATTCACAATATCAAGTATGGTTCACTAACTTCATTAAGAACTAACAAACTATAATCTCAGTCAATGAAGCAATCGCAATTTATCATAACATCAGAAAGAGTCAAAATAGAGCTTTTCAGCAAGTCCACATATTCAACTATCATATAGTCTTCTACAATTGGTAACACTCGCGCAATACTTGTGGCTATGGAGTTTCAGACGGACACTGAGAAAGATAGGGGCTTATTGTGTTGCCTGCCAACGTATTCACCTTTAGGTGATGTCAACAATAATAGCCCATGCTAACGAACATCCAATTGGATATGTATATCACGATCTTTCAAACACGAGGAGCTTGCCAAAGGATAAAATGAAAAAGGGAAAGGTGGAGATCACCTTGACTCAAGCACAAAATAAAAGCATAAAGTAAGAACATGAAGTAAAAGATAGGCCCTTCGCAGAGGGAAGTAGAGGTTGTCATGCGCTTTTAGGGTTGGATACACAAAATCTTAGTACAAAAGAACGTCACTTTATATGTCACTTGTGTACGGACCTTTATTATGCAGTCCGTCGCTTTTATTGCTTCCATAACAAGATCGTATAAAGCTTATTTCCTATGCACTAATAAGTCATGCATATTTAGGGAGCAATTTTTATTGCTTGCACCGATGACAACTTACTTGAAGGATCTTACTCAATCCATAGGTAGATATGGTGGACTCTCATGGCAAAACTGGGTTTAAGGGTATTTGGAAGCACAAGTAGTATCTCTACTTGGTGCTAGGAATTTGGCTAGCATGAGGGGGAAAGGCAAGCTCAACATGTTCGGAAGGTCAAGAACAACATACTTTAACTGAGATGTGAGAAAACATAAACCATTACGTTGTCTTCCTTGTCCATCATCAACTCTTTTAGCATGTCATACTTAATGAGTGCTCACAATCATAAAAGATGTCCAAGATAGTGTATTTATATGTGAACCTCTCTTCCCTTATTACTTCCTATTAATTGCAACGATGACCAAAACTACGTTTATCAACTCTCAACAACCTTTATGCCTCATACTTTCTATGTGTGAAGTTATTACTATCCATAAGATCAATACGAACTCTTTTATTCTTTTTATTCTTTCTATAGATCATAGCAACAAAGCAAAAGCCCTTGACTCAACACTAATCTTTATTATAGATAACTCACGGACTCGACTACAAAAAGAGAGCACTTAAGCAAAACTCAAAACTATTTTATATCAAAACTTCAATCTACTGGATCAAGATACTACTAAAAGGATTGAACTAAATAAAGCGGTAAAGATAGGAGTGTGATGGTGATACGATACCGGGGCACCTCCCCCAAGCTTGGCAGTTGCCAAGGGGGAGTGCCCATACACATGTGATTAAGTTCTCGGAGAAGGTGAAGTAGGTTTTTTTATGATGTAGGCTTGTTGTCCATCTTCCAAGGAATGGGCTCACCATCATAGAAGGATGATCAAGTCTCCGGGATCCTTAAATCTGCAGCCAAACTCATCCTTTTGAATCTATATTCATACTCACAGTTTTGGTTTTGCAGGTCATAGATCTGGGCTTGGAGGTGCTCGATCTTCTCTTGAAGCTTGAAGATGGTCTCCCCAATGACTTTGGCATCTAGCTTGTGGTTATTGGTGAACTTGTGATCATCATCTGGTTAGCGTTGAGTCCATGCTCCAGCATCCCTTGGCACTTGAAAACTTGTTGCTCCATAGCTTCGAGCTTTGTCTCCATGCTTCTGGTACGCTTGGGTCCCTCCACATCATGGATGTGCAGCACCCCCTCACGCATCTCAATGGTTTGAGGGTGTTGCAGCACCTCCGCGAGATAGGGGTTGATAACCCTCTCTAAAAACTTGTCCTTAGGAGCGCTTGGAGATGCCATAATGCTCTAGATCTGCAACAGAAAACAGCTCGAATCGAAAACAGAGGATATTTGCGTGATACGGTGGTCAAAACCTTCGGGAATATATATAATGAATTTTTACCGACCAAAATACGTAATGTGTAAGAAAACGGAGTCCGGGAGGCACACGAGGTGCCCACGAGACAGGGGGGCACGCCCAGTAAGGGGGGGGGGGCGCCCTTCACTCTCGTAGGAGCCTCGTGTCCCTTTTGGACTACTTCTTTCTTCCTAAAATTCTTAAATAATCCAAAACTAATAAAAATTTCCATTGGAGTTGTTTTGGAGTCGGTTTACTTACTGTACCACATACCTATTCCTTTTCGGAGTCTGGAATGTTCTGGAAAGTGTCCCTTATGTATTCCTCCAGGGTTACGGTTTCAATAATATTAGTTTCAACATTAATAGGATTACCTGAAATGTAATGTTTAATTCTTTGACCGTTTACCACCCTCGGACTTGTGCCTTCGAAGTTGTTGATTTTTTGGCACTAGAACGATAGACCTCCTCGATAACGTAAGGACCTTCCCATTTAGAGAGAAGCTTTCCTGCAAAAAATCTTAAGCGAGAGTTGAATAATAACACATAATCACCTATGTTAAATTCATGCTTTTGTATCCTTTTATCATGCCAGCGCTTGACTTTTTCTTTGAATAGCTTGGCATTCTCATAAGCTTGGGTTCTCCATTCATCAAGTGAGCTAATATCAAACCACCTCTTCTCACCGGCAAGTTTGAAGTCATAATTGAGCTCTTTAATAGCCCAATATGCTTTATGTTCAGGTTCAAGAGGTAAATGACATACTTTTCCATAAACCATCTTATACGGAGACATACCCATAGGATTTTTGTATGTAGTTCTATAGGCCCATAATGCATCATCAAGTTTTTTGGACCAATTCTTTCTAGATCTATTAATAGTCTTTTGCAAAATTAATTTGAGCTCTCTATTGCTCAACTCTACTTGACCACTAGACTGTGAATGATAAGGAGATGCAATTCTATGATTGACATCATACTTAGCAAGCACCTTACGGAAAGCACCATGAATAAAATGTGAACCACCATCAGTCACAAGATATCTAGGGACTCCAAACCTCGGAAAAATAACTTCTTTAAGCATTTTAATAGAAGTGTTATGATCAGCACTACTAGTTGGAATAGCTTCTACCCACTTAGTAACGTAATCAACAGCAACTAGAATATGTGTATAACCATTAGAGGCAGGAAAAGGTCCCATATAATCAAAGCCCCAAACATCAAATGGTTTAATAACAAGATAATAATTCATAGGCATTTCTTGACGTCTACTAATATTACCTACTCTTTGGCATTCATCACAAGATAAGACAAACTTACGAGCATCTTTAAAGAGAGTAGGCCAATAAAAACCAGATTGTAGTACCTTGTGTGCAGTTCTATCTCCAGCGTGGTGTCCTCCATAGGATTCAGAGTGACACTTGCGTAGGATCTGTTCCTGTTCATGCTCAGGTACACAATGTCTAATAACACCATCTACTCCTTCTTTATAAAGGTGTGGGTCATCCCAGAAGTAATGTCTTAAATCATAAAAGAACTTTTTCTTTTGCTGGTATGTGAAACTAGGCGGTATAAATTTAGCAACAATGTAATTAGCATAATCAGCATACCAAGGAGCAGTACGAGAAGCATTGACGACCGCTAATTGTTCATCAGGAAATCTATCATTAATAGGCAGTGGGTCATCAAGAACATTCTCTAACCTAGACAAGTTATCTGCAATGGGGTTCTCAGCTCCCTTTCTATCAATAATGTGCAAATCAAACTCTTGGAGCAGGAGAACCCATCTAATGAGTCTAGGCTTAGCATCCTTCTTTTCCATAAGATATTTAATAGCAGCATGATCAGTGTGAATAGTAACTTTGGAATCAACAATATAAGGTCTAAACTTATCACATGCAAACACAACTGCTAAGAATTCTTTTTCAGTGGTAGCATAATTTCTTTGGGCTGTACCAAGAGTCTTACTAGCATACTGGATAACATTCAATTTCTAATCGACTCTTTGCCCTAGAATAGCACCTACAGCATAATCACTAGCATCGCACATAATTTCAAAAGGTAGATTCCAATCAGGTGGCTGAACAACAGGTGAAGTGATCAAAGCTTTCTTAAGTATTTCAAATGCTTCTACACAATCATCATCAAAGACAAAATGAATATCTTTTTGCAATAAATTAGTCAGAGGCCTAGAGATTTTAGAAAAGTCCTTAATGAACCTCCTATAAAAACTGGCGTGACCAAGGAAACTTCTTATACCTTTTATGTCCTTGGGACATGGCATCTTTTCAATAGCATCAACTTTGGCTTTTCAACTTCAATACCTCTCTCGGAGATCTTGTGCCCCAAGACAATGCCTTCATTAACCATAAAGTGACACTTTTCCCAATTCAGGACGAGACTAGTGTCTTCGCATCTCTGCAAAACTCGATCAAGTTTGCTCAAACAATCATCAAAAGAGGATCCATAAACTGATAAGTCATCCATTAATACCTCACAAATCTTTTCACAAAAATAAGAGAATATAGCCATCATGCATCTTTGAAAAGTAGCAGGTGCATTACATAAACCAAAAGGCATACGTCTATAAGCAAAAGTACCAAAAGGGCAAGTAAAAGTAGTTTTAGATTGATCCTTCGCTGACATAGGTATTTGAGAGAAACCAGAATAACCATCTAGAAAGAAGAAATGTGTGAGTTTGGATAGTCTTTCTAGCATTTCATAAATAAAAGGTAAAGGGTAATGATCTTTCTTAGTAGCTTTATTTAACTTACGGGAATCAATTACCATCCTATAACCTGTAATAATTCTTTGCGGGGTCAATTCATCTTTATCATTAGGAACAATGGTAATACCTCCCTTTTTAGGAACACAATGGACAGGGCTTACCCTTTCACTATCAGCAACGGGATAAATAATACCTGCCTCAAGGAGCTTTAATATCTCCTTTCTTACCACTTCCTTCATCTTGGGATTCAATCGTCTTTGAGGATCTAACTGGTTTGGCATCGTCCTCCAATGTAATTTTGTGTTGACATAACGTGGGACTAACGCCCTTAAGATCATCCAGAGTATATCCAATAGTTGCTCGGTGCTTCTTCAGAGTTTTCAACAATCTTACTTCTTCTTTCTCTGAAAGGTTAGCACTAATAATAACAGGATATATTTATTTTTCATCAAGATAAGCATACTTAAGATTGTCAGGTAAAGGTTTGAGTTCAAACACGGGATCACCCTTGGGTGGAGGGGGATCCCAAAGACTTTCAACGGGGAGGTTATGTTTCAGCATAGGTTCCTGTTTAAGGAACACCTCATCTATTTCCCTTCTTTCTTTCATAAACATATCATTTTCATGGTCTAGCAAATATTGTTCTAACGGATCAGTAGGAGGCACGACAATAGAAGCAAGACCAATTATTTCATCTTTACTAGATAATCCTTTATCACGGGGTTGTCTATGAAATTTAGCAAAATTAAACTCATGAGTCATATCATCTAAGCCAATCATAACAACATCCTTTTTGCAATCAATCGTAGATTTAACAGCGTTCAAGAAGGGTCTACCAAATATAATGGGACAAAAGGCATCTTGTGGAGAACCAAGAACAAGAAAATTAGCAGGGTATTTAACCTTCCCACACCAAACTTCAACATCTCTAACAATCCCAACAGGTTTAATGTTATCCCTATTAGCAAGCTTAATAGTAACATCAATGTCTTCTAATTCAACGAGTGCGATGTCGTGCATAATTTCTTTAAATAAATCATAAGGTATAGCGCTAGCACTAGCACCCATATCACATAAGCCATGATAACAATGTTCTCCTATTTTAACAGAAATAACGGGCATGCCTACGATAGGTCTACGTGTCTTAGTATCTGGCCTAGCAATATTAGCAGTCTCACCACAGAAATAAATAACATGCCCATCTAAATCATCATCCAAGAGATCTTTGACTATAGCAATACTAGGTTCAACATTAATTTGCTCAGGAGGTGTATAAGTCCTAGTATTACTCTTACGAACAACAGTCGAAGCTTTAGCATGATCCTTTATCCTAACAAGAAAAGGAGGTTTTTTAACATAAGCACTAGGAACAATAGGATCACTATAGGTAATAGTCTTTTCTTCGACTGTAATAGGTGCAACTACTTTAACTTCAACAGGAGGATTATATTTAAACAACTTCTCTTTAGGGAGATCAACATGAGTAGCAAAAGATTCACAAAAAGAAGCTACTATCTCAGAGTTAAGTCCATACTTAGCGCTAAATCCACGAAAAACATCGGTATCCATAAAAGATTTAACACAAGCGAACTTAGGTGTCATACCTGACTCCTTACCATCGTCGGAACCCCAATCTTAGGAGTTGCGTTCAATTCTTTCCAATAAGTCCCATTTGAAATCAATAGTCTTCAGCATATAAGAACCATCACAGGAAGTATCGAGCAGGTTGCGATTATCAAGAGAAAGCCGAGCATAAATTTTTTGAATAATCATTTCCCGAGAGAGCTCATGATTGGGGCATGAATATAACATTGACTTAAGCCTCCCCCAAGCTTGACTGATGCTTTCTCCTTCGCAAGGCCAGAAATTATATATGTAATTACGATCACGATGAATAAGATGCATAGGATAGAACTTCTGGTGAAATTCCAACTTCAATCGCTTATAATTCCAAGATCCCGTATCATCACATAGCCTAAACCATGTCAATGCATCTCCCTTCAAAGATAAAGGGAAGACCTTCCTTTTGACAACATCATCGGGGATACCTGCAAGCTTAAATAATCCACAAACTTCATCCACAAAGATAAGGTGTAAATCGGGATGCAACGTTCCATCTCCTGCAAATGGATTAGCTAGCAGTTTCTTTATCATACCTGAAGGAATCTCAAAGTAAATATTTTCATAAAGTTCAGTAGGTTGAGGAGCAACTCTTTGCTCTTCTGGTTGGGGCGAAGATGCCCCAAACAAACCCCTCAAAGGATTAGTTTCCATAGTGACAAGTAAAAGAAAATTTCAGCACACTATATAAATGTTTCCTTACCAAGTTCCACTCACCAAAAGCGCTACACTCCCCGGCAATGGCGCCAGAAAAGAGTCTTGATGACCCACAAGTGTAGGGGATCTATCGTAGTCCTTTCGGTAAGTAAGAGTGTCGAACCCAACGAGGAGCAAAAGGAAATGATAAGCGGTTTTCAGTAAGGTTTTCTGCAAGCACTGAAATTGTAGGTGATAGATAGTTTTGTGATAAGATAAATAGTAACGAGTAACAAGTAAACAAAGTAAATAAAGTGCAGCAAGGTGGCCCAATCCTTTATGTTGCAAAGGATAAGCCTGGACAATTTCTAATAATGATAAAGGAACTCCCGAGGACACGTGGGAATTATCGTCAAGCTAGTTTTCATCACGCTCATATGATCCGCGTTCGGTACTTTGATAATTTGATATGTGGGTGGACCGGTGCTTGGGTACTGCCCTTACTTGGACAAGCATCCCACTTATGATTAACCCCTATTGCAAGCATCCACAACTACAACAAAAGTATTAAGGTAAACCTAACCATAGCATGAAACATGTGGATCCAAATCAGGCCCTAACGAAGCAACGCATAAACTAGGGTTTAAGCTTCTATCACTCTAGCAACCCATCATCTACTTATTACTTCCCTATGCCCTCCTCTAGGCCCAATAATGGTGAAGTGTCATGTAGTCGACGTTCACATGACACCACTAGAGGAGAAGACAACATACATTTCATCAAAATATCGAACGAATACCAAATTCACATGACTACTAATAGCAAGACTTCACCCATGTCCTCAGGAACAAACATAACTAATCACAAAGCATATTCATGTTCATAATCATAGGTGTAATAATATGCATTAAGGATCTGAACATATGATCTTCCACCAAGTAAACCAATTAGTATCAACTACAAGGAGTAATCAACACTACTAGCAACCCACAGGTACCAATTTGTGGTTTTGGATACAAGATTGGATACAAGAGATGAACTAGGGTTTGAGAGGAGATGGTGTTGGTGAAGATGTTGATGGAGATTGACCCCCTCCCGATGAGAGGATCGTTGGTGATGATGTTGGTGATGATTTCCCCCTCCCGGAGGGAAGTGTCCCCGGCAAAACAACTCTGCCAGAGCCCTAGATTGGTTCCGCCAAGGTTCCGCCTCGTGGCGGCGGTGTTTCATCCCGTAAGCTTACCCATGATTTTTTCCAGGGTAAAAGCGATGATATAGAAGAAGATGGACACCGGAGGCCCACCAGGGGGCCCAGGAGATAGGGGGGCGCGCCCTATAGAGGGGGCCCCCCTGTCTCCTGGACAGGGTGTGGGCCCCCTGGTGTATTTCTTTCGCTCAGAAATTCTTATTAATTCCAAAAAGTTGTTTCGTGGAGTTTCAGGACTTTTGGAGCTGTGCAGAATAGGTTTCCAATGTTTGCCCCTTTTTCAGCCAGAATTCCAACTACCGGCATTCCCCCTCTTTATGGTAAACCTTGTAAAATAAGAGAGAATAGCCATAAGTATTGAGATATAATGTGTAATAAAAGCCCATAATGCAATAAATATTGATATAAAAGCATGATGCAAAATGGACGTATCAATAGTCTAAATGCTTCACGTGGGACTTAGCCAGCTGGATAACCAATCTTCTCGTGAAGTGAGCTTGCTCTGTCCTACGCTGCTTTTGCTAGGTCCTTGCGCACTGAACTTTAAGCAGCAGCTGAACCTGGCGCCTCGTTGTGAGGTGAGCCGACGGTGACGAGCGGGTTGCAGCCTCAGTGCTGGAGGCAGTGGTGAGCGGCCAACTTGAAAGGCGTGAGGCCCGCAGAAGTGAGGCAGAAACGAGCAGCTTGACGAAAGCAGCGGCTCTGAGTTGAGGCCATGGCGAGTAGAACAAGCCTGCAACAGAGATGAAGGCAGGGGCACCACAGCACGACAGAGCCAGTGGTGACGGGGCGGATAACAAGGCCACCTGGCCGGGGCGACTCAAGGCGCGGTTCGGACGACATGTGCTCGTCCGGCGTGCACGAGACAAATGGTGGATTGCGGACGATGGCTGTGGCCATGGCCTAAAACGGTCGCGTGAGCGACAACAAAAGTGGCAGCTGAAGGCCGTAGGCAGGAGCTCGCGCGGGAGTGAGGGCGACTCGATATGCGCTTGACGCGCAGCATTGGGCACCTGGTAGGACAACTCATAGGTGCTGAGGTAGTAGGCCGGCGAGGCAAAGCCGCAACTGCGATGGGTCGCAATAGTGGCGGAGGCAGCTGAAGTGGCTCGGCAGATCAACGCGCGTCCACGGGCTTGGCGGCTTAGAAAAAGGCCCGACAGCAAAAGCGACCTGATGACCGACGAGTAGCTCATTGCAATGGAGGCTTCGGCAGAACGGGCAGCTCGGCGCAGGACAAACCCGCGGCTAGCTGTTGGTGGAGACAAACAGCGGAGGCGAGCCTGTAACCATGGAGACGGGCGAATCAGTGCGGCTAGAGTGTCAATAGACGGCGACTTAGCCCTGGCCGTGAGGGTAGGCGATGCTCGGGCACTGCGGAGCAGGCGGTGACGGCGACTTAGACTGGAGTCGAAGTGCGACCGCCACTTGGATGGGAGACGAGGCTCGATGGTGACTCGGACGTGAAGGCGGAGTCCAGACCAGCCACGGGTCGTGGGCATCTTTTCCGGGTTGTGGACTAGCAAATGTTTTGATTTTATCTCCGAAGCATACACGGGCTGGGACTTCCCATCGGGACCGAAGGAAACTAGTGATCCTCCTAGTAGTAGGTTTTCTCCTGGTTGTCTAGTAGCGATCGGATTCATGAAAAGTAGCAGCAAACACGCCTGATCTCCTCGGGAGTAGACGTTGACTTGACAAAAAAACAACTCCACCTGATTTTCTTGGCGGGTGTAATAACAGCCATGCGTAATAAACACTCATCCATTGCAGTGATCAGCACATTGGGTTGCATCAGAACGGATCGTGTCACATGCTAATCCGGATATATATATATATATATATATATATATATATATATATATGTATGTATGTATGTATGTATGTATGTACGTATGTATGTATGTATGTATATATGTATATATATAGGGACGCCAGTTTGGGACACCTAGGTGCCTGGGCACCTCGCCTAGAAACCGTTGGATGACACTAAGATGTGTGCATGTATAATTAGTATTAGCATTAATGAGTAAATTTTATTAGGAAAGAATTATTAGTTGCTATAGACACTTAATACCCGCCCAGATTAGATAGGATAGAGAAAATTAGTAATAAATGGTCCATGTTTTAAGTCCATGCATGCCTTATCATACGTGCACCACTTTGCATATAGTGGAGGTCATTTTTTGATGCGTTATGGTTAGCCCTTCTCTCTTTCTTATATATGCTCTGCTTTATTTTTCACCGAGTATCTAATATCTTGAATAAATCATTAGGTATATATGTACATAGTTCAAATTATTTTAGGTATGTTTTGTACTCAAAATATGTTGGCTATATATTACATACCCATACATCACGTAGCCGGATATATACGTAGCCATATTTTACTTTACATACATCGACTGGGTATGTACAATATTTTTGAAGCTTTTTGCACACAACTGAGTATATAAGTGTGCAGATACATTGGGTATTTCCATTTGTGGTATATACGTCGACAGAGTATGTATAATATTTTCCTACTTTTATTCATATAGCCGGTTATATACGTCGACCGGGTATTACAATATTTTCATCAGTAGGTATTGAATACCCGTATTGGATAGTTAGTAAAAAAATACAATGAGTCAACAAAACAAATTCTTGGGTATGTACATACCCGCGTATGTACATACTTTCGTTACTAAATATAAGATACCCATTTTAGACAATTAGGAAACAAATAAATGAAATAGTTGAAAAAATAAATTATTGAATATATATGTACCTGCGTATGTATATAATTTCATTGGCATGTATTAGATAGTTAGGAAACAAAAATACGTGTATTAGATACCCGCATCAATTCAAACAAAGTCAATATTAATATGTTTTATTGTATGGCAAGTCTGCATGCCTAATAATTAGAAAAAATAAATAAAACGTAAGCAGGGAAAGTCTTGCATGAAGAATAATTAGGAAACCAATTAAATATACCATGGTTGCCAAAACAACCAAGATGCCCCATCTATTTTACCTATATATATGTATGTATGTATGTATGTATATATATATATATATATATATATATATATATATATATATATATATATATATATTCTTTCCTTGGCCGGGCTTGGCGACTTTCTATGGTGCAAACCGACTTAACCCTAGCTTCTCACGAATTCTTCTTCGTCTGATCAATCGTGAACTTCTTAATCCTGGGGAAGATCCCTCCAAGAACTCAACACCACCGTGCGCATGCCCCACGGTGGGCACCAATTGTCGTGGAATTGTCACGACAGATGTCCTTAGTGCGAGGACTTAGTCGTGAGGCCAACACTTCCATGTGGTACCTTGAGAGTGGTTGAGTGGGATGAGAGACGCGAGGTTTTTTACCCAGGTTCGGCCTCTCACGGTGGAGGTAAAAGCCTACGTCCTGCTTCATTGATATTGATGATGATGATCACGATTACAAGGGTGCTCTATCTCGAGAGCTCTTGACTTGTCTGTCTATCTAGACTTGTAAAACTTTTTTTGGGTGCCTTGCCCTCCTTATATAGGTTAAAGGGGCGGCTTACATGACTAGTCCTAGAGGATTAGGATTACTCTTTTACAAGTGGAGTCCTAGTCTTGCTTCCTTTGTAAGGGAATATTCCTTATGCTTTCCTCTTAAGCCGGCCCACCATAATATGAGCCGGCCTTCTGGGCCTTGAGTCTTTTGGGCCTCCGAGTCTTGTCGCTCCTCTAACGCGCCTGCCGGGTCACCAATGAGTCACTGGCTCGGCCGGGTTATCAGTGAGTGGAGAGATCCGAGCAGGTCAGTTAGTGAGTCGCCAAGTCAGGGCGGGTCACCAATGAGTCGCCAAGTCCGTCCGGGTCATACTTCCGGCCGGGTCATACTGCGGGGTATATCCCTGATAGGATGCCCAAGGCACTCCAAGGTAAAATTTAAGGACAACCAAAAGCCTAAGCTTGGGGATGCCCCGGAAGGCATTCTCTCTTTCGTCTTCGTTTATCCATAACTTTACTTGGAGCTAATTTTTATTCACCACATGATATGTGTTTTGCTTGGAGCATCATTTTATTTTATTTTGCCTTGCTTGCTATTTGAATAAATCCTAAGATCTGAAATTTTTTAATGTTAGAGAGTCTTCACATAGTTGCATAATTATTCAACTACTCATTGATCTTCACTTATATCTTTTGGAGTAGTTTGTCATTTGCTCTAGTGCTTCACTTATATCTTTTTAGAGAACGACAGTGGTTTTATTTTGAAGAAATAGACGAACTCTCATGCTTCACTTATATTATTTTGAGAGTCTTAAACAACATGGTAATTTGCTTTGGTTGTGAATTTAGTCCTAATATGATAGGCATCCAAGAGGGATATAATAAAAACTTTCTTATGAAGTGCATTGAATATTATGAGAAGTTTGATTCTTTATGATTGTTTTGAGATATAAAGATGGTGATATTAGAGTCATGCTAGTGAGTAGTTGTGAATTTGAGAGATACTTGTGTTAAAGTTTGTGATTCCCGTAGCATGCATGTATGGTGAACCGTTATGATGAAGTTGGAGCATGATTTATTTATTGATTGTCTTCCTTATGAGTGGCGGTCGGGGACGAACAATGGTCTTTTCCTACCAATCTATCCCCCTAGGAGCATGCGCGTAGTACTTCGTTTCGATAACTAATAGATTTTTGCAATAAGTATGTGAGTTCTTTATGACTAATGTTGAGTCCATGGATTATACGCACTCTCACCCTTCCACCATTGCTAGCCTCTCTTATGCCGCACAACTTTCGCCGGTACCATACACCCACCATATACCTACCCCAAAACAGCCACCATACCTACCTATTATGGCATTTCCATAGCCATTCCGAGTTATATTGCCATGCAACTTTTCACTGTTCCGTTTATTATGACACTCTCCATCATTTTCATATTGCTTTGTATGATCATGTAGTTGACATCGTATTTGTGGCAAAGCCACCTTTCATAATTCTTTCATACATGTCACTCTTGATTCATTGCACATCCCAGTACACCACCGGAGGCATTCACGTAGAGTAATATTTTGTTCTAAGTATCGAGTTGTAATTCTTGAGTTGTAAGTAAATAAAATTGTGACGATCTTCATTATTAGAGCATTGTCCAAGTGAGGAAAGGATGATGGAGACTAATTCCCCCACAAGTCGGGATGAGACTCCGAACAAAAAATAAAAAAAAGGGGCCAAAAAAAGAGAAGGCCCCAAAAAAATGAGAGAAAAAGAGAGAAGGGGCAATGCTACTATCCTTTTACCACACTTGTGCTTCAAAGTAGCACCATGATCTTCATGATTGAGAGTCTCATATGTTGTCACATTCATATACTAGTGGGAATTTTTCATTATAGAACTTGGCTTGTATATTCCAATGATGGGCATCCTCAAATTGCCCTAGGTCTTCTTGAGCAAGCGAGTTGGATGCACACCCACTTAGTTTCTTTTTTGAGCTTTCATACACTTATAGCTCTAGTGCATCCGTTGCATGGAAATCCCTACTCACTCACATTGATATCTATTGATGGGCATCTCCATAGCCCATTGATACGCCTAGTTGATGTGAGACTATCTTCTCCTTTTTGTCTTCTGCACAACCACCATTCTCTTCCACCTATAGTGCTATGTCCATGGCTCATGCTCATGTATTGCGTGAAGATTGAAAAAGTTTGAGAACATCAAAAGTATGAAACAATTGCTTGGCTTGTCATCAGGGTTGTGCATGATTTAAATATTTTTGTGATGAAGATAGAGCATAGCCAAACTATATGATTTTGTAGGGATAGCTTTGTTTGGCCATGTTATTTTGAGAAGACATGATTTCTTTGTTAGTATGCTTGAAGTATTATTATTTTTATGTCAATATTAAACTTTTGTTTTGAATCTTATGGATCTGAATATTCTTGCCACAATAAAGAGAGATTACATTGATAAATATAATAGGTAGCATTCCACATCAAAATTTTTGTTTTTATCATTTACCTACTCGAGGACGAGCAGGAATTAAGCTTGGGGATGGTTGATACGTCTCCAACATATCTATAATTTTTGATTGTTCCATGCTATTATATTGTCAATCTTGGATGTTTTATATGCATTTATATTCTATTTTATATGATTTTTGGGACTAACATGTTAACCTAGAGCCCAGTGCCAGTTTCTGTTTTTTCCTTCTTTTTGAGTTTTACAGAAAAGGAATAGCAAACGGAGTCCAATTGACCTACCAATTTTTGTGGATTTTTTATGGACCAAAAGAAGCCCCTGAAGTGAAAGAGTTGGGCCAGAAGAGTCCTGAGACATCCACGAGGGTGGAGGGCGCGCCCCCTATCTCATGGATGACTCGGAGACCCCCCCTGACGTGACACCGACGCCAAAAATTCCTATATATACAGAAACCCCCAAAAAGAAACCTAGATCATGAGTTCCACCGCCGCAAGCCTCTGTAGCCACCAAAAACCAATCGAGACCCTGTTTCGCCACCTTGCCGAAGTGGGGATCCATCACCGGTGGCCATCTTCATCATCCTGACGCTCTCCATGACAAGGAGGGAGTAGTTCACCCTCGGGGCTGAGGGTATGTACCAGTAGTTATGTGTTTGATCTCTCTCTCCCGTGTTCTTGATATGGCATGATCTTGATGTACCGCGAGTGTCGTGGAATAGGCACGGCAGATTCCCTAGTGTGAGGACTTAGTCGTGAGGCCAACGCATCCATGTGGTAGCTTGAGAGGGGTTGATCAGAATCAATAGACGCAACACAAGACATGAGTTTAGACAGCTTTGGGCCCCGGGAAACATCATCTGGTAACAACCCTACATGCTGTTTGTGGCTAGGTCTCATTATCATCACGAGGGAGTCGCCGTATCTCCGGCTCTCCTAGTTGTGTCTAGCCTTAAACATTATTTTCCTCCCCCTCTTGGGGTGCCCCGCCCCTCCTTATATAAGTTCAAGGGGCGGGTTACATGTAAAGTCAAACTCGGATTAGGACTTAACCTATTCTGACGTCTTACCATGGGCTTCTTAACGTCTTGGGCTTCTTAACGTCTGGCTTACAATCTAACTTACAATCTGGCTTACCATCTGCCAGCTTACAATCTGACTTACAATCTAGCTTACCATTTGGCTTACCCACTGTCAGCTTACCATCTGGCTTACTTCTGCCAGCTTACCAACACCGGCTTATAATCTTTCCGTCGGCTTACAATCTGGCTTAACTGTCTGCCGACTTACAATCTGTCGGCTTATAATCCGCTGGGTCTCCAATGAAACACCAAGTCCCAGCCGGTCATACCTCCGACCAGATCACACCATGGGGTATATCCCCGACATTAGCCCCCGGTTTAATTTGGATTTTTCCATGTTAAACTGATCCTATAAAACAAACACAAGAATAATTTTGACAGATTATGCCCCGGCTTAAGAACTCTTGTAAGCCGGCACCTGATCATCCTTAACTGCTTGGTATTTCCCTCTTCTAGAAAATTCGGGTTAATAGGCTTGCTTCATTATCAATTTTCTGATGCTGTCTTCTCACAGAAAAAAATTGTGAAGAATAATTCATTTGACTCAGCTCCCAATCTTAACAAAAATATTGGTCTTGAAATACTCATCTAATCTTCAGCCGGCTTAAAGATGTAGAACTTGCTGTTTTATCATTGCCAAAACATCCGGTTTGTAAATGTTGATAGAACTGGGTCATAATTGTTGCTAACATCAAGCTTGAAAATGTACCTCCTTTATATGCATATCACTTGTAGGCCCCAAGTCTTAAGAAGGGAACGTAGTAACAGCTTATGACTTGCTTCAATATAAATGTTGCAACCTTGAAGAAATCCAGGTTGTTCATCTCAGTCACTAGTCAAAACTGAATATTCCACATATGTAGCCCCCAAGTGCCGAGTTGTCATGCTTGCAGCAACCTGGGACTTTGTAACTACCTTATGTTCATAAAAACTTCAACCAGTGTAGCCTCCAAGGGCAGGCTCAATAAGATAATACTCAGCTGGGACTTCTATATATAATTCATTGATAATAACATCATATGATGTAATCTCCACCATGGGGCTTGAACCCACATCCACAAGGTTAAGAGCTTTGTACTCTACCAACTAAGTAGTGGACCTTTCAATATAATGGATTAAGGCTTGTGTACCTTGAATATTTGACAGGAGCAATTGGTAACCCCCAAGGGCCAGCTCATTACTATATGACGAGTCAGGACTTCAACAAGGCAAGTAAACATGACTGTGCATTAGCCCCCAAGTGCCATGCTGCATGCTTGCAGCGACATGGGACTTCCATATTTGGTAGAATCGTAATTTGAATGATGTAGCCCCCAAGTGCCGGGTCGTAAGCCTGTAGCGACTCGGGACTATTCCTTCAATTGCAGAAAAAAATCATATCCATTGATAAAGATATAATAGCCATTGCGCTGAAGCGACTTTGAAAACCTCAATCCTAATATAAAAATCCAGCCATGTTGGCTATTTAAAATTTGAATAATATAACCCGGTTTGAAAATCGGTTCCTGTGATATGTGATTAAACTGCCAGCTTACCATATTAATGCAGTAAGTGTGATAACCCAAAGAGTGAGAGCAGAACGCCCTGTTCAGTTGACTTATACCGCCGGCTTGTCACGCCATATGCAGCAAGGGGTAATATCCCAAAGCTTAGAGCACAGCGCTCTAAGCACATAAAATCATTATACACTGGCGACTTAACGTCCAAAGCTAGCTCACGAGGGTAGTAACGCTATGTTCTCTTTGGTTAATACACCTATTTTGAATAGGAAGCCCCCACGTGCTTTGTAATCATGGCGTATGAGCCGGACCAAAAGGGTTAATTCACAGCTATGCTCAATGAGCAGGAAGCCCCCAAGTGGTTTGTGATTATGGCATATGAGCCGGACCAAAAGGGTGAATTCACAGCTATGCTTCGAATACGAGCAGGAAGCCCCCAAGTAATTTGTGGCATTGAGCCGATCAAGAGGGATATTTATAGCTATGCTTTGAATACGAGCAGGAAGCCCCCAAGTGACCATCAGTTTTGTCATTGCGCCGATCAACAGGGATATTCATAGCTATGCTTCGAATACGAGTAGGAAGCCCCCAAGTGACCATAAGTTTTGGCATTGCATCGATCAAGAGGGATACTCACAACTATGCTTCGAATACGAGCAGGAAGCCCCCAAGTGACCATAAGTTTTGGCATTGCACTGATCAACAGGGATATTCACAGCTATGCTTCGAATACAAGCAGGAAGCCCCCAAGTGACCATAAGTTTCAGCATTGCACCGATCAAGAGGGATATTCACAGCTATGTTCTCTTTGGTGAATACACCTATGTTTGAACAGGAAGCCCCCAAGTGGCCATTGAAGCAGGGTACCTATGTTTGAGTTGTGCTTTGCAACAGACTCTCTTTGGTCCCTTTTAACTTTTTTTGAGAACTCGAACTTTGCAAGAAATAAATTCTTCTTGAGCCAAAATTTTAAACCGGATATTAAGAGCTTCAAAACTTTGTGAGAGACATATTTCTCTTGAACTAGATTTTAAAACCGGATATTTGAGAGCTTCAGTGAGAGACAGATTTCCCTTGAGCCGGATTTTAAACCCGATATTCTTCATTTTGAGCGAATTTTTCTAATGGCCTTTAAACTGGCAACATTTACTGAGCCATGTCCATGTAGCCCCGAAATCTTAAGACTACTCGAGGAGTTGGCTTGAGACTCTCCATGCTTGACCATGATATGACCAGTGGATTGCTAGAATATGCTGAATCTCGACGAGTTATAAATGAGCCTGTCCATTAATCCATCTGGTGCAAGCAAGGGCTATAGCTTGGTCACGTTTGTAAGGATGAATTCTATATAAGAAATGGCACAAAACGAGAGTAATTGTTCTCGAAGAAAATAAGAATGTATCAACAGAAACTTGATAGGATGGATTTCACCTAATATGTTTTATCAAGAAGTATTAGTTGTAGGGTTGCAACAACGATGATAGAGGTGTCGGCTTAAAGCACGGCACCGGGCGGCTCATAAGAGATCCTCCGGCTTATGTTGGCCCCTTTTTATGGCCCCTTTTGTCGTTACGGCCATCGGGGCTCACGATGAAGGCGGCTTGAAGGCCACGTGGGCGACTTAGAACCAAGGTGACTTGTGGTGGTGACTTCCAGAGAAAACAAGGTGGAGGCGAAATGGCGGTTCAACAGTGAGACTATGGTGGTCCAAGGTGGACGACGTGGCAAGGCCACAACAGAAGCAGCCCGTGTCTACCAAGGAGAGTTTGCTAAGGCGGCTCACAGCAGCGGTGGAGGCGACCCGACAAGGCGGCTTAGCGGCGGCGCGAGACTGGTGATGTCTTTCTAGCAGCAACAACTCAAAGCTATTGAAGCAGCAGTGGAGGCCAGTGAAGCTGTGCAGACTTGCTACTAGAGTAAGCCGGCGAGGCAAGGCAAGCTCAGAGGTGGGTCGTGGCAGCACGCAGCAGAGGCAACAACTTAGGAAAGCCACTCGGAGGTGCGGCGGAAGAAGCCGGCTCAGTGCGGCCGCCGCAGAGGAAACAACTCAAGGTCACGGTGGTGGCTTAGCCGATGGGACCAACTGGGCCGCAGAAGGAGCGGCGGCTTACCCCCACTGTAGTTGAGGAGAGTTGGGGGTGGCGACTCAGAAGTAGCACCACAGCGGTTTGGATGTGGTAGCATTCGAGGTGAAGCAGGCATGGCGCAGAGGCCGTGAGGCAAAGGAGCGAGAGGTGCATCGGTGAATATGGCTGGTGGCTTCACAACGCCAGCGACAGCAAAGGAGAGACGACTCGAGCATGGTCGGCGGGCAAGCAGGCCAGCGATTTGAAGTGGCGGCTTAGTGAGGCCAACCCGAGGTAGAGTGAAAGGGGCCGCGGCTACGGCGGATTGAGGTGGCTCAGCAAGGCTAGGGTGGCTCATAGGCGCGACGGAGGATGCGACAGTGGTAACCCAACAAGGTACAGTAGTTGCTTGGCGAAGGTGGCCGGCCGGCGAGGTTGCGGCCGTGGTCGCGACGCGGCGGCTCTCGCGGAGGGGAATGAGGTGAATCCGTGCAACGGCAACTCAAGCAGGTGTGAAGGCGCTCCGGCGGTTTAACAACAATGCAAGACAGAAACAATGGCTCGCTGATAGCAGTGAATTGTGGCCCGAGGTGCGGCGATTTAGAGGTGAGGTGACTCACATCCAGGGCGGCTCAGCATATGGCAATGGTGGCTCAAGGCATCAGGCCAATTCGAGGCACAGCGGCTGACTTGCCCACTGCGACAAAGGTGGTCGAACCCAGGCGGGGGGGGGGGGGGGCGTTGAACCGCTCCAAGATAGCTTGACGCAGCCGCAGGGGTAGAGTGAGGAAGCCATAGCGGGGCGATGAAGTCAGCGGGTCGATGAAGGCGAGCCACGGTGAAGGCGGCTTGGTGGATGCGAGGTGCAGCACTCTCCACGGCGGCTTGAAGTAGAGGCAGAGGTGGCGCGTCGCGCATCCACAGCCGAGGAGTTCTTTGAGTCTTTGACGGTGGCTTGGCCGGTTGTTCAAGGCGGGCGAACGGTTCGGGCGGCTCAGTGAGGCAGAGTCGGACAACTCGAAGCAGGAGGCGACTCACTGGCCTCGGTGATTCACGAGGTGTCGATGTAGGCGGCGGCTCAGGCAAACAATGGTCCGCAGGTGATACGTTCGATTTTGAGGCAAGTCATAGCGGAGAGGACAGCCGGTGAGGTGGCCCGTGACCGCGGTGAGTCAGCAAGATGATGGTGACTCTACGCAAGGCAGCGGCCGTTCACAGGCGAAACAAGTCGATGGCTGGCTCGTGCAGGGATGTTGGAAACTCGAAAGCAGCAATTTGCACATGTAGGGGACGACTTGCGGTGGCAAGGGACTAAACCCACGACGGAGACAGAAACAGCTTGGTGATGGCGTGCGGAGGAGACGACCCGAAGGCGGCTCGGCAAAGATGACCTGGAGGCAGCTTGGTGTAGACGAGGGTATGGACACGGCCCGGAGCAGAGTCCGGATGAGGGCGAGTCGGAATTGGACGGTCGTGGCCAAGGCAGCAAGCTGGCGGGGCGGCTTAACAAGTCCGCGAGGGCAGCAGCTCACGGCGGCAACTCGGAAAGAGGCCACGATAGAGGCATCGAGCTGGCGGGGCAAACCGAGTCCGTGGCCACATCTCCTTCCTTTTGATTTTGACTCTTCAACTAAGATGAACATGATCTGATTAAGGCCTTGACTTGGCGACTTGACTTGGCTTGGCGACTTGCAGAATTCTAACTTGTCGGGGTCAAATCTGAACATGTTGTTTTGACTGCTCGTTGATGATGTAGATCTTTCCGCTGCAATATTTTCTTCATCCCATGAATTTTCTTGAGACATGAGATAGCCACGGAAAGCTGCGAACTTCTCGATCCCTGGAGAGATCCCTCCAAGAACTCAACACCACCGTGCGCAAGCCCCACAGTGGGCGCCAACTGCCATGGAATAGTCACAACAGATGTCCTAGCACTACTAAAAATACACTTCCGTGATGATACGTGTTTGTCACAGTAGGTCATATTTTTTCCATGCATGTACATCCATGACGATTTTATGACAGAATCAAGATAGTCATACTTGTGTTGTCGTAGAAGTGTTCCATGACATTACCAAAATTATCATCACGGAAGTGTCCACTTTCATGACGATAAATCACGCGTCACAGAAGTGCTTTTGTCATGGGTGACCGACACATGGCATCCACCGTAACGGAACGCCGTTAAGCTATCGGGTCCGGTTTTGGATCCGACAACCCGTTAACAGCCCCGACCAATGGGGATTTTCCACATGTAAAATCATCATTGGCTGGAGGAAACACGTGTCAGCTCACCGTTGGGACAAATGTCATCCATTCATTGGACAGAAGGCGCCTATGATACGTCGACACATGGCACGGCCCAACAGAGGCCCATTCCTGTGAAAAGGCCGGCCCGTTTGACTTGGTCAAAAGATGGAGGGCCGGCCCATGGAAAGCCTGTTAGCGGCCTGTTCGCATATAGCCCATTTACAACCCGCTAACCCAGGGCCCGTTACGACCTATTCGAATTAGGCCCAGTAGCGTCATCTGGGCCGTCCAGTATGATTCCAGCCCATTTTAACTTCTGGACCATGTATGGCCCATGATGTGTTTTGGCCCATATGAGGCCCTTTGTAACTCTTGGCCCATTAACGGTCCGTAGTGAAACTGGCCCATAATGAACAGTGTATCACTTTATACCCATTAACAGCCCGTGGTGAAACTGGCCCATAATGAACAGTGTACCACTTTATACCCCATTGACGGCCCGTTATTCCGTTGGGCCATTTCTAGCCCATGTTACCTTTTGGCCTTCTCAAGGCCCATTTATTCTTGGGCTCATTTCCAGCATTCGATTACTTACTGCCCGTTACTGCCATTTTTTGCTTGTGGGCCAAATTCAATCTGTGGTTACAGTCGGCCCATTTGTGTCCCATTAATACGTTGGGCCGTTTTCATAGCGTCATCAAATACGGCCCGTTATGGTCGGCCCATGAACGGACGATTCCAACTCTAGCCCGTTTACGACCATAATGCGGTCTGTTATTGGCCCATGTTTGGCCAATCGATCATACGACCCGAATAAGGCCCATTGACGATACGGCCCGTAGAAGGCCCATTGTTTCTACGACCCGTAGAAGGCCCATTGTTTCTACGGCCCGTAGGAGGCCCATTGTCACTACAGTAAATATGTAGCCCATGGTTATTATGGCCTAGTTTGAAAAAATAGGTTATTGCGGCCACTAGCAAACCGCGGAAAAAGAACTACACTGACTACAAGCAAACAAATAAACAAGACAACAAGGAAATAAATAAGCAGCAAACTTACGCTAGGCTATCACGGCTATTACACATATTACATCCACTGGGCATCAAAGTTCGCCACTAGTGCAAATAAACGCGCCAACAAAAGAATATACAAAACTGAGAGCACTTCAGAAGGCACTAGGCCTGGCTAGGTTGGCCCCCCCAAACAGCCGAACAAGCTGATTAGACCTCAGTTGTGTCAACGATAAATGCATCACCCGTAGCTGTATGGCATGATGGTGCTCAAGGCAGTCCTCTGACATCTTCATTACATCTTTGACTTCAAGTCAGAGCTGAGCTGAAGCAAGCCTTTCAGCTTTAAGTTGAGACTAAAGAAGTCAAACTGATTGAGGCAGCGGCTGCACAGAGGTTGTCTCACACCTGCTGGTGAGTAGCTTCAACTCACTGTCTTCATCAAGACAGGACCTTGGGGTCATCTCGCTGTCCTCAAGATGGTTTGGCTCACTATCTTCCCTAAAGTTCTGCCTGGCATAAGAGATACGACTCTGAAAGAGAAACAAGGAGACACGTAACAGGTTTCACAATTATATAAGCAAATAAATGGATCTATTCTACATAAGGAACATGTTTTTACAACTACAATTTGAAATTGGTAGTTGTTGCAAACATCCAATCAGATGTAAACAGCAAAGCAAACAGCAGTGGAGGAAATGATGCCTATCCAAATCTATACTAGAACAAAGTTTGAAGGCTTGAGAAGGATGAACTTACATTACATGTTAACACGGGCTGGACAAAGCCCTTCTCCATGTTGATGTAAGGATAATTCAATAAATTCCCCAAAGAAAATTCTTTATAAGCGTTGCCATTATTCTACATTTTGCAAAGAGTAAATATAGATCAAATAATATTAGAAGAAACAGAGGATAATGAAGCTCAGGTGCAGACTGATGATACATAATCAAATAGAAATTAATTAAGGACAGTGTTACAAGGCAAAAGGAAGAGAGGTACCGACAAAAGCAACACAGAGCCCAGTATTGTTGTCAGATCGTATGATCCTTTGAGCAAGGAGATTCATCTGAAATTAGTTTTCATACAAGAGAGAAGGTAAGGCACATGCAGAAATTTAGGAGTTCAAATTTTGAATTGATATCATAGACAGTACCTGACGCTGGGCTCTCAGCAGTTCTAATAGGGGTTTGGCCACTGGAGTAGGGGTAAAGTGTGGTACAGTTGGGCCTGTGTTTTTTGTGGCTGTTGATCTGTTTGATTTAACAGGTATCACTATCTTTTCCAAATACCTAGTTTGTACTCCTTGAGGATCTGCACTCACCCTTTTCCTTTTGGACATCGAAAGAACAATATTTGACTGGAAAAACATAGTATGACGACACATGGAATAGGTATAAAAAATGGATAGGTATGACATATACTCATATATGATGCTTAAACTAAGCAAATGGTGGAACAAAATAAAAGTAATGCAAGAGGTTAGATGCAAAATATATGCGACCAATACAACCTTGCCAAGTTAGAGCAAGCACCTTGATGGGTGAATAAGATAGGCCATCCTCCACCATGCCAAGTTTGTTAGCCAATGGATTGTTCCGAAATATTCCTCTCGTGCGCCCATTCTCATATTTATTTTGATAATGTTCAATATCTGACATGCATGAAAACATAGAAACAAGTGAGATTATTTTTGTAATGCAGAAGTGATTCTAATTCAATACTGCCTCCCTGTAAACCCCTTTGTGCTATCTCTACAATTCTTTTAAGAGATGCCATGCATGCTGTAATTTGGTGTGTGTGCATTAATATAATTTGGCCTACTACTCGAAATATGAGAGCTCCATAAGTGCTGACACTTCGCAGATGACAACTTCAACATATATTAAAGAAGAACAAGTCAACCTGACCTGACAGATTCAAAATATACAAAGGGAGAACAACTCGACCTGACCAGTCGACCGCAAGATAAGAGGGTCATCTTAAAGAAGAGTAGAAGAGAAAGCAGATTTAAGATATTACAAGTCTTTCAATACAATGTCGGTTGGCCACCCATGATGAACCAGAGCGCACAGAGAAATACTATTCTTTCTTGTCTCTCCATATGTGGCTCACATGCATTTGGAAACTAAAGTAGGAACATTTAGCTGACCAATTAAACATCTCTTAGTTTTACTAATATTAGCATAATATCATATATGAATTTGTACAACTAAGCTTGTTTAGCTCGATGGGTGGAGCAGTGCTATTACGACACAAACCACGTAGGCTGATCATGGTCATCATAAAATGGGGAAACCATAAGCATGATGAGTACAGTGTTGACCGTGGCAGTGGGATGGCAGATCTGAAGCTGCAAACCGTGCAAAGGGTAGTTAGCAACCGATGTTTGCTTTGAAATAACAACTAAGATTTGGTATGGACAATAAAGTACAATCAACAAGTGACAAAGAAATGTAATTCTGTTGTCTCTCTATATGTCGTGACATGCATTTGGAAACTCAAGTGGGACCTTTATCTAACCAATTGAATGTGCCTGTTAACTAATATTAGTATCGTATCACAATCATATTTGAACAACTAAGCTTTCAAATTTTGAGTGTTGTGTTGTTTAGCTTGAAGGGTGGAGTAATGCTAGTACGACAGAAAGCACCTACGCAGATCATAGTAGAGTAGATAAACGGGGAAAACCCTAAGCATCAAGAGAAAAATCAGGAAAGTGGAACTAGCTGGACCAGTGGGTGGCGCACATGCTTTTCGAAACGAATATAGGAACATTAGGTGACCAATTAAACGTTCTCTGTTTTAGTGATATGAGCATCATATCAGATTCATATTTTAACACGCAAGCTTTGGGTTGAGATCTTGAGGAGCAGTGCTAGCATGACACAAAGCACCTACGATGATGGTAGTGAATATAAAGGGGGGAAACCATAAGCTTTACGAGTATAGTGCCCGTGCCATGGCGGATCTGAAGGTGCAAACCGAACAAAGCTACTGTGCAATCAATGTTTGCTTTCAACTAGCCACTACGATTTGGTACGGACAAGAAAAGTACAGTAAACAAATTACGATCTATTTTCCGGGTGAGATCAATAACTTAAGCACAGATGGAAGAGTATCACCTATCTTGCGATGTCGTGTAGGCCTCTGCTGATACGTTGAGGGTGCTGCGGGTGCGATGGCTGTCGGCGGCGGGGAAGAAGACTTTAGACGGCAGATGCCCGGGTCGGGGGATAAATCATGTTGTCGTGGACGAGGCGTTCATAGGAGCGGTAACGGCAAGGTGGATGATGGCGCCGATGAAGCGAGAGGACGCAATCAAAGGATCCTGGTCCAGCATCGTGGATGAGAGACGTCCATCTCTTGCAGTGGATGATGGGGTAGGGGTAGCGGCTCTGGCAAGGTGGAGGATGGGGTGGCGGACGGAGGAGGCTGGCCGCCGTGGGGAGGTTGTCGTGGCGCCGACGGTGTATGAATGGGGAAATGGAGGGGAGGGGGATCTCAAACTTTGGGACACCCTTCTCTGAAATGTGGGAAAGTTACGAACTTATCCCCCATTTAAAATTTTGGACATCGCGTTGGTTGGGGATAGGACGGTAATTTCGCATCTCCCAAATATTTGCCAGTAACTATTTCGGGCGAGGAGAGGGTGTTTTTCCGCCCACGGTTGGCGCCCATGGTGTATGAACGGGGCTGACAGGTAGGGCGGTTGTGTCATGTCTGAGGGAAGTTACACATCTGCCCCTATTTAAAATATTAGCGTACATCGATTTCGGACGAGGAGAGTTTGTTTTGCCACCCACCATGTATGAATGGGGAAATGGAGGGATAGACACATGTCTTTCGGATGAGCTTGAATCAAATGTGTTTTTCCGCCCACGTTTTGCGCCCACCGTGTCTGAATGGGCTCAGAGGCCGTCGTGTCACATCTAATTGAAGTTACTAGTCTACCCGTATCGACAGCAGCGTAAATCTAGTCGATAAGGATGTCGTGAGGGGTAGACAATAATTTCCATCTTGCAAACACTTGCTTCGGGCAGCCCACAAATTATAGTGGGTGTTTAGCCGCTCCGTTCAAAACTTGGTAGAATTAGCATTCACGTTTGCCCTGGGCCCTGGCAAACTAAATTCAAATCCAATTTGTATTCGATTACGAATATCAACAAATAATTCTACATTTTGTTATTTATTTCTTCAAAACCACAACAAATATTTATTCCACCTTTATATATGATTATGATTTAGAAATGTCGTGATCTTCGAATTCAGTAGGTTGGATACACTTTGAGTCAAACAGTTATTTCATCCAATACAATATGCTCACACGAAAAATAGTTCACCTTATGTCAATCATACAAGTACTGAGGATTACCTCTCCTACAAAATTCGGATCATTACAACACATGGACAACATAGGTGGTCTTACAACATAATCCATTCAGAGAAATGACACAACATGTCAGTACAATAATCTAATGACAATTTTAACTGGTATCTAAAGAAGAACCGGGATTACCCTGGGCTTCAGATAGCAGAAATAGCAGGACCTCCTCCGTCTTGAAATGCAACATTCTTACTTCCTCCAATTCTTGGATTGCTTGCATAATGCGTGCCGCTAATTTCATAATTTCCAGCCTTAAGATAAAGATTACCTCATTCATGGCAGCCACACCATCTCTTTCTGCCTCTAGTAGAGCCTCCAGAACTATAATATCTGTGCTCAGACTACTCTCCGGCGGTGTTGCCTCTGAACTGCTACCATCTGGTAACATGGGTGGTTCACTGCTTCCATAAATAGATTCTAGGGTTGTACATTGTGTCCTAGTGTGAACGGCATCCTGAAAGGTTTCCATTGGACATAAGTAAGAGATTGTTATCGCATGATCCAGGCAGTAAGCTTACATGGTAAATGACATACGAATTATTGCCGAGCATGTCAAGCTATATTTACATGGTTCGAAGCAGCATCAGCCGAAAAGAAACTAAAATGGTAATATGAAGCTAGGGATGTAAGTGGCAAATAAACGACATCCGTCAGCCCATCTAGTTAGTTTTTGCTAGCTCCCTAGTTCATTTTCCTCAAAAAACAAAAACACTTTTGAACTATCATACCACTAGCGGACTTTAATCGGGACTAAATGGGACCCAATTGACATCCCTAGTTGAAAGGGAGTGTACCACCGCTATATTTAAGTTGCCAAGGCATCTAAGCAGTTGAAATAATCTGAGAAAGCACTTAACAGTGTGGCCTCATATAAACTACGAAGACAGTCTTGTGATGAAGTTCAGAGGAAAAGTTAAGGACTCAAATGAACTAGGCATGCATTTCTTTACGATAGTACAGCACGCACTGCTGACATATTGGCCAACTCAGGTATAGCGTAACAACAAACAAGCATTCGAATCAAGCAATATAGCAAAGCAGACAACTGAACTATTTGTAATTCTGTAGGATTACAGGTTGAGGGCACAAGCCAAGAAAGCAGCCCACTCGCATTACATTTCACCTGTACTAAAACACACTGGCTTACCATATGTTGCTGTGAAGCCTCGCTGCTGTTGCAATGTTCTTTGAAGATATCGTCAGCATCCCGTGGTTGCAAATCTAGTTGTTGTAGTTTATTCTGCACCCTCTATTTAGGTAAAATTAATTTTAATCGCATGCACTGGTCCGAATTGATCATCAATGGTTCATCTAAACTAATGAAAGAAGGGTGTGTGCATACACAACAATATATCTGCTTCCCTCTATTTTTATGCTTGTTCGAGGTGCCAGCCCCAAAAGAACAAATATTTTGCTTGATGGGGTTGGCAGCTCCATAATTATTAGAAGCATCAAATTAGTCATGCAACTTGGGAAGATCAAGAACACACAAACAAGTAATGAACAGAGGCTCGGAGCAGTGATGTAATAGCTAGCATCAGAAAATGTAGGGTAAAACAAACAAAAAGCAGCGGAACCACATGCTAGTTTGCTGATGTGTAATTAAGCATAGAGAACATTAAGCAGTCTGATGGAACCAGCAGGTGGCATCAGAACAACACCATTATCATAAATATAGCACTCAAGAAGTAAAATAGTAGGCGGTGATATCTAGGAAGTATAGTAATACTTAGGACAAAACTAAAGCATATTAACTATATGTGCACTAGTATGTAATCTAGCACATGTAACATGTTCACTGCCAGAAGTATGGCCCTACAGGTAGAAGCAGAATAACGCGTCTCATGAAAAATTGAATGATGCCCTGAAGAAATTCAAAGGTGTGGTGCTTATGCTAAGAAAGTGAACGTAGGCGCCGGCAGTTGGATAATAGTACCTGATTCTCTATGGCGTATGGGTATCATTGTCATACTTGATAGCTAAGGATCGTCGATGGTGCTCGTGTTGAGGTTGAGTTTGGGTCGGCTGTCGCCGTCGCTGAAGCGGCTCCGGTGCTACGGTTGCGGCGCCTGTCGACATACAAGAAAGCTTATCTGTGGTAAGTGAACAGTTGCACGATAAAGAGAAAAACCAAAGGAGTACAAATCAAAATAACCTGATGAGGCTGCAGCGTCGGTAAAGCAGGGCCGATGGAATTGAATATGGCATCTGTGGAGCGGGTCCGGTGCAGTGGACGAAGGCTTCAGTGGGCGCGTTGTGCAGTGCTGTCGGTGAGGCGGATCTGTTGTGGCGGACGAGGACTTGTATGAAGGGCCAGCGAAGGGGCGGACGAGGGAGTCAGTGAAGGGCCCCTACACTGTAGTGGACGAGGGCGCCGATTAAGCATATCCGGTGCGGTGGACCATGATGGAGGTCAAGGAGATCTGGAGCGGTGGACAAGCCAGTCGCTGAAGCGGCTCCGGTGAAGTGGTCAGTTGGCAGTTGGGGGTTCCATGGTGCGAAAGGTAGATCCGACGGGGTGTGAGGTCCACTGCTACGGTGAAGGACTAGATTCAGAAGCTTGCCGTGGTTGGGGGGGTGTCGGGGAGGGGAAGGGGAGGGGCTCTAGGGAAGAATGTTGGGGGCAAAGAGGGGAAAACACTAGAGTTACCAAAGCAGCCCTTTTCCATTCATGTGGCAGGGGTAAAACAGGAATATCGCAGGGCTCAACTTTCGGGCGCGAGATATTTCGATGTGAGCAGGAAGTTTGAAAGCTTTTGGTGCCTGAAATTATATTCTGCTCTTGTACGGCCGACTATGATATCATGGCCGAGAATTTGTTTTTTTTTGCACGCAAAAAAAAGTGCAAGTTTTGAAAATCAATGTCTCCAACTCAAAATTTAGATTGTCCATTCAATTCAAATATGGATCGTTGAGCTACTACAAGCAAATACCATCATACAGTCCAATTCAAATGAAATTGCAAATGTGTTTATGCTAAATATGATGAAAAAAGCAAAAATGTGTATGTATATGAATAAAGTGGATGATTATAAAGTTTGAACATGCCCGTATGTGTACATCTCTAGGTTTGATATATAATTTGAAATCACGAAATCCCGGCTTAAAAAATGTACCTCCGTTTAAATGAATTACAAAAGCTAATGATGGAGTCGAATTCCAAAATTCCAATTGTAGGTTTGTAGTTCTGGTACATCAAGGTATATCACACATTTTCAAAAGTATCGTTATCTCATAGTCCAAACTGTGAAACAAATTGATCAACCATGAGTGCACACACGATTGACCATGTATATCTCAATTACGCTAAAGTCCCTCAAATATAGACACCTCACTCTTTATCTGAAGCCAACCCCCCCCCCCCTCGTCCCCCTCCCCACACACAGAGAAGTCGTTCTCTCCCCCAAACACCAATACACGAGAACATTAACAGCCCTCTCTCTTCTAAAGTCCGGACCCCAATATAGGTCTCTATCACTTTGTCTCTCGGGCATGCACACATCTCTTCCCCCACTCTCTAGGTCTCCCGGCATCTCTCTTTCCCAAGCACACACACTATGTAGAGTGTATCTTTCCCATACACACAAAACGTCGCCCCAAAATGTCTATCTCCCTAGTTATGTGGTTCTCGCACACTCACCTCACACACCCCCCCCCACTGCAAACAAGCACACTTTGTCTCCTTGTGCACCACTCTCCTATTTCTATCTCTCCCACATGCGGACCCGCCCCAGCTCCTTCCCTGTACACATATATGTCGTGACTCTTTCCATAGCTCCCTAATGTATCATCATTGTCGATCTCGCACATTGTTCTCTACACCATCTATTCTAGATCTCTCATGAAGTCCCTATCACACACACGGTAACTCGCTTCCCTTGCGTCTTCGTACATAGGCCAATTTCAAACAACATCAGCATTGTTTCCCTATCTATACTCCATTTATGGACACAAACGACCCTCTCTCGCCCCCTCTCTTCCTCTCTCTCTCTCTCTCTCTCTCTCTCTGTGTGTGTCGCTAGCTCTCTCTCCCTCTCTCGCTCTCACACCCCTCTCCCACACACACTCGATGTCTCTTCCAAATGGTCTGCTCCCCCCCCACCCGCACCCATGTTATCCCACTACTACACATGTCACACCATTCCCCCTTCCCTTATACTAGGTTTACATCATTAGTGGTCTCTCTATTCCACATACACACACTACCTCTCACACACAAATGCGCGCACAAACACACACGACACGCACAAACACCCATTTATCTGGATCCTCATCTCTCCCCATGTCCGCATGTGTATCTCACACACTCACTCTCTAATTATGTATATGTGTCTTCACATTACACAATAGAAAGCCCCATGTACATGTCTCTCTCTATCCTCCACACACATAGACACAAAGAATCTGTTATCATTGCCTCAATCTCTAGACATATCCCACACACATTGTCTCTCTCTCTCTCTCTCTCGCAAACACACTCAACAAGGGTTTCCCCATGAATAACTTACCGTCTATTCATCAACAGTCGTGGCAGTATGGCGAACACGACATTTGAAAAATAATAAATCTAGACATGCTTAGACCACCTAGTATGACTACTAGGACTAGAGCAAGCCAAAAATCGCGCCACTGTCACCCCCTATCGGCGACGGGAAAACCTTTGTTTTACACAGTCAAGAAGTCATTATGCTAAGGCCCCACATGCCGAGGCGTTGAATAGAATGTAGATGCTAGTTTACGGAAACAAGTATCGATAATACGTTTGTATCTCCATACTTATATTTCTTCTCTTATAAAAAACCGAGTTGGTGATGATGGTACGCGTGCCATCTTGCAACATAGACCTCCGATCTATATCTGATGGATGGAAATTAAACTAAAAGATACCCGCACCCCTCTCCACATTTGCGGACAAGGCCTTCCCTCGTTCATCCTTATCTCCAACAACCTTATTGTTGAGCAATTAAGAAAGGAAGCCTCTGGAACAAATTGGCCTGGTGGCCGCTGCCGGCGTCGTCAATCCCCATGCCTCCGCTCACTTCGATCACCAATCACCACCATGCCCCACTCCTCTTCACCTTATCTCCTATTTCTCAAGATATCATTAGTTTTTACACATGGAATTACTCCCGCATGGGTCAATCACAACAAGTGTTTTATAAAAAAATGCATCTTGATGTTCCGTGCAATGCATGGATCTTGCTAGTACTCCTACAGAAGACTAAGTTGGTGATGATGGTGTGTCTGCCATCCGTCGTTTCTGACCATTAGATCTACATCTAACGACTGTGAGGTAAGTTGTTGCCTTTTCTCACCAACATCCCACTTGTCTACCAATTTGCAGAAAAACCCATAATTAGTATCTTAAAACCAACCACATCCCCCCCTGACCTCACCAAAATAGCCCAAGGAATATATTCTAATTGAAAAATAATATATCTGTAGTGATATATGTATATCAAAATTAGAGTGTTTTGTATAAAGTTTGTGAATAAGTATTATTGTAATTATGATTCATTGCAACACACATGAACATTGCTAGTATTTCCAACCATGCAATTTTTTTCCTAGTATTCCATAGTTTTGAGTTTTCCATCAAGATATTAGTCACTCATGGTTGATATTTACTTTCAATCATGTACACATATGCAGTATGTAACTAGCCTTGCTTATTGGCTTCCAAAGCTTAACTTTCACTCCTACTTACAATATGTAGAGTATTTAACGAAAAACTACCACTTTCGACCAACCCTAGGAAGAATCTGTTGTACAAAAGATAGCAAAAAAATACCCAAATTTTTTTAATCCACGCCAAAAACTACTACCTAGTACTCCCTTCGTCCCACAATGTAAGACAGTTTTGCAAGCTAGTTTAGCTTGCAAAAACATCTTATATTATGGGACAGAGGGAGTACCGATTAGGTTCATTTAAACCAATTTATGACAGGGTTGGCCCACACGTCTGTGTTGACGAGGCAGCTTAAACCAACACATTTTGTTTGACCGTTGACACGAGGGACCCACATCTAACCTTCTATCCTGTTATTCCCCCTCAAATCATTATTTTTCCTGAACATTACTTCAACAGTACTGATGCGTGTTCATCAGTGGCGTCGGTGATGAGCGAGTTGGTCGCCGCTCCGTCGGACGGGCCGGACGCCGCGCTGGCCTCCGCACGGGTTGGCAGGCTGGTCCGAGCATGACTCACGAGCGAGCAAGCTGCCGCGCTGGCCTTCGCTCGAGCCAGATGGCTGGCCTTAGCGCGGTGCACGCGAGCAAGCTGATGCACTGCCATGCCAATCTAGCTAGCAAACCTTGCAGACAAGCAGCTGGATGGTGCTATCTTGGCTAGCTAGTGGCCGAGAGCGCCGAACAGAGCTGGCATCCAGGCTGCCGCAAGATGGGCTCCGCACCGCCAGCATTTTGACCTTGCCTTCTGCCGGCGGCGTTAGCTGTGTCCCGTGGCCGAGGATGACTAGGTGGACGTGCCGGAGGTAGGAGGTCACCCGGGGATTTTTGTGCAGACTGACATGTAGGTCCCACAAGTCATAACGCCTGATCGAATAGAAGGCGTTGACTTAATGGGCGACATGGGCCCTGTTTGGATACTCTAAGTCAGAGGTTAGAGTTAGATTCTAACCCTGAACTAACTCTAACCAAAGTGGTGTTTGGATGGCGGGGTTAGATTGACAACAAATGTATCCAAACAGGGCCATGGGTTGAAACGTGCCTATAACGACACTTTGTAGAGTAGTCGTTTCTTGGTAGGGCTAGTTGGTAAGACATGTACAATGGTTGATAAGATAGTCTTATCTTAAGTCTGCCACGTATGCAAGTAGTAGTAGTTTCTTGGCATTATTAGTGGTTTCTTGCATTATTAGGGGTTTCTTGTAAGGAACAATGTACTACTAGCGACAAAAGGCGATTCTAGGTTGCGTTGTACTCCAACGAGTAATAATAGTGGTCACGAGAGTGTATACCTCATTTTGTGGGTTCGATCCCGGCCGAACGCACGACGACCTTTTTTTAAAATAGTAACTTTGCTGTGAGCCAATATTTTACATGGGTAGTTGGAGTTTTCAAGTCAAACGGACGTGCGGCACCACAATCTGGGTGCACTGGATAGCCTAGCCACGTGAACGGGTTTTCCTTCCCAGCATCTCGTGGCTCATGTGCTCGCCCTAGCCGCACCTCGCTTGCAGCTTCCTCATCAGCTAGTAGCATATTTAAACTAGCGCCTCCCAATTAAGCCTGAGGAGCCGAATATGCCTGGCGGGGCATTGGTGGTGATTGGTGATCGGACTGAACAGAGGCATGGGGATTGATTAGTCGTGCACAAATTTATCACATGAATTGGAGATGAACTTGTGTGGCATACTGGCATTTGTCCTTTAGATTTTATTACTAGTAAATGTGTTATGTGTACGTGCAACTTGTGTGGTTGTTGCACGGGCTCCAACATGCTCTTTGAGAAAACAAGGTGGCACGGCTTTGGATATACATGATGTGGCAGCATCATACAGTAGCATCATTCGCTATAGTTGTACCAGTACAGTCCTACTAGGACGATAACTCCTATAAAACCTTGCGCTTGGCTCTTTGACTCTTCGGGAGGTTCAACAGTTCATACTCGTCTGAACCTTGCACTTGGCTCTTCGCCTCTTCAGAAGGTCCAACAATGATGATACTATAGTACAATATGCTTCTAGCAATCTGACACTGATTGAACTGCTGCACGTCCACCGCGAGGGCGAGGGCGAGAGAGAGGGAGAGGGAGAGGGCGCTATAGTCAAAACCCTCTCCTCGTCCTGCGAACCACCGCGTGCATGGGCGAGGGAGAGGCGTAGTAAGCAAGCTTATCCTCGTTCGGCGAGTTGATGGGACACATCAAAGCAGTACTAGTACTAGACCATACTGCGTCCTTTCCGATTAATATGGCTTAATTTGAAACGAGAAAAATACACTGGCGGTCAACGTATGTAACAATACACTCTTTACGGTCACTCTATATAGTTTTGCGGTGATTATACGATCACTAGCTCATCGTACAACACTGTATTGCACCCTACTGACCAGCCACATAGTCGGCGTGGCACTTTGTTGACTGGTTAAATTGTCACCTGGTTTCTGGGTCCCACCTATCAGTTGGCAGAGCAAAGAAATCAGTTAAACAAAACTTTACGCAGGCGCGACAGGAGTCCAACCCTTGTGCGCGAACCACCCTGGCTATGTATGTGAGTGCATGCACGTGTACTCCCTCTGTCTTCCAACAAAGAGTGTACATCGGCTAAAAAACAAAGAGTGTAGTACATCTACACTTCCAATGCATTTAGCCTTTAATCTAAATCAATATTGATTGACTAATGCACCAACTTGTGCTCTAGGTATAGGCTACATGTCTATTCTTAATTACAGCATGCAACGACCTTCATTTAATCTTCTTCTCTCAATGGTCGCATGCACACATAAGTCTTCTACTTTTGGACGTTAATTATGCCCTGGACAATATGTAAATCTCTAAATGTACAGTCTTTCACGGACGTAGGGAGTAGGTTGAGCACTTGAGCGTGAGCGTGCATGTTGCTCATGTGTTGTGTGCCGCATGGGTGCGTGAGTGTTGCGTGCGTCCATGTGTACGTGTGAGTATTGCATGTTGCATGCATGCATGCATGGGGCTTACTCCCTCCCATTGACAAGTTCATATTTCAAGCTTCCTCTGTTCCCTCCATATGGTGATACTCCCTCTGTTCCCAAATACGGAGTAAAAGCCTCCCTCTGTTCCCAAATACGGAGTATTTGTCTTTCTATAGATTTCAACAAGTGACTACGTACGAAGCCAAATGAGTGAAGTGAGCGTAGAGGCATAGGGATATTGTAGAAAGGAAGTCTTCGCGATCCATTATTCCCCATCTCGGTCAGAGAGAACTATTCAACTAGTCTTCACAGTGAAGTGACAATACACGCTGCAGCAGGTGGGACACTTAATTAATAAGCTGAACCAGCGTGTTGGTGTTACTAAATCAGCCTTACCCAGTACTGCCATCATGTTTGCCTGTAGAGCATGCTTCCGCAAATAAGCCTACGCACCTCTGTCCTCCATTAACTGACATATGGGCCCTCTTGTGGTAAACCCACATGTCATTGGTGTAACTATTTACACTCCATGGGACGGTATATCCTGGTAGTAGTACTAGTAGAATTGAGGTTTAATGTACTTTTTCCCCGTCTTTCAACTCTTCTTCCTCCTCTCTTTTCTTCCTCCTATCTTCCCCATCGTCGGCCGCACACCATTTTCCCCCGCTCACTACTCGCCGGCCCGCGCCATCTTACTTGGCAGCTCACGCGTGCCATATCCCCCCGCTCACTGCTCGGCCACACGAGGAGAAGCTTCTTCGCTCGCCCACCCGTATCCACTTCCCCGCTGGCTCGCAGGCACAGAAAAGCCCAATAGCAGAACCGACAGACAAGCAGAGTTGCGATTGGAATTCCCTCCCCGATGTTCTCTTGGAGCAGATCTCTAATCGTATGGACCTACTCAGCACCGTCTGTCTAGCCGCATGCTCGGTGTCTTTGTACCGTCTACTCATCTGCAACCGGCTGGCTCTTTTCAAGACAGCTTGCTTGCTGATGCCCGATCCTAGCAGGTGGCCCAGACACTGACTTGACGATCCTACGGAGGTTGCCGTGGTGCTCATCGACATGCTACCACTACCCGTTCACCTGTCCTTCATGTGCAGCCACTACTGGGCGGACATGAAGGCCAACTGGACCGTCCTCATCCACCAATCCGGTAGTCCGTGGCATCTTGTGGATATCTACACCGAGTGAGAGATCACCCTTCCATTGTTGGATACCGCCGCCATCGAGCCTCGTGGCCCGCCGGACACTCCTGCCTACTACGCATGAGACGCGTCAAGCTTTTGGCTCGACCTCTGTTTGCTGAAAGTTGTAATCTACAAAGTGCCCACACCATCAGAAGACTACATGGATTACAAGCTCATTGCCTTGTTCAACATGGGATTAGTCTATCTGGAATCCGGTCGCCATACATGGTTATGGCTCATCGTCAATCCTGTTGAGGCAACATTTCTGTCTGATGCTATAGTGCACAATCGCATCGTTTACGCGATCGACGCACAGATTGGCTGCCTATACTGGTGGAATCTATCGTCGTGTAATTGTTCTATCTCATCTCATCTTTACCTTATGAATACGACTGCCTGTTCATTGTTACAAATTTAGAATAGATAGTATGTCTATAACCACATCATTGCTATATGTTCCTCTCATTTCCTAGATTTTTATGACCACACATGTTATTGTCAGAGTTGATATGAGAACAATTGCTGCATCTAATGATTGTTAGAATAGATATTATGAGCATAACATCATGATTGCTATATGTTACTCTCATTTCCAAGATTTTTATAACAACGCATGTTATTGCTTAGAGTTGATATGAGAACAGTAGTAGTAAGTGCTATGGTAGAATATGAGTAGGCTCTGTCATAGCTGTTTTCCTCTCATTGTTACATGATGTTTGAACAAGGACATATTGCTAGAATATGAAAGCCATTGGCTTATTTTTTTTAACTTGGGGTATGATTATGACCACAACATTGCAATTCTCTATCTATGATATGTGTCACTGTTATAATAATCTTAATTCCACATATACTCTGAACATGATTGTTTATTTTTGTCCTTTTGGTATCCAATTTGAATTGTTGCAGCAGACGCAAATGCGATGGCCTTCATGATTCCAAGACCTGGAATCATACCAGCCGATGGGTGGTGGTTTATCGCTTGTTCAGCTGACAACGGCCATTTGATGCTCATTCGCACATACCAAGTTAACCAAACCATTACATCAAACCAAATGCAGTACAATGCCTGGGGCATTCGTGGCATTGATGCCTATGGCTGCTTCGTGTTCGAGAAAGGTCCCAGCTCCGTTGGGCCAGGCGTATTCAACTGGAGGCGGGTTTACAGCCTCGGCAACCACTCCATGTTCCTCGGGCTCAATTATCCGATCGTCCAACCAATCATCGATCATATCACCGGCGATGATTACCGTGCTATGCAACTTCCATTCTCCAGGGGGGACTGTGTTTACACATCATACCATGGGTTTCATGAATCACCATATCCAAAGATTCGTCGACACAGCTTGTTGCCAGATAATCTTCAGTGTGTGAAAGGCATCAAGCTTCCATGTGATGGATGGCTTTTGCAAACCCGACATGCAGCGATGTGGTTCATGCCAACAGCAAATATGCACAACTTTATTCGTATTGATATCTAGACTGAGCCATGTATTCTGCTGCTGTAGCACGACCCTCTTTTGTTGGATATTATGTACTGTTGTTAGTTTGAAGCACTCCTTAGTAAAATGTGACACTAAATACGACTAGTAAGTAGTACAGTAGTAGTACTAGTATACATCGGTCAACTTATTCATCATGTCCACACATTGAATTGACGTGACAACACGCTGCACGTGAGGTGACACAACTATCCCGGCGGCGTGTTCGGGTATTCTGGACTTCAGATTTGGAGTACCACTTATCTGTCGAAATCTTTCATCATTCACTTAAAATAGTCGATTGATCATACATTGAGTACCATATAACTGGAATTAACCGATGCAAGTCAAAGAAGGATTGGCCGGTGCTGCCGGCTGGCGTCAAGTTCGATCCCACGGATCAGGAGCTGATCGAGCACCTTGAGGACAAATTGAGTGCTGACAGCGCGAAATCTCACCCTCTCATCAATTTGTTCATACCAACCATCGACAGCGAGCACGACATATGCTACACCCATCCTGAGAAACTTCCAGGTAAGACACCGATCGGCCGTCTACTTGCACAAACATATTCCTTTGTTTATAGCTCTATTTTTCTTTTTAGACGCAGACCTGGTGAAGCAATTACAATTTGACAGTTAATAAAAAATGAAACAAGTGACTGCAACATGCCAAAGATGTTATGAAAATGCCAACTACGTACACTAAAACCTGTATTCGACAATACTGCAGGTATCACACTGAGTGGCCTAAGCAAGCATTTCTTCCAGCGCAATTCCAGGGTGTTCAAAAGGGGCACGTGGACGCGTCGCAAGATACAGTCGGAGTGCGGCATGCACGCGATGTGGCACAAGACCAGCAATACCTTGCCGGTGATATGCCCTAGAGGCAATAATAAAGTTATTATTTATTTCCTTATATCATGATAAATGTTTATTATTCATGCTAGAATTGTATTAACCGGAAACATGATACATGTGTGAATACATAGACAAACATATAGTCTCTAGTATGCCTCTACTTGACTAGCTCATTAATCAAAGATGGTTATGTTTCCTAACCATAGACATGTGTTGTCATTTGATTAACGGGATCACATCATTAGGAGAATGATGTGATTGACATGACCCATTCCGTTAGCCTAGCACTTGATCGTTTAGTATATTGCTATTGCTTTCTTCATGACTTATACATGTTCCTGTAACTATGAGATTATGCAACTCCCGTTTACCGGAGGAACACTTTGGGTGCTACCAAACGTCACAACATAACTTGGTCATTATAAAGGAGTACTACAGGTGTCTCCAAAGGTACATGTTGGGTTGGCATATTTCAAGATTAGGTTTTGTCACTCCGATTATTGGAGAGGTATCTCTGGGCCCTCTCGGTAATGCACATCACTATAAGCCTTGCAAGCAATGTACCTAATGAGTTAGTTACGGAATGATGCATTACGTAACGAGTAAAGAGACTTGCCAGTAACGAGATTGAACTAGGTATTGGATACCGATGATCGAATCTCGGGCAAGTAACATACCGATGACAAAGGGAACAACGTATGTTGTTATGTGGTTTGACCGATAAAGATCTTCGTAGAATATGTAGGAGCCAATATGAGCATCCAGGTTCCGCTATTGGTTATTGACCGAGAATAGTTCTAGGTCATGTCTACATAGTTCTCGAACCCGTAGTGTCCGCACGCTTAACGTTACGATGACAGTTTTATTATGAGTTTATGAGTTTTAATGTACCGAAGGAGTTCGGAGTCCCGGATGACATCGGGGACATGACGAGGAGTCTCGAAATGGTCGAGACGTAAAGATCGATATATTGGACGACTATATTCGGACATCGGAAGGGTTCCGAGTGATTCGGGTATTTTCGGGGGTACCGGGGAGTTACGGGAATACGAGGAAGAAGCAATGGGCCTCATGGGCCAAGTGGTGGAAGAGAGAAGGCACGGCACGCGGCCCCCCTAGCCCAAACCGAGTTGGACTAGGGGGTCGGCCCCCCTTTCCTCCTTTTCCTCCCCCTCCTTCCTTCTCCTTCTCCTTCCCTTCCTTCCCCTCTCCTAGTTGGACTAGGAAAGGAGGGAGTCCTACTCCCGGTGGGAGTAGGACTCCTCCCAGGCACGCCCTCCCTTGGCCGGCCGCCCCCTCCCCCTTGCTCCTTTATATACGGGGGCAGGGGGGCACCCCATGACACACAAGTTGATCTATGGATCGTTCCTTAACCGTGTGTGGTGCCCCCCTCCATCATATTCCACCTCGGTCATATCGTCGCGGAGTTTAGGCAAAGCCCTGCGCCGGTAGAACATCATCATCGTCACAACGCCGTCGTGCTGACGGAACTCATCCCCGAAGCTTTGCTGGATCGGACCCCGGAGATCGTCATCAAGCTGAACGTGTGCTGAACTCGGAGGTGCCGTACGTTCGGTCTTGGATCGGTCAGATCGTGAAGACGTACGACTACATCAACCGCGTTGTGCTAACGCTTCTGCTTACGGTCTACGAGGGTACGTGGACAACACTCTCCCCTCTTGTTGCTATGCCATCACCATGATCTTGCGTGTGCGTAGGAATTTTTTTGAAATTACTACGTTCCCCAACAGTGGCATCCAAGCCGGGTTTCATGCGTTGATGTTATATGCACGAGTAGAACACAAGTGAGTTGTGGGCGATACAAGTCATACTGCTTACCAGCATGTCATACTTTGGTTCGGCGGTATTGTGAGATGAAGCGGCCCGGACCGACATTACGCATATGATTACGCAAGACTGGTTTCACCATTACGAGCACTTGTGCTTAAAGGTGGCTGGCGGGTGTGTGTCTCTCTCACTTTAGCTGAATCGAGTGTGGCTGCGCCCGGTCCTTGCGAAGGTTAAAACAGCACTAACTTGACGAACTATCGTTGTGGTTTTGATGCGTAGGTAAGAACGGTTCTTGCTAAGCCCGTAGCTGCCATGTAAAATTTGCAACAACAAAGTAGAGGACGTCTAACTTGTTTTTGCAGGGCATGTTGTGATGTGATATGGTCAAGACGTGATGCTATATTTTATTGTATGAGATGATCATGTTTTGTAACCGAGGTTATCGGCAACTGGCAGGAGCCATATGGTTGTCGCCTTATTGTATGAAATGCAAACGCCCTGTAATTGCTTTACTTTATCACTAGGCGGTACCGATAGTCGTAGAAGCAATAGATGGCGTAACAACAACAATGCTACGATGGAGATCAAGGTTTCGCGCCGGTGACGATGGTGATCACGACGGTGCTTCGAAGATGGAGATCACAAGCACAAGATGATGATGGCCATATCATATCACTTATATTGATTGCATGTGATGTTTATCCTTTATGCATCTTATCTTGCTTTGATTGACGGTAGCATTTTAAGATGATCTCTCACTAATTATCAAGAAGTGTTCTCCCTGAGTATGCACCATTACGAAAGTTCTTCGTGCTGAGACACCACATGATGATCGGGTGTGATAGGCTCTACGTTCAAATACAACGGGTGCAAAACAGTTGCACACGCGGAATACTCGGGTTAAACTTGACGAGCCTAGCATATACAGATATGGCCTCGGAACACGGAGACCGAAAGGTCGAGCATGAATCATATAGTAGATATGATCAACATAATGATGTTCACCATTGAAACTACTCCATCTCACATGATGATCGGACATGGTTTAGTTGATTTGGATCACGTGATCACTTAGATGACTAGAGAGATGTCTTTCTAAGTGGGAGTTCTTAAGTAATATGATTAATTGAACTTTAATTTACCATGAACTTAGTCCTGGTAGTATTTTGCAAATTATGTTGTAGATCAATAGCTCACATTGTTGCTTCCCTATGTTTTTTGCTTCCCTATGTTTTTATATGTGTTCCTAGAGAAAACTAAGTTGAAAAATGTTAGTAGCAATGATGCGGACTTGGTCCGTGATCTGAGGTTTATCCTCATTGCTACACAAAAGAATTATGTCCTTGATGCACCGCTAGGTGACAGACCTATTGTAGGAGCAGATGCAGACGTTATGAACGTTTGGCTAGCTCAATATGATGACTACTTGATAGTTTTGTGCACCATGCTTTACGGCTTAGAATCGGGACTTCGAAGACGTTTTGAACGTGATGGACCATATGAGATGTTCCAGGAGTTGAAGTTAATATTTCAAGCAAATACCTGAGTTGAGAGATATGAAGTCTCCAACAAGTTCTATGGCTAAAAGATGGAGGAGGATCGCTCAACTAGTGAGCATGTGCTCAGATTGTCTGGGTACTACAATCACTTGAATCAAGTGGGAGTTAGTCTTCCAGATAAGATAGTGATTGACAGAATTCTCTAGTCACCATCACTAAGTTACTAGAACTTTGTGATGAAATATAGTATGCAAGGGATGACGAAAATGATTCCCGAGCCCTTCGTAATGTTGAAATCGACGAAGGTAGAAATCAAGAAAGAGCATCAAGTGTTGATGATTGACAAGACCACTAGTTTCAAGAAAAAGGGCAAAGGGAAAGAAAGGGAAACTTCAAGCAGAATGGCAAGCAAGTTGTCACTCCCGCGAAGAAGCCCAAAGCTGGACCAAAGCCTGAAACTGAGTGATTATACTGCAAAGGAAATGGTCACTAGAAGCGGAAATGCCCTGAATATTTGGTGGATAAGAAGGATGGCAAAGTGAACAAGAGTATATTTGATATACAAGTTATTGATGTGTGCCTTACTAGTGTTTATAGTAGCCCCTGAGTATTTGATACTTGTTCGGTTGCTAAGATTAGTAACTCGAAACCGGATTTACAAAATAAACAGAGAGTAGTTGAAGGGGAAGTGACGATGAGTGTTGGAAGTAGTTCCAAGATTGATATGATCATTATCACACACTCCCTATACTTTCGGGATTAGTGTTAAACCTAAATAAATGTTATTTGGCGTTTGCGTTGAGCATGAATATGATTTGATCATGTTTATTGCAATACGGTTATTCATATAAAATCAGAGAATAACTGTTGTTCTATTTACATGAATAAAACCTTCAAATGGTCATACACCCAATGAAAATAGTTTGTTGGATCTCGATAGTAGTGATACACATATTGATAGTATTGAAACCAAAAATGCAAAGTTGATAATGATAGTGCAACTTATTTGTGGCACTACCGTTTAGGTCATATCGGTGTAAAGCGCATGAAGAAACTCCATACTGATGGGCTTTTGGAATCACTTGATTATGAATCACTTGGTACTTGAGAACCATGCCACATGGGCAAGATGACTAAAACGCCGTTCTCCGGAACTATGGAGCGAGCAACTGATTTTTTTGGAAATAATACATACTAATGTATGCAGATCCAATGAGTGTTGATGCTCGTGGCAAGTATCGTTATTTTCTGACCTTCACAAGATGATTTGAGCAGATATTAGTATATCTACTTAATGAAGCACAAGTCTGAAACATTTGAAAAGTTCAAAGAATTTTCAGAGTGAAGTGGAGAATCATCGTAACAAGAAAAATAAAGTTTCTGTGATTTGATCACGGAGACAAATATTTGAGTTACGTGTTTGGTCTTCAATTAAAACAATGTGGAATAGTTTCACAAAACTCATGCCACCTAGAACACCACAACGTTATGGTGTGTCCGAACATCGTAACCGCACTTTATTGGATATGGCACGATCTATGATGTCTCTTATCGGTTTACCACTATCATTTTGGGGTCATGCATTAGAGACAGCTGCATTCACGTTAAATAGGGCACCATCTAAATCCGTTGAGACGACACCGTATGAACTATGGTTTAGCAATAAACCTAAGCTGTCGTTTCTTAAAGTTTGGGGTTGCGATGCTTATGTGAAAAAGTTTCAGCATGATGAGCTCAAACCCAAATCGGAGAAGTGTGTCTTCATAGAATACCCAAAAGAAATATTGGGTAAACCTTCTATCACAGATCCGAAAGCAAGATGTTCATTGCTAAGATGGATCCTTTCTAGAGAAGGAGTTTCTCTTGAAAGAAGTGAGTGGGAGGAAAGTAGAACTTGATGAGGTAATTGTACCTTCTCCCTTATTGGAAAGTAGTTCATCACAGAAATCAGTTCCAGTGATTCCTACACCAATTAGTGAGGAAGTTAATGATGATGATCATGAAACTTCAGATCAAGTTGCTACCAAACCTCGTAGGTCTTCCAGAGTAAGATCCGCACCAGAGTGGTACGGTAATCATGTTCTGGAAGTCATGTTACTAGACCATGATGAACCTACGAACTAAGAGGAAGCGATGATGAGCCCAGATTCCACAAAATGGCTTGAGGCTATAAAATCTGAGATATGATCCATGTATGAGAACAAAGTATGGACTTTGATTGACTTGCTCTATGATCAGCAAGCCATGTTAAATAAATGGATCTTCAAGAGGAAGACGGACACTGATAGTAGTGTTACTATCTACTAAGCTCGACTTGTTGCGAAAGGTTTTCGACAAGTTCAAGGTATTGAATACGATGAGATTTTCTCACTCGTATCAAAGCTTAAGTCTGTTTGAATCATGTTAGCAATTGCCACATTTTATGAAATCTGGCAAATGGATGTCAAAACTGCATTCCTTAATGGATTTATTAAAGAAGAGTTGTATATGATGCAACCAGAAAGTTTTTGTCAATCCTAAAGATGCTAACAAAGTGTGCAAGCTCCAGCGATCCATCAATGGACTGGTGCAAGCATCTCGGAGTTGGAATATAGGCTTTGATGAGTTGATCAAAGCATATGGTTTTATACGGACTTTTGGAAAGACTTGTATTTACAAGAAAGTGAGTGGGAGCACTACAGCTTTTCTGATAAGTATATGTCAATGACATATCATTAATTGGAAATGATGTAGAATTTTCTGGAAAGCATAAAGGAGTGTTTGAAAGAAGTTTTTCAAAGAAAGACCTCGGTGAAGCTACTTACACATTGAGCATCAAGATCTATATAGATAGATCAAGACGCTTGATAAGTTTTTCAATGAGTACATACCTTGATAAATTTTTTGAAGTAGTTCAAAATGGAACAGTCAAAGAAAGAGTTCTTGCCTGTGTTGCAAGGTGTGAAGTTGAGTAAGACTCAAGACCCGACTATGGCAGAAAAATAGAAAGAAAATGAAAAGTCATTCCCTATGCCTCAGTCATAGGTTCTATAAAGTATGCTATGCTATGAACCAGACCTATTGTATACCTTGCTCTGTGTTTGGCAAAGGAATACAATTTTGATCTAATAGTAAATCACTGGACAGCGGTCAAGAATATCCTTAGTGAGGACCAAGGAAATACTTCTCGATTATCGAGGTGATAAAAGAGCCCGTCGTAAAAAGTTACATCGGTGCAAGCTTTTACACCGATCCAGATGACTCGAAGTCCCAATCTGGATACATATTGAAAGTGGGAGCAATTAGCTGGAGTAGCTCCATGCAGAGCATTGTAGACATAGAATATTTGCAAAATACATACGACTCTGAATGTGACAGACCCGTAGACTAAACTTCTCTCACGAGCAAAACATGATCATACCTTAGTACTCTTTGGGTGTTAATCACATAGCGATGTGAACTAGATTATTGACTCTAGTAAACCCTTTGGGTGTTGATCACATGACAATGTGAACTATGGGTGTTAATCATATACAGATATGAATATTGGTGTTAAATCACATGATGATGTGAACTAGATTATTGACTCTAGTGCAAGTGGGAGACTGAAGGAAATATGCCCTAGAGGCAATAATAAAGTTATTATTTATTTCCTTATATCATGATCAATGTTTATTATTCATGCTAGAATTGTATTAACCGGAAACATGATACATGTGTGAATACATAGACAAACATATAGTCACTAGTATGCCTCTACTTGACTAGCTCATTAATCAAAGATGGTTATGTTTCCTAACCATAGACATGTGTTGTCATTTGATTAATGGGATCACATCATTAGGAGAATGATGTGATTGACATGACCCATTCCATTAGCCTAGCACTTGATCGTTTAGTATATTGCTATTGCTTTCTTCATGACTTATACATGTTCCTGTAACTATGAGATTATGCAACTCCCGTTTACCGGAGGAACACTTTGGGTGCTACCAAACGTCACAACGTAACTGGGTGATTATAAAGGAGTACTACAGGTGTCTCCAAAGGTACATGTTGGGTTGGCGTATTTCAAGATTAGGTTTTGTCACTCCGATTGTCGGAGAGGTATCTCTGGGCCCTCTCGGTAATGCACATCACTATAAGCCTTGCAAGCAATGTAGCTAATGAGTTAGTTACAGAATGATGCATTACATAATGAGTAAAGAGACTTGCCAGTAACGAGATTAAACTAGGTATTGGATACCGACGATTGAATCTCGGGGAAGTAACATACCGATGACAAAGGGAACAACGTATGTTGTTATGCGGTTTGACCGATAAAGATCTTCGTAGAATATGTAGGAGCCAATATGAGCATCCAGGTTCCGCTATTGGTTATTGACCGAGAATAGTTCTAGGTCATGTCTACATAGTTCTCGAACCCGTAGGGTCCACACGCTTAACGTTACGATGACAATTTTATTATGAGTTTATGAGTTTTGATGTACCGAAGGAGTTCGGAGTCCCGGATGAGATCGGGGACATGACGAGGAGTCTCGAAATGGTCAAGACATAAAGATAGATATATTGGACGACTATATTCGGACATCGAAAGGGTTCCGAGTGATTCGGGTATTTTCGGGGGTACCGGGGAGTTACGGGAATACGAGGAGGAAGCAATGGGCCTCATGGGCCAAGTGGTGGAAGAGAGAAGGCACGGCGCCCCCCCCCCTAGCCCAAACTGAATTGGACTAGGGGGTCGGCCCCCCTTTCCTCCTTTTCCTCCCCCTCCTTCCTTCTCCTTCTCCTTCCCTTCCTTCCCCTCTCCTAGTTGGACTAGGAAAGGAGGGAGTCCTACTCCCGGTGGGAGTAGGACTCCTCCCTGGCGCGCCCTCCCTTGGCCGGCCGCCCCTCCCCCTTGCTCCTTTATATACGGGGGCAGGGGGCACCCCATGACACACAAGTTGATCTACGGATCGTTCCTTAGCCGTGTGCGGTGCCCCCTCCACCATATTCCACCTCGGTCATATCGTCGCGGAGTTTACGCAAAGCCCTGCGCCGGTAGAACATCATCATCGTCACCACACTGTTGTGCTGAAGGAACTCATCCCCGAAGCTTTGCTGGATCGGACCCCGGAGATCGTCATCAAACTGAACGTGTGCTGAACTCGGAGGTGCCGTACGTTCGGTGCTTGGATCGGTCAGATCGTGAAGACGTACGACTACATCAACCGCGTTGTGCTAACGCTTCTGCTTACGGTCTACGAGGGTACATGGACAACACTCTCCCCTCTCGTTGCTATGCCATCACCATGATCTTGCGTGTGCGTAGGAATTTTTTTGAAATTACTACGTTCCCCAACATAGACTGCCCAGGCTTGGTTTTGTTTTTCACAGGCCCAGTCCATGACGACAACGGGGCTCAAAGATCTAGCAGTTCTCTACTGGCCTCTGGCCTGCCAGGGTTAGTTATATTTTGTCTTACAACATCCGCAGGCAGTTCAGTCTAGTTCTATTTTCCTCTTGAAACGCATGTCCTACATCCGTTTTCTAATCTCTACCCATAGTTTTACTAGTTCATATACACGTATCATTATATTGAAAATACATAAAATTCCCTTTTCATATTTACATTCTTATTTTTGTTGTTGTTTTCCCTCCCAGCGCTGATTTTTTTACCACTGGTTTTCCCTTAAACCAACTCAATTGTCCCACGTCTTATTTGCTTACAAAAACAGGAAGATTTTTTTGGCAAATCAATAAGTTCTTAAAAAAATGTTTATCATTTTGGCCGACACCATTGTCAACCTATGTAGTTAATAAATGAGCGAATTGCACAAGGAGCGGCCAACAACTTGGACCAAGCAGCTCGAGCAGTATTTGTGTTTTTGAGGTCTGAGCACTGCAGAGTTTTTCTTGAGCAACGTTTAGCCCAGATATTAACTGGGCGGGCTGTGGCCCATCTAGCCCAGGCCAGATATCTAGCCCAGATATTAATCATTTTCAAGCTGAAAATGGCTAGCTCAACTATACTTTTTTAGGAATACCCAAGCAAGGTCAAGTTGTTATTCTCCGACCCGCTGGGCTGCAAATCATTCCTAGGAGGGATGCATTAGGCTTAACAAGGAAATGGGCTTTAAGAAATAATAAATGGTATGTAATTATAAAAACTAGGCAGTAGCTATAAAAATGCACCAAACACGTAATTACTTTATAAAATATTATTTTTGGAATTTTAATTTCATTAATTGTTGCGCGCGCAATGTTTCGTTGAATTTTTACCTAATATAAGTATATATTGAAATTGTATTTAATCTGACTAAAAATTTCAAGATAAAAATATTTCAGATGCCATCAAAATGTGGAAAATTTTATTGAATTCTGTTTTGAACGGTTGGTTGAAATGGGATGTACTTTTAACAAACTGTAAATGGGATGTAGTAAATTTCATTAGAATTCAAAAATGGGCTACACATTCTTACAAATCTCAAATGGGCTATAAGTTCTCTGCCACACACTTGTGGCCTTACTAAGTTGACGCGTTCCCTAAAAAAAAGAGAGTTGACGTGTATGCAAGGCTTTCTCAACTTATAGTCAACACACGGTTCTAGCAGCAGTGGCTGTTGGATGTCCATTCAACGGATGCCGTGCTTCTTCTTCAAAGTCGGATATTCTAGCTTCACCCGCCCAAAAAATGATTCCTCCCCCTGACATCTGGGGCGCAACATTTCGGAAGCTAACCTATGGGCCTACTAAGTTGAAGCGTAGTAAGGGCTTTGTCAACTTAGTCAATATAAACGATTGTGCTTCTTCAACCTCTGGTATTCTTGCTCCAGCCGCCCAAAGCAGCGCCGGTCGTGCCGCCTGCTCCTGCCTCCCGTGGCCAGCTGTGCTGCCGCGGAGGCCTCACCGCCCCCTATTACTCCCACCGCTGGCTAGGCTATCCCTCCACTCACCCATACCCCCTGTTATTCTGCAGCGACGACAGCCTCACACTGCAGCCGAACCAGTGAACCAGCGTACTCCTCTCCGCGTGGGCATCCACTGCCGCGTCTTCCCCGGCTTCGTGTCGTCCCCTTCCTAGGCCTCACCGTCGTCCACCGCCCTGGTGCTCTCGGCGCGGCGTGGTCAACATGATCAAGGAACAACTTCCATCAGAAGAGTACTGTACGTTAATATGCTGACAGCTGGGTCCAGGGCAGCCGCAAGGAATTGGCTCCTTATTACTTGCAAAAAAATTATTCCTCCGCCTGACAGCAGGGACCCACCGGACGGGCCACTGTATTTCACGAAAAATATGTTTCCCCCCTGACTGCTGGGACCCACCATCTACATCTTCACACACAAAGAAGTGAGTCCGGGCAAAAAAATGATTCGCCTCCTGACTGCTGGGACCCACCAACTACATCTTCGCATGCAAGGAAGTGCCTGACAGTTGGGACCCACCTGGTCGAAGCGTACGTATTGTTGTCATTCTGGTCGCGAATGTGTACGTACATACTTGTCGATATAGAGGCGTGCACGTGTCGTAGTAGAGGCGCGCACGTAGCATGTACACATACATACAATGGCTAGTGTGCAAGAAAGAAAATACGGCCACGTACATACATACGGGTGGTGTCTCGAACGCCTACTCGCGCATATGTACAGCTAGGGCTTGTCTACATGGCTGGGTCAGAACGGAGAAACAATGTCGTCGTCGTGTTCATGGGTACCCAACCGGCTGGGTCAGAACGGAATGCGTCATCGTGTTCATCGGGAGGGCTTGGACGGAATAGCCGATGGAAACGAGGCCCGGCGTACCGCGGAATGGAGGAAACGGCCTTGTGTTCAACCGGCCACGTTCGGAACGGGATCCTGTTCATCGGGAGGGGTCTGGCGTATCACAAAACAAAGGAAACGGACTTGTGTTAGACCTCCTACGGTCGAAACAGGGTCCTGTTGATCGGGAGGGGTGTATCGTACCGCAAAATGGAGGAAACGGACTTGTGTTGGAGAGCTATGGTCGAAACAGGGGTCCTGTTCATCGGGAGGGGTGTGGCACACCGCAAAACGGGACTCAACGCGATATTGTTCATCTCCACCGCCGACCTCCTCTAGCCTCCACGGGTTACTATTCATCCACCGTCGACCTCCTCTAGCCTCCACCTGCGACTGTTCATCCACGGGCTCCTGTTCATCCAGCCTCCACCGCGCGATACTCCACCGGCTACTGTTCAACCACCCCTCTCCACGGGCTCCTGTTCAACCACCCCTCCACCGTCTACTGTTCATCCAGCCCTCCACGGGGTCGTCCAGTTCATCCAGCCCTCCACGGGGTCCTGTTCATCCAGCCCCAACCGGCTCGATCGATCGGGGTCCTGTTCATCCGGAGGCAACACCACGGGGTCTTGTTCATCAACCCCCACCAGGAACTATTCATCCAAATCCCCCAGCAACGCTCACTGTTCATCTAGAGGCAGCATCGATCGGCTTCAGTTAGCAGCATAGCGAAGGAATCGCTCGATCGGGTTCAATTAACAGCCAACATCGATCGCTCGGGTTCAGTAACACGTAACCTGCAGTGCAATCGCTCGGGTTCAGTTAGCCGACACCTCGCTCGGGTTCAGTTAGATCCCAACGCCTCGCACCCACGCGCGTATGGTATGAGAGAAACACGCATCGCTCGGCCCCCGACCACCCACCGTAACCGGGAACTCCCCGAAATTTTCCTCGCCCTCGCTTCTACCATGGTTTTTTCCGTCATGGACGGCCCAAAGAAAGTCATGCAGCTGCGTCTCCGGCCCGCCCAGGATGAAAAGCCCATTTTTTGTCATGATTTTTTGTCATAGAAGTAGGAGCCCACCACATCTATGATGAAACCGGGTTTTGTCACAATTATCGTCATAGAAGTGTCATAAGTATGATAGGAAAAAAATTCGTTCGGCCCAAAATGTCACGGATGTGTCTTTTTTTGTAGTGTAGTGCGAGGACTTAGTCGTGAGGCCAACGCATCCATGTGGTAGCTTGAGAGGGGTTGATCAGAATTGAGATAGGTAACACAAGACAAGGGTTTAGACAACTTCTGGCCCCGGGAAACATCATCCGGTAACAACCCTACATGTTGTTTGTGGCTAGGTCTCATTATCATCACGAGGGAGTCACCGTATCTCCGGCTCTCCTAGTTGTGTCTAGCCTTAAACATTATTTTCCTCCCCCTCTTGGGGTGCCCCGCCCCTCCTTATATAAGTTGAAGGGGCGGGTTACATGTAGAGTCAAACTCGGATTAGGACTTGACCTATTCTGACATCTTACCATGGGCTTCTCACCATGGGCTTCTTCACGTCTTGGGCTTCTTAATGTCTAGCTTACAATCCGACTTACAATCTGGCTTACCATCTGTTGGCTTACAATCTGACTTACAATGTGGCTTACCATCCGGCTTACCCTCTATCGGCTTACCATCTGGCTTACCTTCTGCCGGCTTACCAATGCCGGCTTATAATCTGTCCGTCGGCTTACAATCTAGCTTAACTATCCGCCGGCTTACAATCTGTCGGCTTATAATCTGCTGGGTCTCCAATGAAACACCAAGTCCTAGCTGGGTCATACCTCCGGCCGGATCACACCACGGGGTATATCCCCGACATTAGCCCCCGGTTTAATTTGGATTTGTCCATGTTAAACTGGTCCAGTAAAACAAACACAAGACTAATTTTGATAGATTATGCTCCGAGTAAAGAACTCTTGTAAGCCGACACCTGATCATCCTTAACTCCTTGGTATTTCCTTCTTCTAGAAAATTCATGTTAATAGGCCAGCTTCATAATCAATTTGCTGATGTTGGCTTCTCACAAAGAAATATTGTGAAGAATAAATCATTTGACTTTGCTACTATAGTTGGATCTTATGATGTTTCTCCCCCTCTACACTCTTGTAATGTATTGAGTTTTCCCTTTGAAGTTATCTTATCGGATTGAGTCTTTAAGGATTTGAGTACACTTGATGTATGTCTTGCGTGGGATACCCGTGGTGACAATGGGGTATTCTATTGATTCGCTTGATGTATGTTTTGGTGATTAACTTGCGGGTTCCGTGACCTTGGGAGTCTATGCATAGGGGTTGGCACACGTTTTTGTCTTGACTCTCCTATAGAAGCTTTGGGGTACTCTTTGAAGTTCTTTGTGTTTGTTGAATAGATGAATCTAAGATTGTGTCATGCATATCATATAATCATACCCACGGATACTTGTGGTGATATTGGAGTATCTATGTGACATTAGGGTTTTGGTTGATTTGGTTCTTAACGTGTTATTTTAGTATGAACTCTAGGGTTGTTTGTGACACTTATATGAATAGCCCAATGGATTGATCGGAAAGAATAACTTTGAGGTCATTTCGTACCCTACAATAATCTCTTCATTTGTTCTCATTGGGAGGCAACCCAACTTGTATCTTTTTTATTTTTGGTTTTCTTGCTGATTTCAGTAAAATACCCAATTATGCCTCTGATTAGATGTGTTTTTGTGGTTTAAATGAGTTTGTGCCAAGAAAAGCCTTTGGGATGATTTGGGTGAGAGTTGATTTGATTTTTCTGAAAAACAGAAACTTTTGCGCTCACGAAAGAAATTCCCATTTTTAACAGAAGAGTGCTTTTGAGTTGATTCTTTTTTGCAGAAGATTAATAAACAATTTTTTCACGTTGTCCTAATTTTCAAAAAAAATGGAGTTACAGAAGTATTTGAAATATCCAGATTGCTACAGACTGTTCTATTTTTAATAGATTATGTTTTCTTTGCGTTGTGTGCTTGTTTTGATGATTCTATGGTTTTTTTAAAGAATTTTTTCCATAGGAAAGTTGGAATACAGTAGATATAATGAAAAAATTAAATATGAATGGATTTGCAACAGTACTTATAGTAGTGGTTTGCTTTCTTATATTAACGGATCTCACGGAGGTTTTGTTGAGTTTTGTGTGATTGACGTTTCAAGTTTTGGGTGATATTACGATGGATTAATGAATACGGATTAGCAAAAGGACAAGCTTGGGGATGCCCGAGGCACCCCAAGATAATATTCAAGAAGTATGAAGCAACTAATCTTGGAGATGCCCCCGAGTGGCATCCCCTCTTTCTTCTAATGACCATCGGTATTTTACTTGGAGCTATATTTTTATTCGTCACATATTATGAGTTTTTCTTGGAGCGTCTTGTATGATTATGAGTCTTTGCTTGTTTTGATTTGTCTTTTAAGTCTTGAATCCTTGCTGGACACACCTTTTTGAGAGAGCCAAAAATTATGCTATGCTTGCTCATATGCTTCACTTAAATTTTTAGAGCCATGGAATTGCTCTAGTGGTTCACTTATATCTTTTTTAGCACGGTGTGCTTTGTTATTTTTGAAGAAATGCTCTCATGCGTCACTTAGATTTATTTGAGAGTTAGTAAATTCTTTAAGAAATTCTCTCTTGCTTCACTTAAATTATTTTGAGAGAAAGAAATATTATGCTCATGTTCTTCACTTATATTTGTTTGAGCTTATTAAAAGCAACATATGAAATTAGTCGCAAAGTGATAGATATACAAGGAGGATATAATAAAAACTTTCATGAAGATCATTGGACAAAATAAACTTGGTTCCTTGTAATGGTTTTGAGATATGATGATATGATACGTGAGTCATGTTCATGAGTAATTATGCTTTAGTAAGAATATTGGTGTTAAGGTTTGTGATTCCCTATGCAAGCACGAAAGTCAATAGTTATGTAGTGAAATTACATCCTACATGTGGTGCATTATTCGGTGTTAGTTATGCGTAATGCTCGCTTATGAGATTTTTCATTTCTTGGTTGGACGCTTCTCAATCTATTTGCTAGCCTTCATTTGCACTAAGTATGATCACTACTTGTGCATCCAAAACCCTTTAAACCAGTTTTGCCATATGCGTCCATTATACCTACCTATATGCGGTATTTCTGTGTCGTTCTAAGAAAATTTGCATGTGCCATCTCTAATTTTCAAAATAAATTTCTCTTTCGTGTGCTCGTACCGCTCGCGAGGCGGTGAGGGGTGGCCGATATTTTCCATGCTAGATGTGTTATTCTCACAATAAGTGTTTATTCACTTGTCATTGCATGAGAGTACGATAAAGGTATTAGGGATGCCCAGTCCCGAAATGAAAAATGAATTTACTTTATGTTATCAAATAATAAATTCCTTGGAAAGTGTTGGTATGGAGGGACCCGTGGATACAGTTAGCCATGGAAAGTGAAAGTATGGTGGAAAAAGGAATAAAATTTATTTTCTATTTGGGAACCGCCTATGATATATCTAGCATGGAAAGTGTTGGGAACTCTAAGTCGTTCTCGTTGGTGGGAAAAGTATACCTCCCAAAATGTTTTTATCTCTCAAATTTTCACTTTGAGCTCTAGCACCTCTACAAAGCCCTACTTCCCTCCGTGAAGGGCCTTTCTTTTACATTATGCATTTTTTATTTTTACTTGAGTCTCCATCTTCTCTTATAAAGCACCAACTAAGGGGCACTATGATCGTACTTGATCATAGGGTATAACTAGTATCCAAGTGTGTTTCATGAATGGATCAATGATTGAGCATAATGGGCTAAGGGATAACTTGCTTTAGCGTTGATAGTTTGAAAGACATGGTTGCTTGTTGATATGCTTGAGTATTAAAGTCTTCATGTGAAAACTAGAAAATTGCTTTGAACCATATAAAAGTCCAAATGTCCATGCTACAAAGAAACGCTCATGTGATGAACATGTTAGGCAGCATTCCACATCAAAAATTCTATTTTTACCATTTACCTACTCGAGGACGAGCAGGAATTAAGCTTGGAGATGTTGATACGTCTCCAAGGTATCTATAATTTTTTATTGTTCCATGTTGTTATATTATCATTCTTGGATGTTTTACAATCATTTTATATCATTTTTTGGTACTAACCTATTGACATAGTGCCTAGTGCCAGTTGTTGTTTTCTGCTTGCTTTTTACATCACAGGATATCAATACCAAACGGAGTCCAAAAGCGGCGAAACTTTTTGTGGATTTTTTCTGGATCAGAAAACACAAAATGGGCCGAAGAAGTACCAGAGGGGTGCCCCGAGGGGGCACAACCCACCAGGGGCCCGTGCACCCAGGTGGGTTATACCCACCTTGATGGCCTCCCGCACCGCCTCTTTGCTCTATAAATACCCCAATATTATAGAACCACCAGATCCAGTCTAAACACCATCACGGAGGGGTTCATCATCCTCATTGGTGCCTCTCCGGTGATGCGTGAGTAGTTCATTGTAGATCTACGGGTCCGTAGTTAGTAGCTAGATGTCTTCCTCTCTCTCTTGATTCTCAATACAATGGTCTCTTGGAGATCCATATGATGTAACTCTTTTTGTGGTGTGTTTGTTGGGATCCAATGAACTTTGAGTTTATGACCAGATCTATATTTTTATCCATGAAAGTTATTTGAGTCTTCGTTGATCTCTTATATGCATGATTGCTTATAGCCTCATATTTCTTCTCCAATATTTGGGTTTTGTTTGGCCAACTTGATCTATTTATCTTGCAATGGGAAGAGGTGCTTTATGATGGGTTCAATCTTACGGTGCTTGATCCAAGTGACAGAAGGGGAAATGACACGTATGTATCATTGCTATTAAGGGTAACAAGATGGGGTCTATTTCTACATAAATAGATCTTATCTACATCATGTTATCGTTGTTATTGCATTACTCTGTTTTTCCATGAACTTAATACACTAGATGCATGCTGTATAGCGGTCGATGTGTGGAGTAATAGTAGTAGATGCAGGCAGGAGTCGGTCTACTAATCTTGGACGTGATGCCTATATAACGATCATTGCCTGGATATCGTCATGAGTATTTGAAGTTCTATCAATTGCCCAACAGTAATTTGTTTATCCACCGTTTGCTATTTTTCTCGAGAGAAGCCGCTAGTGAAACCTACGGCCCCCGGGACTCTTCTTTAATATATTTGCCTTCGTGATGTATTTTTATTTGCTTTTATTTTCAGATCTGTTAATCTAAAAATACAAAAATACCTTGCTGCAATTTTTAGTAGTTTATTTATCTTGCGTTCCCGCAAGATCTATTTATCCAATCTACTACAATTTTATCTATCTTTTTACCCGTGAGGGATTGACAACCCCTCTCTTATGTTGGGTTGCAAGTATTTATTCTTTGTGTGCAGGAGCTGTTTACGTGGTGTTGCGTGGTTCTCCTACTGGTTCAATAACCTTGGTCTCATCACTAAGGGAAATACCTACCGTTGATGTGCTGCATCATCCCTTCCTTTGTGGGGAAATACTGACGTAGTTCAAGCAAACACCAGTGCCCAGCCACCCCACCGGAGTAGGATGAACCCCAGTTGCAGCACCACCACCTTAGAGGGCCCGCCGGTCACCCTTGCAGCTGCCAACTGCCACCACTAGCCGGATTTGGGCAGGGGTTGCCAGATCCGCTGCAAGAACGCCCCTGGGCCTCCAGAACTCCATGAGCCAAGGAGGAGGGGAGGAGGAGAGGGGGCGGCGCCGGCAGGTCACCGGGACGCGAGGAGGAGGAGGGAAGCCAGAACAGAGGCCGGACGACGGCCGACGCCACCGAGTAGGGAAGACCACCCTACGACGTCCACCACCCGCGCGAAGGAAGAGCCGCCCCGCTGCCGCCTACACCATGCGGCCTTTGGCCGGCGATGCCACCGGCGATGGCGAGGGAGGGGGCGACAAGGGCGGCAGCGCTAGGGCGGGGCGGTGCCAGGCGGGGCCCGGCCATGGCGAGTGAGGGGCCAAATGGGGGAATAGAGAAGGGAAGGTGCTCACTAGCGTGGTAGGGGCGAGGGACAGCGAGGCTTGTGGAAGCCATTGGGGAGGAGGCGAGGCGACGGCGACGGGCGATGATGTCGGGCGCCCGGTGTCGGTGTCAAAACCGGCGGATCTCGGGTAGGGGGTCCCGATCTGTGCGTTTTAGGCTGATGGTAACAGGAAGCAAGGGACACAATGTTTACCCAGCTTTGGGCCCTCTCGATGGAGGTAAAACCCTACTTCCCGCTTGATTAATATTGAAGATATGAGTAGTACAAGAGTAGATCTACCACGAGATCGTAGAGGCTAAACCCTAAGAGTTAGCCTATGATGGTATGATTGTAATTGTGATCGGCCTTCTAAGGGCCATCCTCTCTGGTTTATATAGACATCGGAGAGGGCCAGGGTTTACATGGAGTCGGTTACAAGGAAGGAAATATAATATCCGGATCGCCAAGCTTGTCTTCCACGCAAAGGAGAGTCACATCCAGACACGGGCCGGAGTCTTGTGTCTTGAATCTTCACGCTTCAATAGTCCGGACGATGTATACAGTCCGGCTGTACGGATACCCCCTAATCTAGGACTCCCTCAGTAGCCCCTGAACCAGGCTTCAATGATGATGAGTCCGGCGCGCAGTCTTGTCTTCGGCATTGCAAGGCGGGTTCCTCCTTCCGAATACTCCAAGGTTATTGTCGAACACATAGGCCGTGTCCGGATCTGCAAAATGATCTTCACATACCACCGTAGAGAGAATGATACTTCAGCTGACAACTTTTTAGACGACGTGATATGTCATTACGGTCAGGTTATTACTCAAACCGTTCTTATTTTCACAACCAGCCAGAGCGCGTATTGCGAGGCAGTTTCCTCGACACGTCTTGTCAAAGCAGAGATCATGTCCCCTTATCACGGGATTCTCATCAATACGGGGATGGGTAATCCCCCCGTGCCATCAATCGTGGCGCTTGGAAAGTAAGCGACTCTCTACAGGCTAGTGGGGAGGCGCACCGCTTTCGTCGCCTCTATAAAGGGATAAGAGTTCCCCATTCTTACCCACGCCTTCTTCCTCCTCTGCCCACTCTTGCCTCCTCAAGCTCCAACGCCCTAGTCAAAGTCTTCTCCACACAGCTAAACATGTCCGCAGCAGGAGGCAAATGGGTGGCTTCCACCATGAAGGAGAAGAACATCGCAAGTCTTCGGGCGGCCGGATACTTGGCCGCGGACATAACGCACCAGCTACCAGACGGCGGGCAGGTCATTCCAACTCCAGGACCCCACGAGAGGGTCGTGTTCCTTGCCCACTTCGTCCGTGGACTGGGGTTTCCACTCCACCCCTTCGTCTGCGGGCTCATGCTCACGGGCCAGATTTCCACGATCTAGCCCCGAACTTTGTCCTCAACATCTCGGCATTCATCGTCGTATGCGAGGCTTTCCTCCGCATCAAGCCTCATTTCGGCTTATGGCTGTAAACCTTCTGCGTGAAGCCGAAGATCGTGAGCGGCCAGCAAGCGGAGTGCGGAGGACCCATGGTGGGCAAAATGCCTAACGTCACCTAGCTTGACGGCTCCTTTGCGGAAACCGTGAAGGGGTGGCAGTCGGGGTGGTTCTACATCACCGAGTTGCATGACGCCAACTGGGTGGCGGCCCCCGAGTTCCGATCTGGAACCCCTATGCGGCTCACCTCCTGGGAATAGAAGGGCCTGTTATGGGGCGAATCTACAGAGCTGACCGGACTCATAAACTGCATCAAGGGCATGAAGGACAAGAACATCAAGCTTGTCAACGTGATACAGGTCATGCTCGTTCGCCGGATTCTGCCGTGCAAAAGGCGGGCATTTAATCTATGGGAGTTCGTCCCATCTGAACACCAGACGCTCCAGAGGCTCTACGGCATGAAGCACAAAAATGCGTGGAAGGTGTTGTTCAAGGCCTCTGAAGTACCTCCTCTCATATCCGAGGACCGTGGGCTCCACGCCGCGCGGCACCCTATCCAGGTGAGTTCTCAGGCTGCCACCGGGTTCGGCTCTTCTCAATATATTCATGAGGAATTCCTAAGTGATTGTGTATATTTGTTTAGGAGTATGTGGAGACAGCGGAGCAGATAGACTGTCCAACTCCTCTGCCGGAAAACCCAGCTACTGACCTTCTAACGAAGATGTTGGTCCCGGCGCCCTACAAGGGGCCGGAGAAGAAGGCCAATAAGAAGGTGTAAGGGCATATTTTTCCCTCAGGTGTTTTGGTGATTGATGACAATGCATTTGCGGACTAATCGTGTGCCTTGAGTTTCTCATATACTTCATCTCTAGGCATGAGACGATTTGGTGCCCCTCGGAGACTATTGAAGTCGGCGTTGTTCTATGTTTCTCTTTGGTGGATTTGAGTCGTAGGAGAGCCGTACTATTAAGAGGGGGTCCGCGTCGGAAAGGTTTGGGTGGAATCAACACGTACACTTGTTCCTCCTTTCCCTACATTTTGGAGCTTCCCCTTGTTATCTTGGTTGTGCGGAAATCTGACGACTACTGCTGTGCTTGCGGTAGTACCGCAAGTACACGCGGTAGTACCGCTGTGTGTCACAGTAGTACTGCTCATCTAGAGCGGTAGTGCCGCGGCTCCCTGGCCTTGTGCCGCTCCGGTGCGGTAGTAGGGGCGGATGTAATTTTTTACATCCGCGCCCTCCAAGGTAGTACCGCTCGTCCAGCGCGGTAGTACCGCGGAGGCCCACGGTAGTACCGCTCCCTAGGAGCCGTAGTACCGTGGCCCTCCTACCTAGTACCGCCGTGTTGCGATAGTAGGCGCGGATGTAATTTTTTACATCCACGCCCGCACGGTAGTACCGCGCCTCACGGGCGGTAGTACCGCGTCGGATTTTTGTACCTCCTCCGGTTCAGCGGAAGTAGGCACGGATGTAATTTATTTCATCCGCGCCCTTCCCAGGCTGTGACTTTCCTGCCTTGCGGTAGTACCGCAGGTGGGTGCGGTAGTACCGCGCAAGCGGTAGTACTGCCCCCTTATCAGGCTAGTTCCGGCCTGTGTTGCTGTCGCGGTAGTACTGTGGTTAGCCACGGTAGTACCGCACAGCCTCACGGTAGTACCGCGCCCCTGGAGCGGTAGTACCGTGTGTCGCGAGCTGAACATGTGGATAACGGTTGGATTTTGTCCACGACTATATAAGGGGTGTCTTCTACCTCTAGTTGACTACCTCTTCCATCTCCAAGCTCCATTGTTGCTCCAAGCTCCATTTTCACTCGATCTCTCTCCCTAGCCAATCAAACTTGTTGATTTGCTCGGGATTGGGTGACAAGTGCCCGATCTACACTTCCACCACAGGATATTTGATTCCCCCCACTTATCCCTTGCGGATCTTGTTACTCTTGGGTGTTGAGCACCCTAGACGGTTGAGGTCACCTCGAAGCCATACTCCATTGTGGTGAAGCTTCGCGGGATTATTGGGAGCCTCCAGGTGTTGTGGAGATAGCCCCAATCTTGTTTGTAAAGGTCCGGTTGCCGCCTTCAAGGGCTCCAATAGTGGAATCACGGCATCTCGCATTGTGTGAGGGCGTGAGGAGATTACGGTGGCCCTAGTGGCTTCTTGGGGAGCATTGTGCCTCCACACAGCTCTAATGGAGACGTACTTCCCCTTAAAAGGAAGGAACTTCGGTAACACATCCTCGTCTCCACCGGCTCCACTCTTGGTTATCTTATCCCTTTACTTTTGCAAGATTACTTGTGCTATATCCATTGCTTGCTTGTGTGCTCATTGTCTTTGCATCATATAGGTTGTCCACGTAGTTGCACATCTAGACAACCTATTTCATTGCAAGGTTTAAATTGTTAAAGAAAAGTCTAAAAATTGTTAGTTGCCTATTCACCCCCTCCCCCTCTAGTCAACCATATCAATCCTTTCAATTGGTATCAGAGCCTCGTCTCTTTATTAAGGACTTTGTGGTCCGAAGAGTATGGTTGACGTCAACGACGGTGCGGAGGAACACTCCGGTGTGAATCCCATCTCGTCTTCGGCCGAAGGGGGAACCTCGGTCTCACGTGAGGAATTCAATGTGGCTTTAGACACATTGAAAACCTCCATGACGGCCGAGGTTAAAAGCATGTTTACTGAATTCCTAGAGGGACTCAAACTATCTACCTCGTCGATGAAAGTGGGTGATCCCACTAACAAGGTGACGGATGCTAACCCCGACAAGGGGGAAGCTAATAGTGAAAAGAGTCCGTCTACTAGTGGTAGAAATGGCACCGGCATCTATGCCCATGTGGAACCCCCGGTGTATAGAGGACCGATCCCCTCTACGCATTTGAATCATGCCGGTCCTCCTCCTAAATATGTGAAAAATGAAGATTACGATTCTTGGGATTATCGCTTCAAGCGTCATTTAAAACATGTGAATACTAACCTTTGGAGAATTATTGAAGAAGGTTTCTATCCTCATGATCCAAGCAACTTCACCCCTCGAGAAGAAGTGGACAATCAATTCAATGAGAGTGCTCTCTTCATCATCCAAGATGCTATCATTCCCGAAGATCTCCCTCATCTTCGACCTCATGTCATGGCTAAAGAAGCATGGAAGTGTGTTGAGCGTATGTATCGAGGAAGTGCTAGCATTCAACGCTCCAACTATGAAGTGGTGCAAGATGAAGCCGATGAGTTTGCAATGAAAGAGGATGAAGAACCTCGTGAGCTCTTTCGAAGAGTGATCAAACTTGCGGTCGCACTCCGAGATCATGGGAGCAAGGACACGGATGACAACTGGATCAAGCGCAAGTTCCTCAAGGCCATGATGCCCTACAACAAGGCCATGTCCTCCGTCATCTGCCAAAGACCTGACTTCCACTCCATGACCTCTAGTGAAGTGTTGGATGAGTTTGTTGCAATGAACATCTTGGATAAGACCGCCGACAATGCGGTGCTCTGTTCTCAAAGGGCAAAGAAGCCCAATCTTGCCTTGAAGGCCAAGGTTAGTGTGGAAGAAGAAGAAGAGGAGGAAGATGAGGAGAGCAACCCCGAGGACACGAAGTATGATTATCATGAGCACATGGCTCTTGCCTCAAGACAGTTTTGGAGTAAGAAGACTGCAAGACCCAACTTCAACAAGAACAACTCAAGTGGCCTCAAGGGGAAGCAACGAGTCAGAACTTGTTTCAACTGTGGCAATGTCAGCCACTTCATTGTGGATTGTTCATACGAGAATCGGGAAGACAATGGTGGCAAGTTCATTCGAAAAGACAAAGCCAAGTCCTTCCCCAACAAGAACAACTTCACCAAGAAGACTCCTTCTCGCGGGTTGGTGGTTCAAGAAGAATACTGTGAGGATGACGATGATGATGAAGATGGTGAAACAATGGCCATGGCATTCGTTGCCATTGTCTCAACTCCTCGGGTGTCTCTCTTCGATGCACCAAACGAGAACATCACCGCCAAGTGCCTCATGGCTAAGGCCACCAACAAGGTAACCCCCAACATCAAAACCACCATTATTCCTAACCCTCCTTCAACAGATGACTTTGATAATGGTAAGGGGTCTAATGAGGAGATCAATGAATTTGAGTCCTTCATGAGTAAGCTCAAGGGCAAATCCAAGAAGCATTTCGTTGCTCTCTTGGAACAACTTGGTGAAGCCAATGACATGATCGAGGCTCATGAAGAAACCATCACGAAGATGGAAAGTCATAGTCGTGACTATGCCGATGAGATATCGGATCTCTCTAATGCTCTTGAGGAAGAGAGTGGGCATCGTTTGGCTCTTGAGGAGTCACACAATGATGGTCATGCTAAACTAAAGAAAGATCTTGATCATGCTCTTGTTGTGTCTCGTGTTCTAGCTTCCGAGAAGGTTAAACTTGGGGTTGATCATGTTAGACTCACGGAGGAGTTTGATGTACTTGAAAAGGCCCACAAGGTCTTGAAAGGTGCTCATGCCACCCTCAAGGAGTTTCATGCTCAACTCCAAGTTAAGCTAACCAAGGAAAAGGCCACATTTCCTCACATGGTCTTAATTGATAATGCAAATGCTACTAACCCATGTTGTGAGCATGTGCATCTTGTGGAGGAAAATGCCAAGTTGAAGGAACAACTCGAGAAAGGTCTTGTGTCATGCATACAAGGCGAGAAGAACCTAAATGACCTTTTGAGCAATCAAAAGGAAGTTGTGGGCAAGGAGGGAGTTGGGTTCGCACCCAAGTCCAAGAACAAGAAGAAGAACAAGGAGAAGAAGAGCAAGACCAATCGACCTCCTCCACTCACGCAAACCTTTGTGAAGGAGGGAGAAGGTGATCCTAAGGAGAAGAAGTACAATGAGAAGAGTGGTGAAGCCAAAGAACGCAACGCCATCTCTCCCAACAAAGCCGGCGACTTTAACCCCTCTTATGTGCTGTGCCGTGCTAGTGATGGACATGTTTATGCTAAATTTGTTGGTTCTCCTTATGAGTACATTGAATGGTCTATTTTGGTTCATAAGACCCTTGTTACTAACATCAAAGGACCCATTACTCAATGGGTACCTAAAACCAAGCATTGATCTCTTGTAGGTGTTTGCTTCCGGTGGGGGATCATGGTTGCTCGATAGTGGAGCAACAAATCATATGACCGGGAGCAAGGACTTGGTGGTGGACGTGCACAATATCCCATCTATTCCCACCAATGTCGAACGGGGTGATGCCTCACATTCTAAGGTATTGGGTCTTGGCAAGGTTGTCATTTCTCATGATCTAACGATCGAGAAAGTCATGCTTGTTGAGTCCCTTGTGTTCAATTTACTTTCCGTTCGTCAACTCGCACTCATGGGTTTTGCCACCTTCTTTGATATTGATACCGTGGCCCTCTTGTGGAGCAAGACTCTTAAAGTATCCTTTGTTGGGCATGTCGAGAACGGCCTCTATGTGGTTAACTTCTCGGAGCAACCCACTAAGACCGCGACATTCCTAATGGCTAAAGTTGATGTGGGATGGCTTTGGCATCGCCGTTTAGCCCACGTCAATATGAGATCTTTGCAAAGTCTTCTCAAGGGGGACCATGTTCATGGACTAACGAATGTTAGTTTTGCCAAAGATCGTGTTTGCAGTGCTTGTATCGAAGGAAAGCTTCATGAGACGGCTCACCCTCCCACGACTATCATCTACTCGAAGAGACCCTTGGAGCTCCTTCACATGGACCTCTTTGGGCCCCCATCCTTTGATAGTCTTGGGGGTAGAAAGTATTGCTTGGTGATAGTGGATGATTATTCAAGATACACTTGGGTATACTTCTTCAAGAGGAAGAGTGAGACCCAACAAACCGTCATCGACTTTGCAAATGAAGCTCAACGTCAACACGATGCAAAGATCTTGACAATAAGAAGTGACAACGGCACCGAGTTCAAGAACTACACCTTGGATGAGTTTCTTAGTGATGAAGGGATCAAGCATCAATATTCTGCACCATATACCCCTCAACAAAATGGTGTTGCGGAGAGAAAGAACCGGACGTTGATGGATGCGGCAAGGACCATGATGGCGGAGTTCAAGTCTCCATACAACTTCTGGGCCGAAGCCATCAACACAGCTTGTCATGCATCCAATCGGCTCTATCTCCGCAAAGGCCTGAACAAGACTCCGTATGAGATACTCATCGGGAACAAGCCCAATCTCAAGTACTTCCGGGTGTTCGGGTGTAAGTGTTTCATCCTCAAGAAAGGTGTTCGTTTGTCTAAATTTGAAGCTAGAGCTCATGAGGGCATATTTGTTGGTTATGCTACAAACTCTCATGCTTACCGTGTTCTCAACAAGTCCAACGGACTCATTGAGGAGACGTGTAACGTAGAGTTTGATGAAAATAACGGCTCCCAAGTGGAGCAAAGTTGTACTTGTGATGTAGGTGATGAAATTCCTCCCCAAGCCATAAGAAGAATGGGTATTGGTCATATCCTACCCATTGAGGAACCCCTTGTGGCCGAAGGAGAAGGACAATGCTCCACTCAAGTGGAGCCATCACCTCCCCAAGACCCACACGCTTCCGAAGAAAAAAGTGAAGGCCCTCACCTTCATGAACAAGACCAAGGGCAAGATCAACCACAAGATGGAGGTGAACCTCCAAATGATGCCCAAGGACAAGTTCTCCCCCTCGAGCAAGTTCAAGATCAGGAGCAAGCTCAAGACGGCGCTCAAGATGATCAAGTTAACCTTCCTCCTTCCACACCCGAGGAAGAATTAGAGCGTCGTGCCGCGAAGATTGCTTCCAAACTCACCACCCAAGGCCATCTCATGGAAAACGTGGTTGGAAGTCTAAGAAAGGGGGTAAGCACTCGTAGACAATTAGCTAACTATTGTGAACATCATGCGTTTGTCTCTTGTGATGAACCCCAAAAGGTCTATGAGGCACTCGAAGACTCGGATTGGCTCAATGCCATGCATGAAGAACTAAACAACTTCGAGTACAACAAGGTGTGGAGATTGGTGCCAAGACCTTCGGGGAACCACAACGTCATTGGAACAAAGTGGATCTTCAAGAACAAGCAAGATGCTCATGGGAACATCATTCGCAACAAGGCAAGATTGGTAGCACAAGGCTACTCCCAAGTCGAGGGCATCGACTACGGTGAAACCTTTGCTCCCGTTGCTCGTCTTGAATCCATTCGTTTGTTGATTGCTTATGCTTCCCATAACAACTTTAAGTTGCAACAAATGGATGTGAAAAGTGCTTTTCTTAATGGTCCCATTAATGAGTTGGTTTATGTCAAGCAACCCCCCGGGTTCGAGGACCCCTACTTCCCGGATCACGTGTATCAACTCGATGAGGCACTCTATGGCCTTAAACAAGCCCCACGTGCGTGGTATGACCACCTTACCGAGTTGCTACAAGATCGTGGATTTGAAGTAGGACAAATCGATCCCACTCTTTTTACTAAGAAGGTCAAAGGGGAGTTTTTTGTATGCCAACTATATGTTGATGATATTATCTTTGGTTCTCCTAACAAAGCTTTCAATGAGGAATTTGCCGCTCTCATGACCTCCAAGTTCAAGATGTCTTCGATGGGAGAGTTGAAGTTCTTCCTTGGTTTTGACATCAAACAACGAAGAGAAGGAACCTTCATCAACCAAGCCAAATACACTCAAGACATGCTTAAAAGATTCAAGCTAAGTGATGTCAAGCCGGCTTCTACACTAATGCCTACCAAGTGCCAACTTGACATCGATCCCAATGGTAAAGCGGTGGATCAAAAGGTATATCGCTCCATGATTGGCTCCTTGCTTTACCTTTGTGCATCTAGACCGGATATCATGTTGAGTGTGGGGATGTGTGCACGGTTTCAAGCCGCACCAAAGGAAAGTCACTATGTGGCGGTCAAGAGAATCTTTCGATATTTGGCTCATACCCCAAACTTTGGCTTATGGTACCCAAGAGGAGAAATTTCAAGCTTGAAGGCTTCGCGGATTCCGATTGGGCGGGGGACAAAGTGGATAGGAAGTCCACTTCCGGAGGGTGCCAATTTCTTGGTTGCTCTTTGGTAAGTTGGTCTTCCAAGAAGCAAAGTTGTGTGTCCCTCTCGTCCACCGAAGCGGAGTATGTGGCGGCCGGTAGTTGTTGTGCTCAACTCCTATGGATGAGGCAAACTTTAAAGGAGTACGGTGTCGTTTGTGACAAAGTGCCTCTTTGGTGTGATAATGAAAGTGCCATCAAGATTTCTCTCAACCCGGTACAACACTTCAAGACGAAGCACATTGAGATTCGGTATCACTTCAGCCGGGATCACATTAGGCGAGGGGAGATCAAGCTCAAGTATGTCAACACTCATGATAACCTTGCAGATATTTTCATGAATCCCTTGGATGAAGCAAGATTTCGCGAGTTAAGGCATGAGCTAAATATCATTGATTTGAGCAATGTGACTTGAACCCGTACACCCCCCACCACACTCAACGTGTTGTCTAGTTTAGGTGTAGGCATGGACATATGGGGAGTGTTGTTCTCTCAATGAACTCTTCCTCCCCCATTATGCATAAATCGATCACCTCTTTCACATTAGCCATTTTTAATGGTGCTTGTGCTTCAAAGATGAGTTTTGGTCATGGGCCCAAGGATAATTCTTCGCAGTGCCATACCATCCAACTCAAACATAGGTGGCTTCGGCCACCGCCCTCTCTCCTCGAGAGGCTTTGTCCTTGGTGGTTTCTTGTTGTCTTCTTGCCTCTGGTTTGTGCGTGCTCTTGTGTTTCTTGTGTGTGAAAAGTTTCCGTGCAAAGGCTTCTTCTTTTTGTGTTGAAACTTGCGGTGACTTGAGCTCACGGTACTACCGCGGTCGGCTACGGTACTACCGCAGCCTGCCACGGTACTACCGCTTGCGGGAACACGGTACTACCGTCACCATGCGGCAGTAATTTTTTTACTGCCGCCTGGTTGAGCGGTACTACCGCCTCGGTGCGGTACTTCCGCCCGATCGGTACTACCGCGATGATAGGCGGTACTACCGCGCCGGTTCGAGCGCGTGGGGATAAGGATGGGCAGGGGGAGTTTTAACTCCCCATACCCATTCGTTGTCCTCTCTCTCCATGTCGTCTCCTTCTCTCCCTCACTCAAGAACGGAGCCGGCGTTCGTCGCCGGATCTCCTCCACCGGCTGCCCTCCCGTGATTCCGACCGGTGGGATCGTTCCCCACCACGTGCTCTTGCTATGGACCAAGGTTTTTACCCAACTTCCTCTCCATGTTGTTTGTGTTTAGTGTTTCTAGGTTTTGGGGGAGGCTTGTGTGTTCTTGAGATTGTTAGGCTTAATCTGTGCAAGAGTAGGATGAAGGAGCGTGGTATTACATAGGATTTATACTTGTATTGTTGTCTTGCGCTAGATCGGATCACCGTAGCACCGCCATTCTTTCGCGGTTCTTTTCAGATTCAAACCGCCGGTTGGATCTGACGCGACGCGGTACTACCGCCCTTCGGGAGCGGTACTACCGCGCTCTGTGCGGTACTAAAAGTTTACTTCCACTCCAACCACGGTACTACCATGACCTCTCACGGTACTACCGCGTTTGGAGCAGTACTAATTTTTTAGTACCGCATGAAATGGCAGTTCTACCGTGGCTCACTTCTATCGCATGCCAACTTTCTCGTATGCCTTCTATGTGTTTCTTGTGTTTTTTCGTGGCCTTTGCATTGATTCTTTCGCGTCTTTGGTGTTCTGCGTGTGTGTCTCAAGTGGTGGCTCTCGCTAGTCCAACCCCAGTCGTGACACTGGCTCCAAACGTTTGCGCAACCCAGGTGAAGTACCAGAGGGCTCGTCTGCCTCCAAGCGCAATGTCAAGCACTCAGCTAGCAAGCACAAGGAGCCCGCTAAGGGCATGGATGAGATTGGCCAAGCTGATTATGTCTGTCTCAGGCAGCTTCACCCTTATGTGCACCCGCGTGCCACTTTCAGAGGCTGTGAGCTGTTCTGGAACAAGCAACAGACCAACATCTATCTGGATGTCATCAAGAACAAGCAGAATACCTATGTGGAGGTGAAGTGGATTGATATGCATCATGTGAGGAAGGACAAGTTTCGTGACTACTTTGGAGAGGCTCTGGACTTGGTGGAGCAGTTTGGCATTGAGCATGTGATTACCTTCCACCTTGACTATGACCCTGAGCTTATCTGTCAGTTCTTTGCCTCAGTCTACTTTCACTCCGATGAGGAACGGAGGATGACCTGGATGACCAACGGTCGTAAGCTTTCTGCTACCTCGAAGGAGTTCATGGATCTCCTCCAGGTTCCTGATGATGGACTCGACTCTCTAATGGGTGTTCGCCCCCATGCCAATGTTGATTCTGCCAGCAAGGACAGACTTGCCCCTTTCATGGTTGAGAAGGCACTCGCCAATGGCAAGACAACTTTGGTGCTCAACTCTTTCCTGGATATCATGTATCGCATCTTCCGCAACTCCTTGTTCCCTCGCATCGGTGATAAAGACAAGGTTCATGCCTATATGGTGGACATGATGCTCATCTGCGAGGATGCTCGTTCATCTCAGTCTCAGCCACTTGATGTCTCACACATCATGTGGTGTGAGCTCCGGTTTGCAGTGTTCAACCGCAAGGTGCCTATCTATGGGCCCTATCTGTTTCTGCTGATTTCGAAGACTTGGGAGAAGATGTTTCCTGATGATGAGTTTCTTGCTCCTGACTGGGTTCGCCATGAGCCCATCTGCCTGCGTATCAAACCCAACTGGGCCAACACCACTACTCGCGCCGAGGCGACTACTGCTAGGACTGTTGTTGATGAGGAGGATGCTGGCACCGAGGATGTTGCTGAGGGCCATGCTGCTAGACCTTCCCAGAGTGCTTCTATGCCATCACGGGCCAAGAAGCTGAAGGACAAGATGAAGACTCTTTTCTGCATGCAAGCCAAGGGGCAGTACAGGACTCACGTGGCGTCCAAGGAGAGTCGTGGCCGGGACAACAAGATGTTGCAGCTCTATGGTGAGGCAGTGTCTGGCGGGTCTGAGGAGCACATCACTCCAGAAGTCGAGTGGATGGAGAAGCAGGGCTACAGGTGGACTGAGTCTGAGGAGGATGTCGAGGAGACCATCCCTGCTGCCGGGGAGACCGACGGCGAGGATTGGGACGAGTTCTCTGCTTGAGCCACCTCTTGTGTGTAGGTGTCCTCTCTGCCTTTTTGGCGTCTCGATGCCAAAGGGGGAGAGAGTGTAGGGATTTGCGAGTGTGTCGTGTGTTTGCTGCTTTCGCTTTCTCGTTTGTGTTGTGTGTTTGCTGCTTTCTCGGTTGAACCTCGGTAGCTTTACTTCGTATGGTGTAAGACATATGCACTATATCTATCCTAGCGAGCTTGTGTTATATTGTGTCATCTTTATGCTATGCTATGATTATTATCATGCCTTTGTCTCTAAAATATAGGGGGAGTGTTGATCCTAGTCTGTGTGCTATGCAGTCCAAAGCATTCATCTAAAGTGCACACATCTAGGGGGAGCCCATCTATATTTTAAAGCGGTGGGGTTTGCCCCTGCTCTAAATTATCTTATCTACATGCAAATCCCGTGTGTCATCAATTCACCAGAAAGGGGGAGATTGTAAGGGCATATTTATCCCTCAGGTGTTTTGGTGATTGATGACAATGCATTTGCGGACTAATCGTGTGCCTTGAGTTTCTCAGATATTCATCTCTAGGCATGAGACGATTCGGTGCCCCTCGGAGACTATTGAAGTTGACGTTGTTCTACGTTTCTCTTTGGTGGATTTGAGTCATAGGAGAGCCGTACTATTAAGAGGGGGTCCGCGTCGGAAAGGTTTGGGTGGAATCAACACGTACACTTGTTCCTCCTTTCCCTACATTTTGGAGCTTCCCCTTGTTATCTTGGTTGTGCGGAAATCTGACGACTACTACTGTGCTTGCGGTAGTACCGCAAGTACACGCGGTAGTACCGCTGTGTGTCACGGTAGTACCGCTCATCTGGAGCGGTAGTACCGCGGCTCCCTGGCCTTGTGCCGCTCCGGTGCAGTAGTAGGGGCGGATGTAATTTTTTACATCCGCGCCCTCCACGGTAGTACCGCTCATCCAGCGCGGTAGTACCGCGGAGGCCCACGGTAGTACCGCTCCCTAGGAGTCGTAGTACCGTGGCCCTCCTACCTAGTAGCGCAGTGTCGCGGTAGTAGGCGCGGATGTAATTTTTTACATCCGCACCTGCACGGTAGTACCGCGCCTCACGGGCGGTAGTACCACGTCGAATTTTTGTACCTCCTCCGGTTCAGCAGAAGTAGGCACGGATGTAATTTATTTCATCCGCGCCCTTCCTGGGCCGTGACTTTCCTGCCTTGCGGTAGTACCGCAGGTGGGTGCGGTAGTACCACGCAAGCGGTAGTACTGCCCCCTTATCAGGCTAGTTTCGGCCTGTTATGCTGTCGTGGTAGTACTGTGGTTAGCCACGGCAGTACCGCACAGCCTCGCGGTAGTACCGCGCCCCTGGAGCGGTAGTACCGTGTGTCGCGAGCTGAACATGTGGATAACGGTTGGATTTTGTCCACGACTATATAAGGGGTGTCTTCTACCTCTAGTTGACTACCTCTTCCATCTCCAAGCTCCATTGTTGCTCCAAGCTCCATTTTCACTCGATCTCTCTCCCTAGCCAATCAAACTTGTTGATTTGCTCGGGATTGGGTGACAAGTGCCCGATCTACACTTCCACCACAGGATATTTGATTCCCCCCACTTATCCCTTGCGGATCTTGTTACTCTTGGGTGTTGAGCACCCTAGACGGTTGAGGTCACCTCGAAGCCATACTCCATTGTGGTGAAGCTTCGCGGGATTATTGGGAGCCTCCAAGTGTTGTGGAGATAGCCCCAATCTTGTTTGTAAAGGTCCGGTTGCCTCCTTCAAGGGCTCCAATAGTAGAATCACGGCATCTCGCATTGTGTGAGGGCGTGAGGAGATTATGGTGGCCCTAGTGGCTTCTTGGGGAGCATTGTGCCTCCACACCGCTCTAACGGAGACGTACTTCCCCTTAAAAGGAAGGAACTTCGGTAACACATCCTCGTCTCCACCGGCTCCACTCTTGGTTATCTTATCCCTTTACTTTTGCAAGCTTACTTGTGCTATATCCATTGCTTGCTTGTGTGCTCATTGTCTTTGCATCATATAGGTTGTCCATGTAGTTGCACATCTAGACAACCTATTTCATTGCAAGGTTTAAATTGTTAAAGAAAAGTCTAAAAATTGTTAGTTGCCTATTCACCCCCCCCCCCTCTAGTCAACCATATCGATCCTTTCAGAAGGCCCCAGGGACCCGAAAGGGTCTCCGACGTAAGGCTGCGCTGAAAGCCTCGTCCGAAGAGGATGAGGAAGACTCCTCCCCCGAAGGGGAAGAAGGAGAAGAAGAGGAGGCCGCCCCATCCGGAAAGGATGGGGGGCCTGAGATGGCAGACCAGGGGGCCAGGAGAGGCCCCCGGCGCAAGGCCGTCATACCCTTGTCGTCCGATGACGACGAGGAAGATTCCTCCCACGGAGGCGGGGAGGAACAAGAAAAAACCCCACCTCCCCACATTGGGGGGAGAGGAGCCCCGGTGGGAGAGACTAGGACGTCCAAGAAGGGAAAGGTGTCCCTTCCGAACTACTCCGCCACCGCCGCCGATAGCGAGGAAGGGTGGCTGCCCAGGAAGAAGCCCCTAGTGCGATCGTAAGTATCCGCACTCCATCGTAATTTTGCTTCATATTTTTGTTATAACGCCGAACTTGTATGCAGTCCGGCCAGGGCTCATCCCGAGGTGTCGTCTTCGGACGGGTCCTTGAGTGAGTCAGCAATGAACTCACTCCCGACAGCCACTTCTCCCCGGCCTGTGGATGACATGGAGGTGTTGTCCCAAAGGCTCCCCGAGCGGAGGGAGGTGGATCTGGAGGCGCCCCAAGGCGGCATTCCAAGCGTCGGACACGCGGGGTTCAAGATCCCCGCGGATCGTGTCAATGAGAGCCGCGGTAAGCCGGTCTCTCAATCGAACACTGTCCCGGAGCCTTCAGTGGTTTCAGATTCAGGCGGGCAGCCCCTCGTTGGGGAGGGAGGGACGTATGTATCGAGGACTTCTGTTGCGCCCGAGGCGCCGGATTATCTGCTGGAAGCGCTTCGTGGCACTTCCATAGATGAAGAGCACCGTACTCTCATGAGTGCGGTGATTTAGAAGGTTTCGTCCGCCAAGAGCGAACTAACCGAAGCTTGCACCAGCCTCCTAACAGGCTTTGATGTAAGTAGTGAAAATGTGTGAAATTACCACCCGATAGGTAGTAGCCCCTGATACTCTATTTGGTGTTCGGAAGGAAAAACCAAACGGAGGTTCAATTATAATCTGCAAGAGTTTAACAATAAGTTTGAATTTGAATAAGTAGGTTGTGCTGCTGGCCGCTGCTGCCCGTACGGCCGAAATCGCCGGCCTAAAGCAGGACTTGGAGCGGGCGCAGGGAGAGCTCGGCCTCATGAGGAGGCAGCTCGAGGAGAGCAAAGGTGAATGATTCCCCTCTCTCATATAGCAAAGTATAGAAAAAAATCGGTTATTCTGACGATGAGGCGTCGTGTTTTGGTAACAGAGGCCACCACCGAAGTGGTGTCTCTTAAGAAAGCAATGTCCGAGGCCGAGCACAAGGCGGCATTGGAACACAAGGAGCATGAAAAACAAGAAGCAAGAGTGGGCGAAGTGCAAGAAGAGCTCCAGGAGCTCGGCAAGAAGTTCGAGTCCGTGGAGCAGGAGCTTAAAACAAAAGAGGCCGAGCTTGTGAAGGCCCTTATAAGTACAAAAGACGCCAAGGCTGAAGCCGAAAGGGCACAATAGGAAATCCAGGAGGCAAAAAAGATAACGGCGGGTAAGAAATTCTTTATGCAAAGCAAACATGTGGAGGAGGCGTTTCTTTTACTTACCCGAGTCTGGAGCTCTCTAGGGGCATTTGTAGATCTGCCGCACAGCGTATCAGATGCCACAGAGTTCTACCGTGCCCAGGAGGGGAGCTCAACGGAGAAGCTATTCTGGTCCCAGTATGCTGGGGCCGAACATTCAACGCCTCTGAGTGACCAACTGAAGCAGTTGGTCGAACTCCACAAGGCGGCCGAAGTGGCTATGAAGGATTTCATAGTCCGGATATGGCCTGGTGAGCCCTTGCCCACCAGCTACTTTGGCCTGATCAAGTGGATGGTAAATGCCTGTCTGCGACTGGAGGTCATCAAGCGATCCATTTGCATTGAGGGTGCCCGTCGGGCCCTTGCCCGTGTGAAGGTGCATTAGGGAAAGCTGGATGCGGAGAAGCTAGTGAAGGACGGGCCGCCAGAGGGCAAGCCGCATCGCGTTCCCAAGAACTATTATGATGGTGTTATGAAGGGTGCTTGCCTCGTGGCCGATGAATGTACCAAAGACATAATTTTTGAATGAATTCACCTCTATCATGTTTGTAATTTAAAGACGAAGTTAGTTGCGCTATGTAGCGCTTTTGTTATATTTAAAATATTACCTTCTGTGCGGCTGTTTATCAAATTCTGAAAGTAGGCCAGTCGTCGGCTTCCGCCCCCATGTAACTAGTACTGGGGTGTTCGTGGAAAACCCGGACACTCTTTATCCAAATGTTTGGTCCCTTAAGGAGGTGTCTGGCGCAGGGAACAAGGCAATCGGACTATGCGGCTTTATAACCTTCACTTAGCCATAGAAGTCTACAATTTTAAATTTCGGCGAAGCCCCTAGAATTCGGGAGGCCAAATTGGGGCGCTATATACGCCTAGATCGGACGAAGCCGAATTATCGCCTAAAGCGGAAAAAATCTTTAAGGATTTTAAGACCTCTCGAATAGCGACCAGCTCTTACCACATCATGTCGGTCAGTTTTCGGCTTTCTCTACTGAGGTGCTCATCCGGAAGAACCAGGGCACAATCGCAGTAGTTCTCCCTGCGCTACCTTAGCCAAATTAACGGAACGTAAGGCACCAAAACAAGGGAGCCGGGCTATCCCAACTTTAGACCCAAGACATGATTCGGAGCTGATGCATATAATGCTATAAGTTCGGGGTGCCGCACTGTTGAAAGTGTTCGGACTTTTTGTGCCGTATAATGGGGCGCCATAAGAAGCCCTTGGCAAACTCAACGTACCAAAGTGTACAGATGCAATATTAAAAGACATTTGTAAGAACAAATGCTCAAATAAGAATAATAAGCTGACGCTATATATGATCTCCCATTGATGAATAATACATTTAGGCGTATGTTTACAATGAATGCATTAAGCAGAGATAAATAGGATTATTTGACATATCCTATCCAGAGGCAGGCTACGTACAGATAGATAAAGCAGGTATAACGATCGTAAATAGATTCCACCTGGGTGTTTCCTTCTGTGTGCAAAGCCCTGTTGCCTCCTTGGTTTCCTCTCCTATGTAAGTCCGACAATCCGGCTCTTTTGGAGAAGCTGCACTAAAGTACTGTCCTTAAAGGTAAAAGGAAAGGTTACGAAGCAATACCGTACTGTTGACTGAGCCACTGCTACGCCTCCGCCTGTGCCCATGGTATTTTGAGTGCGTAATTGTGTACGCGTGGCACGAATGCTGCTTTGATGGGATTTGAGCGGAGGCCGGACTGCTAGTCATGCTCTTGGCGTGCCTGCTGATCCTCTTACGGGGTGTTCCACCCTCGCTTGACAAAGCTTGAGGCTGTCGTCGCCGAATTGGTGGTTTGCCGGAGGAGGCCGCATTGTACTTCTGCCGCAAGGGCTGTAGTGTGCTCTTCTGTACGGAGAGAGTGGTCCATATTTCCGTTGACTGTTATGACCCCGCGCGGGCCTGGCATCTTGAGCTTGAGGTATGCATAGTGTGGTACCGCATTGATCTAGCGAATGCGGTTCGTCCGAGCAGTGCGTGGTAACCACTGCGGAAAGGGATGATATCGAAGATTAGCTCTTCACTTCGGAAGTTATCCGGGGATCCGAAGACCATTTCCAATGTTATAGAGCTTGTACAGCGGGCCTCTACTCCAGGAATGACACCTTTGAAGGTGGTTTTCGTGGGCTTAATCCTTGAAGGATCGATGCGCATTTTGCGCACTGTGTCCTGATAAAGCAGGTTCAGGCTGCTGCCTCCGTCCATAAGGACTCTTGTGAGGTGAAATCCGTCTACGATTGGGTCTAGAACCAATGCGGCTGAGCCGCCGAGACAGATGCTAGTAGGATGATCCCTACGATCAAAGGTGATCGGACAAGTTGACCATGGGTTGAATTTGGGGATGACTGGCTCCATCGCGTAGACGTCCCGTAGTGCTCGCTTCCGTTCTCGCTTTGGGATGTGGGTGGCGTAGATCATGTTGACCGTTTTCCCCTAGGGGGGGGGATTTCTTCTGTCCCCCCATGTTCGGACGCCGGGGCTCCTCGTCATCGTCGTTGTGCAGCCCCTTGTCCTTGTTTTCGGCGTTTATTTTGCCGACCTGTTTAAATACCCAGCAGTCTCTATTGGTGTGGTTGGCTGGCTTGTCCGGGGTGCCATGAATTTGGCACGAGCGCTCCAGTATACGGTCTAGACTGGACGGTCCCTGATTGTTACGTTTGAATGGCTTCTTCCGCTGACCGAATTTGGATCCGCTGAATCCGGCATTGACCGCCATGTCTTCGGTGTTGTCGCCGTTGTTCCGTCACTTGTATCTGTTGCGCCGTAGCTTGCCATTGTTGTCACGGACGTCTGACGTGCCAGAATGTGGCGTAGTGCTGTTGCGAGCCAACCAACTGTCTTCGCCCGCGCAAAAGTGGGTCATTAGTGTCGGGAGAGCTGCCATAGACTTGGGTTTCTCCTGGCCGAGGTGACGGGCGAGCCACTCGTCATGGATATTATGCTTGAAGGCCGCCAGGGCTTCAGATTCCGGAGAGTCGACTATTTGGTTCTTTTTAGTTAGGAACCGAGTCCAAAATTTCCTGGCTGATTCTCCGGGCTGTTGAGTAATGTGGCTCAAGTCATCGGCATCCGGAGGTCGCACATATGTGCCTTGGAAGTTGTCAAGAAATGTGTCTTCTAGGTTTTCCCAACTGCCAATGGAATTTGCAGGCATGCTATTTAGCCAGTGCCAGGCGGGTCCTTTGAGCTTAAGCGGAAGATACTTGATGGCATGTAGATCATCTCTGTGGGCCATGTGAATGTGGAGAAGGAAATCTTCAATCCATACCGCGGGGTCTGTTGTGCCATCGTATGATTCGATGTTTACGGGTTTGAACCCCTCTGGGAATTCATGATCCATCACTTCATCGGTGAAGCAGAGGAGGTGTGCGGCACCTCTATGCCGGGCTATGTCGCGACGCAGTCCAGCTGCGTCTGACTGGTTATATTCGGCCCGGCCGGATTTGCTGTTAGTGTATACGGTATGACGGTCATCGTCATGTGCTGCGGTGCGCCCCCGTGATCCATAGATCGATCTTGGTTGTCCTGCGGCGTTATCCAGTTTATCGCGCAGGTCCTGAGTATTGCCCCGGGCCGTGGTAAACCAGCGCGGGGGTGGGGGTTGGTATTCAGGCTGATATGCCGTTTTATCCCGACCTCGAGGCGGTCGGTCATCCGTGTGGCACTCGAGTCCATATTCCTCGGCTGCCAGGACTTCTGTCCATCTATCTGTGAGCAGGTCTTGATCAGCTTGAAGCTATTGCTACTTCTTCTTCAGGCTTCTCGCAGTGGCAATAAGCCGGCGCTTGAAGCGCTCCTGCTCCGCGGGGTCCTCGGGCATGCCGAACTCGTCGTCGCCGAGGCTAATCTCGTCTTCGGAGAGGGGCATGTAGTTTTCCTCCTCCGGATACCCGTCCGTCGCCTGTTCATCTGGTTTGTCATGCCCATCTTCCTGTTCGGCCTGCTCGAAGGCGGGCTGTTCGGGGTTGTATTCATCGTCAGCACCGTTCGGATTGTTTTCGTCTCCGGTGCCGGTATTGCCTTGGCGGGGCTTGGAGCGGCGCGGGCGACACCCATGCTTTTCTTTCTTCTTGGAGGGCTTATCCTCCGTTGCCTCATCGCCATTGGTTTCTTTCGGAGTGTCCACCATGTATATATCGTATGAAGAGGTGGTTGTCCACCGCCCTATGAGCGGTGGCTCCTGTACGTCTCCGGCATCGTCGTCCATACCGTCGGTGTCTTCGAAGTCGAAGTCAAGCACGTCGGTTAAATCATCAATCGTGGCAATGAAGTGGGTGGTGGGTGGGCAGCGAATTCCTTCGTCACCTGCTTCCCAGTCAAGCCGGACATAGTTCAGCCCCGAGCCTCCTAACAAAGAGAGAGACTTTAATGAGTTCAGCATGTCGCCAACGGGCGAGTGCTGAAAGATGTCTGCAGCGGTAAACTCCATTACCGGAGCCCAATCTGGCTCGGCTGGCTCAAGAGTGAGCGGACCAGGACCAACGACCGGATATGATTCCGGGGGACCGGGGTTACAGGCCTCCACAGAGGTGAGACCTGTGTTCGGCTCCACCGCCGATGTGTATGCGGCCTGCGGGGCGGGGTCTATCCCTCCGTCCTTGGGCAATGCTACATGTTCCGGATTTAGATCCGGGGCTATTGCAGGGATGATGTTCCGAGCATTGTCCGACAACAGGTCTAGGCCGTGCTCGTCGTGACTGTCCGGCGCTCTTGGCACAGGGCCGAATCCATCAAAGATCAAGTCTCTGTGAATATCCGTCGTGTAGTTCAAGTTTCCGAACCTGATCTGGTGGCCAGGGGCGTACCTGTCGATCTGCTCCAGATGGCCAAGCGAATTGGCCCATAGTGCGAAGCCGCCGAACACAAAGATCTGTCCGGGGAGAAAAGTCTCACCCCTGGACCATGTTGTTGACGATTGAAGACGCCATCAAGCCTCGAAGCGACGACACAGAGGAACTCTCAATGAAAGCACCAATGTCGGTGTCAAAACCAGCGGATCTCGGGTAGGGGGTCCCGGTCTGTGCGTCTTAGGCTGATGGTAACAGGAAGCAAGGGACACAATGTTTACCCAGGTTCGGGCCCTCTCGATGGAGGTAAAACCCTACTTCCTACTTGATTAATATTGAAGATATGAGTAGTACAAGAGTAGATCTACCACGAGATCATAGAGGCTACACCCTAAGAGCTAACATATGATGGTATGATTGTAATTGTGATCGGCCTTCTAAGGGCCATCCTCTCTGGTTTATATAGACACCGGAGAGGGCTAGGGTTTACATGGATTCGGTTACAAGGAAGGAAATATAATATCCGGATCGCCGAGCTTGTCTTCCACGCAAAGGAGAGTCCCATCCGGACACGGGCCGGAGTCTTGTGTCTTGAATGTTCACCCTTCAATAGTCTGGGCGATGTATACAGTCCGGCTGTCCGGATACCCCTAATCCAGGACTCCCTCACCCGGGGCGAGATGGTGGTGCGAGGGGGGGAGAGGCGAGGGCATAGGGTTTGGGGGTGGCCGACGGGGGTTAAGTAGGGGGAGGGGGTAGGGCTGGCTGATGGTCGCCATGGTGCCGACCGGCGACCGTATGGTTGCTATGCCCCTCCCCCTATGAACAGGAAAGGGGGCGCTGGTGGGCCGGTCTGGCCTGGCAAGCTGGGCCAGTTGGCCCAGGGGGATGGGGAGTTGTTACCTTTTTTATTTTTTGTTCTTTTTATTATTTTCTTTCATTTGTTTTTCTGTTTTCTTTTTAGATTCTATTTATTATAGCTTTATAAAATATAAACCTAGTCCCTAAATTATTATTTTAATTATGTCACTGTCACAAATAATTTGGCACTTTAAATAAATAGTTTCTATTTGTTTATTATTTAAAAAGCATTGAAATAATTGTTGTAGTCACTATTTTAGTTATTCTAGTGCATTTAAATATTTTATAAAAATGTGGTTTCTCCACCATGATTATTTATGAATTATTTATTACATTTAGAACATTTTAGTTTTGACATTTAAAAACTTTTATTGTTTGACTTTATTTTAAATTTGAATCTGAACGGGATTTGAATCAAAGTGAGATTAGCAACAGCAACAATGGTGACATAGAATCATTAACATGGGACTACTGTAGCTTAATTATCGAGATGATAGAAATCTCCTCCACTACAAGAAATCTCGTCCCAAGATTTAGGAGGTAGACGAAAACAGAGCGGGGTATTCATCACGAAGACGATCCTCGCGTTCCCAAGTGGCTTCATCTTCAGAATGGTTTGGCCACTGGACTTTGATAAATTTGATAGCCTTCTGACGGGTGCGACGTTCAGCTTGATCGAGAATGCGGGCCAGATGCTCTTTCTAAGAGAGGTCTTGTTGCAATTCAAGCATTTCATGATCCACTGCTAGGATGGGGTCTTTGAAGCAGCGGCGGAGCTGTGACACATGGAAGACATCATGAACCTGAGAAAGGTTCAATGGCAGTTCCAATTGATATGCCACTTCTCCATGTCTTTTGAGAATAGTGAAAGGACCGATATAGCGAGGAGCTAGCTTGCCCTTGATCCCAAAGCGATGAGCACCTTTCATCAGTATGACTCGAAGATAAGCCTTTTCGCGAGGTTGATAGACCATATCTTTGTGATGGCGGTCATACTGACTCTTCTAACATGACTGGGCAGTATTCAAATTCTTGTGAATAATGCGGACTTGTTCTTCAACATGTTGGATAATATCCAGACTCGAGAGTGATTGTTCCCCAGTTTCTGACCAATTCAGAGGGGTTCGACACTTTCATCCATATAAAACATCGAGGGGGGGCATTTTCAGACTAGCTTGATAGCTATTGTTATAAGAGAACTCAGTATACGGGATATATTCCTCCCATTTCTTGCTGAAGGAAATGACACAAGCTCGAAGAATGTCTTCGAGAACTTGGTTGACTCGTTCAACTTGTCCCTGAGACTAAGGGTTAAAAGCGATGCTAAAGGACATATGAGCTCCCATAGCTTCTTGGAAACTTGCCCAGAATCTTGAAGTGAATAGGCTACCACGGTCTGAGTTGATTACCAGTGGGATACCATGGAGTGAAACAATTCAGGACATGTAGAGAGCTGCCAGCTAACTAGCAGTTATGGTTTCTTTGATGGCCAAAAAATGTGCCACTTTGGAAAGCCGGTCATTGGAATAACATCATTACCCTTCTGCGATTTGGGAAAACCACTAACAAAGTCCATTTCAACATGGTCCCATTTCTATTCATGAATAGTAATAGGTTGCAGAGTTCCAGCATGTCTTTGATGTTCTGCTTTGATACGGCGGCAAACATCACACTCGGCAACATAGCAGGAATGCCTTGCTTCATATTTGACCACTAGAACCTCTGACGAATGTCTTGGTACATCTTGGTACTGCCAGGATGAATAGACAGAGGGGTATGATGAGATTCTTTCGTAACTCGCGGGGTCAAATCCAGGTAACCCTTTCTAGGAACCACTAAGCGGTTTTTGAAGAACAAGGTGCCATCATCATCCATGGTGAAGAATGAGGCCTTTCCTTCTATGAGATAGTGCTTAACCCGTTCGGCCTCAAAGCCAGCCTTCTTTATATGCTTGATGAGGTCCTCGAGATCTAGATCAACAACCAGGGTATTCAGGTAACCTTGAGGAACAATATCGAGGTTCAGCTTGCGAAGCTCTTCATGAAGAAGGGGTTGAGCTTGCTGTACCGTAAGGTTGTTGCAATAGGACTTGCGGCTTAGGGAATCAACCATCACATTAGCCTTTCCTGGGGTATAAGAAATACCCAAGTCAAAATCTGCTACGGTCTCCATCCATCTTTGTTGACACAGGTTTAGTTCTGGCTGAGTAAACATAACTTCAGACTTTGATGGTCAGTGAAGATCTCGAACGGTTACCGAGAAGGTAATGTCGCCACTATTTTAGTGCATATATGACTGCAAGTCATGAACTGGATAGTTCTCTTCATGAGGGCGTAATTTACGAGAGGCATAAGCAACCACTCTGCGCTCTTGCATTAGGATAGTAACACCCCCAGTGTCATGCTACAGTGACCTCACACTAATAGTGCTATGTCATCAAGTTTTACTAAGCCAAATTGCCACTTGATAAAAATCAAATCCAATTTCAAATTTAAAATAAAGTCATCCTCAAAAATTTCCATCATGACAAAATCAACACGGTAAGTAAAAGTTCCTAATATGACATAAACATCAGGTACCACTCCATAAGGTCTCCTTAAAGTGCCATCATCTAGTTTTATGTCCATATCAGCGGGCTGCAAGTCAAAAGCATATATTTCATCATGAAGCTTAGTATAGAGAATGTAAGGTATAACATTGATCGAAGAACCAGTATCACAAAGACCAAAACAAGATGTGCCCCCAAAGGAACAAGGTACTATAGGTTTACCGGTGTCGGTTGCTTTAATACAACCTTTAACAAAATAAGTTATCTCTTCCTCCATTGTTTCAACTAGTCTTTCTTGTTTATTCTTTTGCTGAGATCTTACATGAATATTGCATATATTTGTATATCCCTCTATAAGGTGGCCTTTTTTCAAGTATTCAAGCTACGCCTTTCTCACTAGTTAAGGCAATATTGGTTTAGGTTCATAGTCATCTTCCTTGGGAACAAATGATGTTTCCACCTCCAAGGTCTCAATCATGAACTGTTCCTAGGGGTCCTCATGAGCATAGTTTTCCCTTTTTGGGGGGAATTCCATATGTTCTGCATAACTTTGAACAAACCTTAAAACAATATCAGGTTAAGATATAGTTCTTTACAAATATGCTCAACTCTTCCTGAATTTAAATAGGCCTTAATGAAATCAAAATTTATTTCTACTCTACCCTCTTCTTCTTGATCATCAATCCCCCAAGCTTCGTAATTGGCAAGTTTACCTTCTAATAACTCTCGAGCCTCGGGTACCTTACTAGTAATAAAAGAGCACACAGGAGCTAAATCTAATTATTCTTTCGAGTCATACCGTAGTCCTCCATAAAAACGGTTAACTACTAGCCATTCTAGGAGTTTATGATGAGGGCAATCATCTAATAAAACTTTATACCTTTGATAAGCTTTAGCCAGATTTTCTCCAGGTCTCTATCGGAACTTAAGAATTATCCTCCTTGCTTCGTAAGATTTAATCTCTGGATAAGAATCCGTCAAAAAGGTTTTTGCTAATTTGTCCCAAGTATCAAAGGTACTTGCAGGGTGGGACACTAACCATTTTTCTGCATTTTAGCCACAGTATGAGAAAATAATTTCAACTTCATATCATCCGGGCTAAAAGCATTTAATTTAAATGTCCCACAAACATCTTCAAAAAATTGTAAATATTGGTAAGGATCTTCACCTTCCTCACCTTTAAATTGCTTACTATGACGTTGGGATTCACCTCATAGGCAACACCGTGAGGATTAGGGCCCAATGATGTGAACATTTCTCGCATAGGTGGTCCGGTGAGACACATAGCTGTCAGTTGATAATGATGTTCATAGTCAACCATGATGGCTTCAGATCTACAAACAACTTAGTTCACAAAATTCAGACCAAAAATAAGACGAAGATCAAAAGCGCTCAGCTCCCCAGCAACAGCGCTAGAAAAAGCTTGATGTCTTGCAAGTGCACATGGTTTAGTTGTAGCCTTTTCAAAGTACGAGTATCGATCCCACATGGAGCACAAGAATTAATCTTTTCATCTCTCAACTGATATGAATAGAGTGTCTTCAAGTTGTTAGTTCCACAAAGCAGTAGTAACGTGATAAAAGGATAATGTTGAAGGTGCAAAGGTAAATGAGTAGAAATAAGTAACGGAATAATAGCTCGAAGGATTGCAGACAAATAATTATGAAGGCGTTCACAGGGAGTCCATAATTCCCACTTGTGTGCATGTATAGTGGTGCCTAAACACAGTGCTACTTCAGATTCCTAAGACACTTTACATGTTTCTCTTTGTGGGCAGAGCCGGTTCAGATACGTGCATACACGTGGCAGCTGCGTATCACATACGCCACTCCGTTCTTCCCCACTCCGGTTATCAAACAGTAATTAAGGGGAAAAGGATCCCCGTGAACGTAGCCAAGGTGGTGTCTGTTTTACCCCCTGGTGCAATGATCTGCTACAAAGGGAGATGTGGTCTGTCACTCACCCACCTCACCAACCACACGGTTCGCCAACAGTAATAACCTTCCGTCCAAAATTGGCATATATTAGATGGTCGACTTCACCCAACGTAAAGAAGATTATCAACATAAACATGCAAAGAGGATATTAAATCCTAATATCAATCAATCTATTACACACTATTGTTCATCCATGTCCCCGAGAACTAAGGGAACTACTCACACAGAAAGGCAACAAACATTATACCACCAAAGATGGAGAACATGAATGGATCATACATGTAATACATAAGCCCCTAGGGTTCTTGGGATTACAATGAGTAAGAGATGGATGATGATGATGATAGTGGGGATGATGTTGTGGCCTTCGTGGTGACGAAGGTGGAGGCGCCGGCCTCCGTCTTCCCGGTTCCTCCATCCGGATCACTCCGGCAGCTAGCGTTACTGCTTCTGGAAAAGGTTTTGGTGTCTCTGGGCGTCTGATCCATGATTCGTCTTCATGAGGCGAATATAGTTGATCCAGTGGCAGCGATGGCACTCCATACGAACGCTCATACGGGCGGGCGCGGTCGTATGGAATGCCGTCTTTTGCTCTGGACCTCCTATGGCGACTACTTCTTTTCACATTTTGCTTTTCTTCCTTATGGTAAGTGATTATCACTTTAATTGCGTGATTCCACTATAATTTCCAGGGATTCTTTCCATATAATAATATTTGGTCCAAAAGCATTATCTGAGGAAAACGACAAAAAGAAGTGTGCAAATGCGGTAAAGTTCCACTAAGCTTACGGAGTAGGCACAAAAATATTAACAAAATAGTAGTAGAATTTGGACTCATTAATAGTCACACCGACACCACCAACTCCGCATGTGCATCAAATGCGGAAGTCAGGGCGGGGGTGCTCTCTTGCAGCATTACTGGCCAGTCAGAAGGAAAGAATGCCATGGAGGCATGGCGACAAGCCTTCTTGGCTGAGTGGGCTTACATCGACCACGGGCAGCCCTCGAGGCGCGAGAGCACGACTATGGCAAAGTTATGGCTTATAAGTTGCGTTGGCACCCCCGCCGACCAACTTTATCGACGAGATATACCCTTGACAACTGATCCCGTGCATGTTTGCTTGCTCCACACCAATCCAACCGAACCCATGTAGAATCCAAGTTATTTAATCCGATTCTAGCCCAGCCCATTAGCAGACTAGAGAACTCGGGCAGCACATTGATATATAGCGGGGCCTATGTCTCGCTTATAGCGAAATGATAGCTACCCTCGCTTGAAGCTTTCCGCATCACTGCGTGAATGGGTCGGCCGAGTATAACGTGTTTTCTTGTTCGTTCCTTCGTTCGTTTCTTATTGCTGCTTGTTTCTTTTTTTTGGTTTTTATTTTTTTTCGGGTTTCTTTGCTTTTTTCATTATACTTGATTTTTTTGTTTCTTTCTCGTGTTTCTAGTTTTCTTTTTCTTTTTTGCACTAGTTTTTCTACAATTTTCACTAGTTTTTCTTTTTTCCCCTTTGTTTTTCACCGATTTTCTTCATTTACTTATCAATTTTTTATTGTTTTTCTTTCCTTTTTTCTTTGTTTTATTTTCTTTTTTCTCCCATTTTTTATTTTCTACTTCTTTTTCTTCAGTTTCTTTTCTTCACTTTCTTTTGTTTTCTTTCTTGGTTTTCATTGTTTTCCATTCTTTTTGCAAGGTTTTCTTCGGTATTTCCTTTGTTTCTTTTTTGGGGTTTTGTTTGTTTTTCTTTTTTTCATATGAAAAAATAATTTACCATGTTATTTCAAATGTTAAAAATGTGTACAAAACTTTTTGATCATGTGTAGAAAAAATGTAGAATGTACATTAATTAAAAGTAGACATCAAAAAACATATATTAAAAAAAGTCAATTCAGTATTTAAAAAATGTAAACATGTATATAATTTTTTTCTGATGTGTAGACAACATGTACAGTGTAAAAAATTTATTGCCATTAAAAAATTGTTCAACGCATGATGAACATTTTGTATACACGTTTAACATTTTTTAAATGCATGATAAATTTTTTTGTCATCTTCTGTTTTTTAAATTTCTTTTTTTGGTTTTCTTTAGTTTTTCTTCATTATATAACAAGTTTCTTATTTTCTTTTATGCACTGTTTTTTCTCTAGGTTTCACCAGTTTTCTTTCTTGTTGTATTTCACCGGTTTTATTCTTTTCTTTATCTGTTTTTCCTTCTTCTTTGTTTTTCTTTCAATTGTTTTTGTTTCTTTCCTTGTTTTCGCCGGTTTCTTTCTTTCCTTCTTCTCTTTCTTTGGTTTCTTTTCTTTCATTTTCTTTGTTTCTTTCTTGGTTTTCATTGTTTTCCATTATTTTTGCAAGGTTTTCTTTGGATTTTTTCTTTTGATTCCCTTTGTTTCTTTTTTTGGTTTTTGTTGTCTTTCTTTTGTTCATATGAAAAATGATGATATTAATTAACACAGTAAGTATTACCGATACTAGTATTATGAGTTGGCTTATTCAAACACTGTGCTATCTTGTAGATTTCATTTTTCATTATTTAAATGCTGTAAATTATCTTACCATTGCTTTCGATGCTATACATTATAGTAGACAATGTCATCATGTAGGTAGTCTGGACATTTTTTAAACAAGAGAGGCTACCGTGCATTTGTTGGCAAGAGAAAGCTTCCTCAAAGCCCGCATGCCTTCTCTATTTTTTCACTGTACGTGTTGCACGGCTTTAATTTTAAAGAGAATTTCTTATTTAACACCGTGTCTAAATTTTATGCCCTATTAGACATCAACAAATAATGTCTTCCCTATCTAACAACGAGTCTAAATTTTATGTCTTTTATAACACTTATGTTCATTTCAATCCTAAGTGACACCTGAAAATACCCTTTTACCCTCAATTGGTATGTTTGCATGTGTGCTGTTGCGTGTGTGCGCTACTGCTGCATGTGTGTGTTTGCTACTGCGTGTGTACGTGTGTGTTGTGTGCGTCCGTGCTGCTGCGTGTGTCAGTGTGTCTACTGCGTGCGTGTGTGCTCTGCTGCATGTGTGTGTGCTGCCACAGGCGGAGGACCCGGTAGGGAAAGCTCAGGTCCGCCCTACGCGTGATTTTTATACCAGTACGTTGCATTGACTCGTATGCATGCATCCAGTCCCTGATGAGGCTTGGGACAAGTTACGTGGGCCCGGTCCTGCTACTTTCTATACTTACCTGGACGTTGCTCGCTAATTGATCGAGGCAACTACTCGGTATCGATCGACGAGATTAGCAGTACGCGGATCAAAACGAAGAGGCGTCGAGTGCAGCCACGACAAACACTACGCGAGTGGCCACTACAGCGTCGGCGGTCGGACGGCGGGCATGCAGACGACGGAAGCAACGGAGGTAGGCGCTGGCATAGATGGTTGCTGGTGGCTAGAGATGAGAAGAACAATACTCCCTCCATTTTTATATACAAGGCCACTATGGAATATACATTTTGCATCTATACAAGGCCACCAACAGTAATCGAGGCAAAATTAATGATATTTTCTCGTACTAACAACCTATTTAATACTTGTATGCATGTAGTCATAATGACAATCAGCTACTTCCTTCACTCAGTTTTTTTGCATACATGCGGAGTATTAATGATTCCAGTAAACAAGAAAAAAAGTTGACTTGTAAAGCAGACATTAAATTTTACATTGGTACCTGTAATCTGAGTTTGTGGCCTTGTATACAAAAATGGAGGGAGTAATAATTTTGATGGGCGTGGTCCCTAATGTACAATATGATTATTGAGAGTCTCAGTCTACGGGAGATTGAACTCACAGATAGACAATACACATGGGCCAACACTTTGCCTAACCCAACCTATGAAAAGTTAGATAGGGTGCTGGCAAGTGTAGAGTGGGAGCAGAAATACCCACTAGTGTCGGTGCATGCGATGCAGCGGACAATCTCAGACCACACAACATTGCTAGTAGACTCCGGAGACGCAACACATATTGGTAACAAAAATACTTTCTCATTCGAACTAAGTTGGTTCAAACAAGAAAACTTCATGGCCATCGTAGCACGAGGATGGGCGAAGCCTGTTAGTGGGCGATCTAATATAGAGCGATGGCAAAACAAGATAAGGCATCTACGATAATTTTTACGGGGTTGGGCCAGAAATGAGAGTGGGATTTACAAACAAGAGAAAGATAGACTCACCCAGCTGATAGAGGCTTTGGACCTAAAAGCAGAAATGAACCTACTAGATGTGGTGGAACAGGTCACAAAATCCGAAGCTGAGCAAAGCCTACATGCTCTTCTTAGAGAAGAAGAACTAAAATGGGCCTTCCGTGCTAAGGTTCTCAAGGTTGTCCAAGGGGATGACAATACACAATTTTTTCACATGATCGCGAACGGGAAACATCGGAAGAAGAGGATAATCCAGCTTGAACAGGACGAGGGGACCGTGGTGGGTCATGAGAACCTAAATTCCTATATATCTGACTATTATAAACAACTTTTCGGGCCACCGGCGGAGAATAAGGTCTCCCTGGATGAATCTGTTTTGGGTGACATCCCTTAGCTACCGGCAGAGGAGAATGGGGTTCCATCTGCACCTTTCACTGAGAAAGAGGTTCTCGATGCAATTTCTCAAGTGAAACCGAATAAAGCACCGGGACCAGACGGGTTCCCTGCAGAATTTTATAGGAAATGTTGGCATATTATTAAGGAAGATCTTATGCCTATGTTTCATGATTTCTCCAATGGCCACCTTGAATTGTTTCATCTTAACTTTGGTATGATTACGCTATTGCCAACGAAAGAAGAAGCGGCTCGCATCGAGCAGTTCAGGACGATTTGTCTTCTCAATGCGAGTTTCAAAGTATTCACGAAAGTGGGTACTAATAGACTGACACGGATCGCCCATTCGGTGGTGCAACCGAGTCAGATGCTTTCACGCCGGGAAGATATATCTTAGAAGGGGTCGTTGTCCTACATGAAACTCTACATGATATCCATTCGAAGAAACTAGACGGGGTTATATTCAAATTGGATGTCGAGAAGGCTTATGATAAAGTTAAGTGGCCTTTCCTTCAGCAGGCAATGCGTATGAAGGGTTTTAATGAGACATGGCGGAACCAGGTGGGTTCTCTTGTCCAAAAGGGTAGTGTAGGAATAAAGGTTAACGATGATATTGGCCATTATTTTTAGACTCATAATGGTTTGAGACAAGGGGATTCGATGTCTCCTATCATGTTAAATATAGTGGCTGATGTGTTAACCATTCTGATTGGTAGGGCCAAGGAGAACGACCAAGTTGGTGGACTTGTCCCACATATAGTTGATGGAGGAGTATCCATCATGCGGTATGTCGATGACACTATCCTTTTCGTGGAATACAACATTGCAAATGTCCGAAATATGGAACTAGTGCTATGTCTTTTTGAACAATTGTCGGGACTAAAAATTAATTTTCGCAAGAGCGAATTGTTCTGCTTTGGTAGGGCTAAAGAGGAACAAGATGCATATAGACAATTGTTTGGATGTGAATTAGGTTCTATGCTATTTAGTTACTTGGGCATACCGATTCATCATCGCAAACTTTCGAATAAAGAATGAAAATGCATCGAAGATCAAATTGAGAAAGAGCTTAGCCGCTGGAAGGGCAAGCTAATGTCATATGGAGGTCGGTTAGTACTTATTAATTCATTATTAACTAGTATGCTGATGATCCTGTTATCTTTCTTCGAAGTACCCAAAGGGGTACAAAAGAGATTAGACTTTTTCCAGTCTCGGTTTTTTTGGCAGTCTGATGAGGCTAAAAAGAAATATCGCTTGGCCAAATGGGATATCATCTGCCGGCCTAAAGACCAGGGAGGTCTCGATATTGAGAACCTGGTAATTAAAAATAGATGCCTCATGAGTAAATGTTTGTATAGACTATCGGTTGAGACAGAAGGTATGTGGGCACATATATTACGCAACAAATACTTGCACTCTAAAACTCTTGCCCAAGTGACCGTGAGACCTAATGATTCGCCTTTCTGGAAAGGGCTTTTGAGAACGAAAGATTTGTTTTTCCATGGGGCCAAATTCTTCATTGATAATGGAATGACAACTAGATTTTGGGAAGATACGTGGTTAGGGGAGACGCCTCTAGCCACGCAGTATCCCACCCTATATAATATTGTACAATGTAAGGAGGATTACGTGGGTACAGTATTACAAATCGGTACCCTTAAATATCCAATTTAGGTGATCATTAGTTGGGGAGTGATGGAACTCCTGGATGCACTTGGTACGGAGCTTGATGGAGGTTCAACTATCCGATCAACCTAATTCGTTTCACAGGAAGCTAGCTAGAAACGGTGTGTTTATGGTCAAATCAATGTATGTGTATCTAATTAACTCTAGCCCAATCCCGAGATCAGTATATATCTGAAAAGTTAAGGTTTCCTTGCGTATTAAATTTTTTATGTGGTTTATCCACAAGCGATTCTCACCAAAATAATTTACTAAAGCGACATTGGGTAGGCAGTGCACGATGTTGTTTTTATGATCAGGATGAAACAATACAACACCTATTTTTAGATTGCCCTCTCGCAAGATTACTTTGGCGAACGGTTCATATAACCTTTAACATTATTCCTCCAGTTAACATTGAATCGTTATTTGGGACGTGGTTAGCTAGAGCAGATCATATTACTGCGTCTCGTATTCGGATTGGAATATGCACGCTTATTGGGCTATATGGAACTGCAAGAACGACATGATTTTTAACAGACAACACATCTTAAAAATTTTGCAGGTAATCTTCAGAGCTACGGCTTGGATCCGTACGTGGTCCTTACTCACTCCTATGAACTCCAGTGAGACTTTGGTTACAGGGTGCAACCAGTGGGAAATGGTAGCACGGGTTATATTCAACCGGTTTGGATAGCGTTCTCATAATAGGATAGGAGTCTAGGGAGCTTGTCCTATTACTAGCCACAATGCACAGTAACATATACTAGTAACATACACATATCCCTAGACTATGTTACTACCTTCATAGTGGATAGGAACATAAGTGTGGTAACATACAAAACTTCATTTATTAGGTTATAGACTCATATTGCATTGGGACATGTGATGTTACAGTAACTAGCTAAGAGGGTGCTTGGATCCAAGGGACTTATTTTAGTCTGACTAAAAATAGTCCCTTTAAGAGGCTAAAGTTCCAAGCACCCCTGACTAAAGAGGGGCTAAAACTAGTCTTGAGACTAATTTTTTTTAGTGAGGTGTATCCCTACTAAAATGTGGATTATTCCTCTCTCTTCTTATTTAACTCCTCTTCTTTAACACGAACGAGTTCTGAATTGAAGGGTTTGAAGGATAATAAATGCTCATTAACTTGATTTTAGTCTCTTTAATACTTGGATCCAAGCATGGGTGAGGCTAGCAAGTTTTAGTCCCACTACTTTTAGTCATGAGACTAAAACGTATCCAAGCGTCCTCTAAGTAACTGTAACTAGCTCTCTCCTCGTTAACTCATTGCCACATAAGCAAATTTGTTGAGTTTGACTCGATGTTACTGCTGAAGTTACTCCCACTCTAGCTAGTCTTATACATACCGGTTGTGGTATTGAGTTTTATCTTTGTTTTTTTTATTTTACTTCGCTTGCGAGCTGTAATGAATATAAGACCTTGCGCTTTTTTTGAGACTTTTAATAAGATGGATGCAAGCGTGGCGATCTTATGTGAAGGGTCTGTCCCACCTTAATTTTTTTCGTCCTCCACCACTTTGTGCTGTTGTGTGTGAGCGTGTGCTTGTGTGTTGTTGTGTGTGTGCGGGCGTGTGTGTGCTGGAGCATTTGCATGTGCTACTACATGTGTGCTACTGCTCTCGCACTGATGTTGCACGTGTGTGCTACAAGCCCTGCACATACACATACCGCATGAGGGGTAAAAAATCTTTTCCGGTGTCATTTAGACTTAAAATGAACGAAAGTGTCATAAAAGACATAAAATTTAGACTCACTATTACATAGGGAAAAGAAAGTTTTTCAATGTCAAATAACGAAATTTAAAACAGTGTTAAATAAGGAATTATTTCTTAGTTTTAAACTCAACGCAGTCAAACCTAATGGAATGCATATGGATAGTGTTTTTTAGGGTGAAAGCGAATCAGATCATATCGTACCCTGTTAGGCTAGGCGTGTATTTGGCTTGAGACCTGTGCCACGCTATTACTTTCCTAGACTAACAAATTTTAATTTAGAGTGAGTCAACTATTCATCGTGCTTGCACCCACGGATGCATGGTATTCAATGGTAGTACTCAATTGCCCATATTCATTTGAGATTTAACGTCCACTTGTAGATAGTACTATTTTTTTAACTAACATAAATTTGATACAGTGTTTGCTTTTGGGCATTGATCCCTTTTCCATGACAAGATGAAAGTAATTAAAACACAAACGCTAAGAATAAAAACAGCATTCATTTCTTGTTTGCCATGCATAGATGCAATAGTTGCCTAAGTCTGGTCATAGTAGGAAGTAACTTATATTAGTGTCATGCATATGACACTAGTCTAAGTTACTACTTCCTCCGTCCAGAAATACTTGTCGTAAAAATGACTAAAAATGAATGTATCTAACACTAAAATACATCTAAATACGTCCATTCTTTCGACAAGTATTTTGGGACGGAGGGAGTACATTCATAATGCAAAATAACATAGTAGTAGTGTCGTCCATCTATCTTATTTATTAGCTTGTAGACTCATTTTCTCTTGAGAAGCGATATGTTACAGTAAAACATATTATGTTACTCTAAACACATCTCTCCTCATTAAATACATGCCACATAAGAAAACTTATCTTGAACTGTGCTATGTTACTAGCTAAGTTACTTCCACTATTCAAACAATGTGCTATATTATAGATTTTGACTTCTTATTATTTAATTATGTAAAATTATCTTACCATTGCTTTTAGATGCTATATATTATATTCCATCCGTCCAGGTGCATAGGGCACCTAATGAAAAATAGAAATTCCAAAAATGTTAGCCGCCAAGTAATTAATTAACATGCTAATCCTCTCATCTTCCATATTTTTATCTACTGGATGTTGAATGCAGTTTGCATCCCATCCAGTGCATGCGTCATATTAATTCTCCTTTTTCGGTTAATGCAAATTGCATGTAACCCAATGCATGTTTCCCATCAATTATATAATTCGGTTGCATTTTCTATGAATTTACTCATCCATTTGCACGCTTTTACAAATCTTTTTGGCCTCTCACAAATCGCCTTGGTCGTGATGTACCTCTCAATATGCCCAATGCACCTGGACGAGGGAGTACTAGTAGATGCCTAAAAAGGACAATGTTTTGGGACGAGGCGACTCGGTGCCGAGGCTCAGCTGCACCTGTGATGAAAAGATATTTTAAAAATACTAGAAAAATTCCAAAAATTCCAAAAAAAATCATCAAAGATAATTTGGTGTGTGAGGTGCGCTCCAAATGTCAGATCATTTGGACATCTGAGTAGCTCTCGGCAAAAAAAACAAAACAAATTTGGGGTATGCGAAAAAATTTACTATTCATGTATTGTTCTGATCCAATTTTTCTTTTTTGCTGAGAGCTACTCATGTCAAATGATCTAAAAGTGGAGCGCATCTCACACACCGAATTATCTTCCATACAAAAAATTGGAACTTTTGATTTTTAAAGTATTTTTTGTGAATTTTCTCTTCACCGGGTGCGGATGAGTCTGGGCTCAGAAATGGATACTCGAGTGTTCTGATGCCTGTTCAAACAGTGTGCTATCTTGCAATTTTTGATTATTCATTATTTAATTCTATAAAATTATCTTACCATTGCTTTTGGATGGTATGCATTCTACTAGTAGACAATGTCGTCATGCATGTAGGTGGACTTTAAAAAATATTACAGAGACGTGACACTGCGTCTGTCGGCAAGAGGAAGCTTCCTCGCGGCCTGCAAATCTCGATTCTGCCTTCTCTATTTTCTTCACCATACGTGTTGCATGCCTTTAGTTTTATAAACTCGGCGCAATCAAATCTGATGGTATGGGTGGGTAGAAGTTTTTGAGCACGAGAGGGAATCGGATCAGATATTAGACATGTATATTGGCTGAAGTTTGCTATACACATGACGTCCTCTGCACGATTTACGTACGATACTGTTAATCAAGCCGTTGGTGTCATCAAACTCTTTGCAGGACATCGTTCCATTGCGCATCGTGCATAAATCATCCATGCACCAGTCGTGCGCAAAGTAAAGTAGTTTCGATATTGGCTTGAGATGTGTGCTTTCCTAGATAAACGGAGTTGAGTGAACTATTCATGCATGAGCTTGCACGCACGCATGTAATCAGTTGAACATGAGATCGGTCCTTAAATCTCACACCTTTGGATCTTCACTTGTCAGGTTAAACACCTTGCTAAATCTCTCTACGTATTGATTTCCCACCAATGCTAAACGAAGTACCATGCAAATATATGTTTTCTTTCTTTTTCATTGTACATTTCCGTTTTCACCGGCAATAGCATTATTAATTAACACAGTAGTATTTAGATAATTAAATTGTCGACCTAAAACTACGCAAATGACTTATACACTGAGACGGAGGTATTAAGTATTATTGGTACTAGCTAGTACTATTACGAGTTGGGTTTTCATCAGATCTACTCTACTAACTTACGATAATTAGGAGTTCATTACTATGTTAGTGAACTGAAGTCAGCGCAACCAATCAATCAATCGCTCAATTCATTATGCTTATCTTTTGGCGTTGCCTGTGTATCACATGGCCTTGATTTGTCCAAGAAATGCTAGGGTTGTACCTGTATCTCGGGAGATCGTGCCATTCATGTCTAAACTATCGTTGCAAATCTCTCTGACGCGATTTCCTTTCTGCCGCGACTTTAATCAGTGGTCACATGGCCCAGGCCATCCGATGGGGGTTGCCTGAGTTCAAGTTGTCCGAGTAATGCTGGGGATGCATGCATGAGCTGTTGGGATACGTAGTAGTACTAGTATAAAAGGGAGGGTGATGAGCCCCTTAGAAGACACCACCCAAAGCAGAAGATCAAAGCAGCCGCTTGTACGTGTATCTCTTGCTAGATCTCTCTTACACGCCAACGATAATGGCCGCAGCAGCTGCAGGCTTAGTTTGGGCGACCTTGCTCATGTGTGCTGCGCTCGGCGCCGGGGTCGAGAATCCATTCTTTCCTCCTGGTTCCGAGCCAGAGCCGGTGAGGATATACTCCCAGGAGAATGCCGCGCTGAACGTGGCCGAACGCGACGGCAACGTTGTCCTCGCGTACGGCGACTGCTCGGACCTTAGACAGGCAAGGCTCCTCTCTAGCCCGATCCATCTACGTGCTGCTCTTATTTATTTATTTTTTAACTTTTGCGGGTGATGCATGTAGCTGTACGTATTAACTGTCGATGTTGCATGTTTGTGCAGAAATGGTTCATTGTGACGTCCCCCCACCCCTCCGCACCGTTTGAGTTGCCGCCGCCTTTCGTGCTGCAGAATGCGCAGACGTTTCAGGTCATCATCATCCCATCAGGCAGTGGACAGAAGGTACTAGTACTAGCGATCAAGCCGACTTGATAATCGATAAATGCATCTGTTTACTGCTAGCAATAGTACTCACTGGACTGTACCAACCCCCAGGTGCGCCTGTCGTCTGAACCGCCTATCAACCCACTGGACTGGCTGTCGTGGTCGCGAGCAGCACTCGAGCAGCGATGGACGCCGGAGAAGTCCACACGTGCTGACCACTTTTACCAACTGTCGGTTACCAAGAGCGACCCAGCTCTTACCCTCAACGGCCTGTTGGGCAACGTACATGACGGAACGGAGGTCGGCATCTATCATGCATCACCAGATTCAGGGAACGCCATATGGCAGATGACTTCATACCCACTCTGCGCCCGCTGATGAGTTAGAAGGCCACTGCGTTGTGCTTATGTGTTTGCTGAAGAATAAATTTTACATTGTTCTTTCCCTTATTCAATTTCCTCATTCGTCAAATTTGCGATTGTTTGAAAAATTGTACTACGTTTTTGTTGGTCCAGTACCAGTGTAAGCACAACTGAGTTCGTCTATAATATTATTATTTAAGAATTGTTCTTGTTGGTCCAGTAGCAATTTTTTTTTAAAGTTTGGTCCAGTAGCAATTGTAAGCACAAAACAACTGAGTTCATCTATCCTATTAAATATTTAAGAACTGTTCTTGTTGGTCCAGTAGCAACTATAAGCACAACTAAGCTCATGTATGATATTGTTATTTAAGAATTGCTCTTGTTACTCCAATAGCAATTGTAAACACAACTGAGTTCATATATTATTATTATCATCATCATCATTATTATTATTATTATTATTATTATTATTATTATTATTATTATTATTATTATTATTATTATTAAGAATTGCTCTTGTTGCTCCATTAGCAATTGTAAGCACACTTGAGTTCATCTATGACTAGAAAGGTTGAGCGCGCTTTGCTGCGCCATTGAGGTTGTTTGGATTCTTAAACTTCTTTACTCACCCTATTCAAAATACTAGATGATACCCCGCGCGTTGCTGCAGGAATGCATGATGCTACTTATTTGCATAGATAGGGGATAAAAATATATAATATAAGTGAGAATCTCTAATTGAGTTATTGTGCCGTGGGATGGCGACAATGGAAATATGTAATACTGTTGAAACAATCTGAGCCAAAGTTATCCTAATCCATTGCAATGCAAGAGTCCCCTGGTTAATACATTGAACATTCACTCATAAAAATATTAATTTCATATGCTTTGTGGCTATGGCAAAAGGACACAAATGAAAGAAAAATGATTTATGATAAAGTATTGAGAATAAATTAAGAATCCGGCCCATAGGTAAAGCAAGTTGAAATTCCCTGCAGGCCAAAGGTAAAAGGATGGACATCCCCACCACGTGAAAATGGAACTGCATGACTATAATTATAATAAAAGGGGCCTCAAAATATTCCACTTTCTTAGAGCGTAGCAAAAAAAACTCAGATACCAAGTACTAACAGCCCCGGATGCGCTGGATAGATACCAGTTAATTCAATCCAAAATTGCCACAAATCCTTGACGCCCCTCTCAACCCACAGAGATGGTCACATTGTGCTCAGCGGCCCGAATGGCACAGACATTCATTATCGATAAGATGCACCAAGCATACAAACATTTTCTGTGGCCTGACTTGCCACTGCAACACTTTGAAGAAGCTAGCTAGGATAGGTACCTTGTACTTGTTTTGGCTGCCTCATAGGTTCATTATGAGCAGCAAGCACACATATAATTTCTTTGACTGTCTGACTGGTAGAACTACCCTGAATGAGATATTCTCCATGGCATATCGACACAACAAAAACTGATTAGAGTACATCAGACCTATTGCTGACATACTACGGTTACTGACATAGCTCCAGCACACTCCCATTACTGCTTGATTTTTGGAAAAGAATTCAGTGACATTCCTTAAATAGGTATTGGAACTTGACTGCGCTTTTCTGTGTTGCAGTGCTTCACATGCATATTTTAAATTGCTAAAGTTCCTTGTGCCACTTTGTTGTCTCAAGCACCTAACAAAAATGAAGGTGTTCATGCATGTATACGGGAGATTGATTAGTGTTCCCCCAAAAAAAACTAAGTGCTGATGTGGCATCATGGTGACGTCGACAGCGTGCATGAAGAGATAATTGTTAGTAGTGGGGATCAACTTCTTAAGAATATATGATATGGTGTATTTTTTTTGAAAAGTCAAACTTCTTTTAAGTTTGATTAAATTTGTAGAGAAATATATCAAAATTCGTAATATCAAATCAGTCTTGTTAGATTCATCATGAAATGAATTTTCATATATGTTTGTTTAATATAGTGGATATCGATATTCTTGGCTCTAAACTTGGTCAAAGTTAAAAAAATGACTTTTCAAAAAATGAGTACCCCTTATATTTTGACACTGATGGAATATTTAGTTTGGCCGGTGGGGAGATGATGAAGTGTGTTTTATGTTTATTTATGATGCGGTTATTTGGTGGGCCTTTCGTGGTGTGATTTTGCGTTATCCGCTAATTAAGCCATATTTATGCGGAGGAATTGTTGCATCAGTGGTTGCATGCACTATATTCGTGCTATAGTATCTCATGGTGGCGCTTTTTCTGGGTGACGGGAGTCTGCGAGGGATTGATATATTTTTATGGGCCGATTCCTGCTGATTGATTTGAAAAATTGTTGGCCTGATAAATATCGTAAATCAAATCCAAAATAGAATACCTCAAATCCTCAATTGAATGGAAGAGCTTTAAAATTAGGGAACATAAACAATTAAAATAATTAAATGGAAGAGCTTCTTGAGAAATTGTTGACCCGGTCAAAATCGAGCGACCCAATTATAAATTGAAGCCTCACTTAATTAGGAATCTTTTAAAATTAGGAAGTATATTGTATTGTGTAAAAAACTGAATGAGTGAGTTTTGAGAAATTGTTGACCTGATCAAAGTTGAGTGGTCAAATTTTAATTGGAGACATCAATTGATTGTAAGGCTTGCAATCCTAGGGAGCTTATATACATATATACTCACGCCATCGGCAATTTTAGCCGTTAGATCGTGTGTTTTAACGATTTATGGCCGTCGATCTACTTCTAGTCGCGAACTGGGCCTTTCGTCCTGAAGAGCTGCTACTCCGGAAGAAAAAACCGAGGCTGATTGGGCCCTCTACCACTCAAAGCCCATTTGTTTTAGCCTCGCTCCGCCCTCGCACGTTGTTTCGTCTTCCAGAGGACCCGAGCGAAACAGCCCTCCCGACAGCGCCGCCGCAAGGAACCTCAAGCAGCGTCGCCCCTCCCCTCCTCTCGCTCGCTCCGCACATGCGGTGGTGAATCCTCTCTTCCTCGATCGCTCCCTTTCTCCACTACCTATATTCTGCTACCTCCTGATGTTGGCTCCCTGTCTCGCTGCTGTATGCCGGTCCAAGGTTTCTGTCGAGGACGGATCTGAAAGTCCTCGGGCGCGCTACCGCCGGATCCTATCTCTCTCGTCCAGAAGTTACACGCACGTCGTGTTGGCTCTGGGCGCGGACGTCCAGCAGGCCACGTCGGTCGGTTGCTGGTGGCGGTACAGCGGGTCACCGTGGATACAATAGCAGCAGGTAGATGTGCACATATCTGTTGACTTTGGTTTTGGCTGTAATTACCTAATAACTCTAATGGAGATGTACCATTTCTTTGAACAGTACTTCTCATGATAGTTCACCAAATCACGAGTTGCGGCTAATAATGGGCAAGGAAAAGCAAGCAGCCACAACAACCAACCGAGGGCAATTCATAACAGAAACCAAGATTGTATAATGTGAGGTATGTGTTTAAGCTTTCACAATTATGTGACATCATTCTACGTTGACATTGCATCACCCTTAGAGCTGCCTTCTTACTAGTAGCATGATCCATGGTGCAGCTAAATGCTAAAACTCCTAGCAGGTTAGAACACCACCATGATCTTGGACTGGTCTCACAGCTGCAGACATACTTACCATTTTGTATGTTTCTTGTATTATCCTCCTAAAAACAAGTAACAGTGCTATAATTTGTTAATTCAAAAGGTTTAGTCCGTTGATTTCCATAGATTCTAAGCAGTCTGGTTAGTTTTCAACTTCCAGTTTCAGGTCACCATATATTTACAGAGGTTCCTTTTATTTATTGGAGCAACGGGCGGGCGCGGCAACGCGCGCCATCAATGATCTAGTAGCTAACCAAAAGCTGGCTCAATTGTCTGCACTAGAATTTGGCCGACAGCAAATTCAGACCAATAGCTTAGAAGGGCAAGCAGCGCCAAGGTCGTCCGGCCGCCATCGCACTGTGGTGGGACGGGCAGCGCCAAGGCCGTCGGCTTGTCGTCGCGTCGGAGCAGCCCCGAGGCGCCGGGTGATAGTCGCCTGAGGCAGCGCTGAGGCCGCCGGTTCGCCGTTGTGCGCCGAGGTAGCAGGATCACCGTCGCGTGGTGCAGCACCCGCTGTTGTGCGCATAGGTCAGATGAGGCGGCGGCGAGATTTGGGTTAGAACTTGGAAGGATAGGAACGGGGTAGAATAACTTGATAGGGAGTTACCTAATTACTGACAGAGGGGGTTATGTGTAAAGTTGGGTTAAGCGCCAGGTTAGTAATCCCACCTTTGATCTCTGCCCTAAGCTTTTAATCCAACTACCCAGGCCGATAGTTTCCAGATTTTCACTGAATTAGCATTTTCACTGGATACTTCGCCAAAAAAAAGTATGTCCCTCTCTCACGCGCTCAGCCGATTGGCCCCGATCTCCTGGGCCGTAAAACCAACCAATATTCTGGGCTTAAATTTTATTGGGCCAGATGTACATGTTTTCTGGTCGAACCAAACCTTGCTGGAAACGGCGGCGGCCGTACACCGACGGCGACCTCCGCCCATGCGCCATTTGCTCTTGGCCGTTCTCCCGTGGACACTCAACCGGTACGTATGTCTACTTTGTGGGAAAAGCTGCGGTGGCATTCTTAGACGTGGCCCGCGGCCGGCAAGGGGAGCCACATCGAGCCGCCACTGTGAGCATGTCGGCGGCGTGCCGCGGGGCACTGGCAGCGATGTTATTCGGCCTTCTTCTCGGAGGCATGCGCCCGCCGCCGCCGCCACGGCTGGTGACCTCGGCCACCCTTTAATTTGTGGCTTTTCTTTTGTGATGCAGGATACAGAAGCATATAGTTACACACTAAAATGTATTACTTGGGATCACTTTCTTGCAGGTTTACACCCGGAGGAAGAACACAAGGAGAAAAAATATGTAACCCATGGACAGCCTAACATTCCTGTATGCACTGCACACTCAGAGACAATGATTCAGTTAGAAGCAGTTCCTGAAGAATTATGAGAGTGCTAAAGTTTCAGAGGATATTTGTCTGTTCGGCTAATCACCCTATGACCTCGACAATCATGTTGAATGTGGAGAAATTGAGAGGGTTGGCAGAAAGAGATCTCCTCTTGGTGATGCTCATCAACATTATTGCTGCAGCATTACAGGCCAGTGGCTAAATCCTTGTGTTCTGCGCTGCCTCGTGCATCATCATCATACATTGAGAGAAACGATGTTGAGGCCGGAATGCACCTGAAAATGCACAGAGAGGGAGGGGCAGCCCAGTGCATGTAGCTCCCGCTTGCGCAGGGTCCGGGGAAGGGTCCGACCACTTTGGGTCTATAGTACGCAGGCTTTCCCTACATTTCTGTAAGAGGCTGTTTCCAGGACTTGAAAATGCACAGAGACTTTGTTAATTGTTTCTGCTGTTGTTTGCCTGCCAACAAGAACTTAAGAGGGCACAGAAATTACATCATAATGATGAATAGTATTAAAGCTGCTGGAGCAACGAGGGAGCAGTCGATGGAATTCTCTCCTGCCTGTCTTGTGTTCACCGCCATGAACAATGCGTTGGTGATCTTCTGATTGGGGGTCAGCCCCGCAAACGCTGCAGAATCCCAGTTCAAGCAGCACAAGAGTGTGATGCCCATGGTTATGAGAGCAGCTACAGTGGTTGCAAGGAATACCGTCTGCTGGTTAGGCAGAAAGTGGCTGAAACCCACTGCATTTGTGTTGTTCATCATGAACTCAAACTCGTCAGGTTTATCTCTGGTTATTCTTACTCCTCTCAGAGTCTCAGTGCCCATATCGCCAACCTTAGATACACAGGAAACAACGTGTTGCCAACAAGAATCTGGCCAGTGAAGCCCTGGTTCGAAGAGAACACCACCAGGCTTTCGTTCATCGGCATCAATCCTCCGTTGGTGAAACAAGAGACAGTGACCGATATAGAGAAAATCATGGAGTCGATACCTTTCCTTGTTAAAACATCTCTTGCAATTGAAACATGTGCTAAGGCATGCGACTGGGACTGCTCTTAGGGCCGACATGCGAACATGATGATTGTTCAAATGGAAAGGCGTTGCTCGACTGAAAACTCGAGGTAAACCGAGTAATTGTTACTGTTCTGAAGATGGCAATGGATTACTACTTTCGAAAAAGACAGCAGAGAAGGCTCAGCAAACTCAATAGCTGTATCCACTTGCATTATTTGTGTGTTTGTTTTGACTCTGGCTTCCCTACTGGCCTTAAGTGATCCGCGTGTAGAGTTATTTCTTCAAATAAATATACAAAGCAATTAAGCATTAGCGTATAACTCAAACCTGTTAGCTGGGTTTCCATGTTAGCCCAGCCTGTTGATTAACTCATCAGTAAGGTCAATTAACTTTATGGAACACAGTTCAAAGACCTCAACAAATATGCCGAGGCATTATCTGAATGCAAATTTTAGGCTTTGAATTTTGATAATTAACCAAACTTTTTCTAGTTTCTCCTTGAACTTCTATGTAGCAGAGTGATAGCAACACTATCATTTCGTGTCTATAAACATGGTGCCAAAGCGGCAAAGCAACACAAAATTTATCTGTATTATAAATTGTGTGCAATAATATTAACTCCACTCCAACAATACAAATAATATTTGCTTTCTCTTTCGCTACGATTGTGGGGAACTCATGTGGTTACATCTAGCATGCAACACATCAACAGATGGCTCAATTCTTCAGTTGCATTGATACCTGATGATGACTGACAAATACAAAGATGACTTTAGCAGGGAAACAGAAGCTTGTCCTTTGCAAGCGCAACATCCACAAACTATAATCCAATTAGAAGCCTGATTCTTCAGGCAGTACACTAGCGACAGTTATACCAATTTGGTACATCTGCCTTTCCAAGTAATCTTGGCCACTTGTATCATACTTTCCAGGATTTACCCGTGGCCAGTGTGAAAGCCTTAAGCCTTCCATAGAGCATGACCAATATTAGCACAAACTTTCCTCCGTCACTCCACCATCCAGAAAAGCTGTATGGTTTGTCCTGGCAGATGATCTCTGGGTGCAGCTGATGCAGTCTAGAACAACTGTAACCAGTGGATAACCCTGCATTGCCATATGCGCTGCAAAACAAAGCATACAAAATCATTTATACCTTAGTCAAAGGCATTCACGAGCTAGATTTCGTGTCCTAGTTTAGTATCGTGTTTAGCTCTTGCAAACACAAAGTGGTCTGTTTATGAACTTACTTCACTCTACCGCTATGCCGCAACTGCTATTTACCGTTAGTCTATGCTACCTTCGTCCTACTGTCTTTTCTCCATCTTTGCTAACCGGTAGAGTAATGAAATATTTCAATTATATCAAAGAATAACACACCTGATGACCTCAAATATCATGTTCAAGGTGGAGAAGTTGAGTGGATCGTTTCTGAGCCTTCTCCTTTCCGTGATGCAGGCAACCATCACAAAGATGATGTTACACCCGAGCGGTGAGAATGCCAAATTCTGCACCAACGACCCTCTCTTGACTTTCCCTTTCGTGTTCTCATTGGTGGTTTTAGTATCTCCACTGGGTGGTGCAAATGTTGCTGATGATGGCAAATACCTGAGACCAAGAAGTAAATTGTCGCACGTGAATTTGAGATTCCAAAGCAAGTAGTACCTACTTATCAAATGATATGAAATGAAACATCAAATTAAATGAAGTGCCACGCAGTAATGAACTTACATCATGACGATGAATAGTACTATAATGGCAGGGGACATGAGCGAGCAGTCGATGGAATTCTCCCCTGAGTGCCTCGCATTCACCACCATGAAGAATGCATTGACAGTCTTCTGATAAGAGCTGAGCCCATCAAAGACTGAAGAATTCCAATCAACAGCGCAGAACATCGTGACCCCAGCTGCTACAAGGCCAACGACCGTTGAGGAGAGAAACACAGTTGGCAACCTAGCAAGCAAATTAGCAAAACGCACTTCCTCGGGGTTATTGATCATGAGCCTCAGCTCCTTCACCTTTGTGATCCTCCCCAGGAACCACACCAGTAGCCTCAGGAAGAGAGGGAACAATGTATTGCCTGCGAGCATCTGGCCACTCAGCAGCAACAAGAGGCCTGAATTCTTTGAGAAGATGACCATGTTCTCATTTGTGGGCACGAGTCCTGCATTCGCACAGGAGGCAACGGTGACTGATAGTGAGAAGAGCACGATGTTGATCCCTTTCTTGTTCAGTGGGGCACTTGCAGTTGGCACATGAGTTATATACAGAAAAACCAGCAGAAAGCCCAAGACATGGATCATGGCAAAGTACCCAAAGACCACATATCCTAAGCACTTGACAGACCTACTCCTCTTCAACTCTGTACATTTCTTGGGTGGAATTGCATGAGCTGCTTCTTCAAGCTGCGACTCATCACATAGTGCCATGCTGTTGGGCAAGTCTAGCTCTTCAAGCTCGACAGGAACCGAGCTGATCTTCACGCTTGGAAGATCTTGCATGTCTTGATGGTTCACTCTAAGCATGAGCCCTAAGAGTGAAACAAAGATCTCCCCTCCTATAAGCATGAGCAATGTCAAAACCACAATTTGAGAGCTTGAGAGATCCTCCATCGTGATGGTGCTGAGGCCAGAAACTGTTAGAGCAGAAGTTGACAAGAATAACATGTCAATGTAAGGAGGGCTGAAGTCAGGGTTGCTTGGTTTCAGCGACATCAAGAGGACTGAACCAAGTATAGCAATGGCAAGGAAGTAGGACAGTTGGATCCAGAAGGGGTGAACATGCAATGCAACAAATCTATAGACAAAAGCTATTGAATCGACAACATATCCACTGATACGGCAGAAGCTATGCAGCTTGATATGGATGAAATCCTGGTAAAATCTTTTCACCCGGCCCATGGTGCTATGTATGAGTGTGAGAAACAAATGCATATGTCTGTGACAAGATAGGTCGCATACTGGTGCTACTTATATGCGCACACTGCATCACTGGCTTGACACCATGAGCAGATCAATTTAATCCTCTGATCCTAGTCTGGGTTTTAAAATCTATCTTAGGAGAGCAAGTCAAATACAATCATGCTGTACTCTCAATCAATCAACGGCATATGATTTCTTTTCCAAGAAAAACATTTGGTAGGTGAGTCTTAGGCACTAAGTTAGCAGTATTAAACTCACTTTTGTCATCCTGGTTAGCAGGCCACATGAGGTGCGAACACCAGCTAATGGTTAGGCTGCCAGGTTTGCTGTACAGGCACAGGGTGATATAAATGTATGCAGTATAAGGTGCAGTGATTGCAGCACAAATTTCTTATCAAGTGGGAACATGTGTGAGTGAGGAAGAAATAATTCCATCCACATTGTCACACACAATCATACACTTGAATATGCGTGCCTTCATTCACAATAATCGCAATAATGCACCAATGTTTATTGAACGTTGACGAAGAGCAATATCCATTGTAGCATCTCAGAGAGTCGGTCCATGTGCAACTGATTTTTGTTTCTGCTTGCTTGGCTGGAAATCCTGCAGGTACTACAAACACACTTGTCGTCAGGAAACTGTTCCGAAGTTGGATTTGTGACCATCCTTCAAATGATGTAAGGGTGATTCATGTATAGGCTGATGCGTGCAGTTGTGGATGGAAGGTTGCACTTGCACCCCACAGTGCTCCTTATACCAGTCCTCAACCATATGCTGCTGCTTGCTGTTGTTCATAGCGACATTCAGGAAGGTCAGGTTACATCGTCCTGTACGAACAATGTGTCTTTCCTCTGTAGCTAGAGTAGTGCATTTTTTCAATGGAATGGAAAGATTTCAACGGGTGATGTGCTGCGGGAACGAGGGAGTGTACTGTTTGACATGCTTTGTAAAGAAAAAAATATATTAATTAATAAGTCTATGTTTGTAAAGAAAAAGTATATACAAGTTTTCTCTACTAGAATATTTAAAACTCTACACTTTTTTAGGTTGACACTAAACTTTAGAAGGAGAAAGAGAAAGATATTTCTGCTACTAAGATTGCACTGTATGGGTTGTTGATTTGATTAGGATCACTCCGGTTTTATGGCGCCACAAAAATCAATTTATTTTCCATAATTGCAACTCCACATCTTTCTCATCACACACAATGTGTTCACTTTATACTGCTAATGTTGTTTATAGTTAGAAGCCAACGATGCAGCTAGCTAACATACCATGGATTAAAGCCAGGGCATGATTTTTCGAAATATTACTGCAACTTACTTTGTGTTTTGTTTGAAGGAATACTAAATGAGATATTTCCCAGTTGGGATAGATGCTAAGCATGGATCACGGCAAGCTTGTGGACGCCAAAAAGACTGGAAAACAAAGTACAAGCTGCCTTCGTGACACAAATTACTGCTACGTGTACTGGTTGTTGATTTTACTAAGACTACTCTAGTTTATTACTTCTACCTGCACAAAAATGTGTGTAGTTTCAGATCTACTGCTTACAGAAAACAGAGAACACTGCGGGTAATGATGCTAAAGTATTTTTGCATGATAGAACCTTCTCATGGAAAATACTTAAAATTTATGACTATTCAAGAAACTGAATTAAGCATTTGCTCTATTGTGTGAATTGAGGGATTTTACTATTGTATTGCAGTTTATGAAGAGAGTATTATTGCACTGCACTCTGCACTCAAAGCTAAATGTCATAACAGTAGCTCATATGCACCTCTGTTTTGCTTTACAATCGTTCCATTGCTTTGTATTGCAAGCAAGCATGTTCTAAAATGTCTGAAAGTGGTTAGGATAATTTTTAATTGAAACCGTTTCCAAATCCCTTTTTATAGGATACAATAAGAGATTTTATTTTTTACATTTGAACACAATCTGATCTGAATCCAAGTCAAATTGATACGATAAAGGATATGGTATTTACTAATATACGAGCCGTAGGATAATCCTTTTTTTCTAGTTGGATAATCTGACCTTGTAAATATGGATATTCGATTTATTGGTAAAGTTTAAAGTATTAACAAACAATATGTGAATGCTATCTTTACTTATGAGACAAGACAGGCTTGTTAGTTAGTTATTGGCTTCTAGTGCTTTATGTGCGCTTAAAGTATATAAGTATTAATACGCACTTGCTCAGTGTTTATGTACAATTTTACTTTAAAGCGTGTATATATTCCTCGTATATATGCATGTGGTATATGATTGTTCCCTATCCGACTCCATTCCATTACCGTACCGCGTCCGAATCCGACATAATCTAGTATTCAAATCCTCATCCGTTCCGCTTCCAAGTCCAAAATTTTTAAGGAATAGGATCGATCCAGTTTCATCCCTAGTGCACTGCATCATTAGCTTGGTACCGTGAGGAGACCAATTCAATCCTATGATTCTAGTTCTGATTTAAAAATTGATCATCAGACAACAAGTCCAATAGAATCATGTTGCACTCTCAATCAATCAACATCAATTTTTTCTTTTCCCAAGAAAAACATTGTCACTCACAATCATACACTTGATTATGTGTGCCTTCGCTCACAATAATCACAATAATGCTTCTTGTTTATTGGACATTGACAAAGAGTAATATCCATTGTAGGATTTGGAGGGTCTTGACCATGTGCAACTGCAGGAATGATCAGCCATACAAAAATGGACCAATCAGGTGGGAGAACCTTCAATAATTGCAGGTACATATACTAGTACATGTTAGCATGCTCAATGCTAATGGTAGATTGGGATCAAAGCATGTTCTGCTTGCTCGTACAAAGAGACTTGGGATATATAGTATAGTAGATGGATACATCCTAAACTGCTTCCTTCAATTTCTCGCCGTTTCTTTCAGCCGAGCACAGGGCAGCCGGCCGGTGAGTGATTGCGTACGGCGCACATGCGTGTCCGCTTTCTATTCGCCGCTGACTAGTCTCGTAAAACGTATCAATCGGGGCCCTTTTTTATTTCTGTATTATTGGCTATCACCAAGCTAAATCTAACGTGCTCTGTTTTCAGTTTCTCTTATGAAACTGTGATGGTGGTTTGGGTGTTAGTTCAGCAGGTTGCTTGAAATACTTGAAAATGTGTTTTCGATTACTTCACGACGTTCCGACTTGAGCCTCACCTTGCCAAGTTTCATGTTATTTTCTTGTTGGATGCAAGTCCTGGAGGTCCTACATATGTTGTCAGGGAACTGTTCTGAAGTTGGATTGGTGATCATGCGGGGTGAAAAATCTCATCCATCAGTTTATTGGATTGGATATGTTGATATGTGCAACTGTGGAAGGTTGTACCCCTCTTTGTACTCATTTAATTCCCTTCTATGAATGAAAGGTACGCAAGTTTTACGTATTCGCGAAAAAATAGTTATAAACCGACGATGCAACTAAAATACCGACGATACCAAGCTAGGGCATGATTTTGAAAATGTTACAACAACTCTCTTTGTGTTTTCTTTGGAGGAATAATGAAGCTTTCACGAGTAATAGGTTTTGCTGCTTGGCTTGGGTACTACCACAAGATATTGCCCGGCAAGCTTACGGACACAAAAAAGGCTGTGAAAGACAAAGTACAAGGTGTCTTCATGTCACAAATTGCTTCTCCATGTACTGGTTGATTTTAGTAAGATCGCTCCAGTTTTCTTGCAATGATTCTGACTCTGCCTGCTTTCTCTGCAGGGTTAAAGTTTATTTGCCTTATCAATCCCAGCAATTCCGATGAAATAGAAACAGTTTTAGAATTGAGTGAAACATCTCTAAATTAAAACTTACTCAACTGAATTGGATAAACATAGGTTTCTGAATGAATGGAAATGTCATAGCACAAACGAATCTACTGTAAATGCATATTTGGCTTACACTTTTATGATAATGCAAAAGCTAGAGAGAGAGTAACCATAGTTTAACACACGGTGGATAGGACCACGGGGTTGATCATGAGATATTGTCAAAATTTTAAATAGCGCGCTATAGCGTTTAGAAAGATCTGCTGCTAAGAGGCATATCCCGCTATTTAAAACTATGACAATATCTCATATGCACCTCGGATTTGCTTTACAATCGTTCTATTGTATTGCCCGCATGTTCTAAAATGTTTGAAACGCTCTTTGCAGACTGACTTTGTGTGTGGGGGGAGGCTCAATTGTTTCAACATATCCAAATGCACACGGAGGCCCACTTCTGCTTCCCTGCGTGTTGACGGCGAATTAGCTGTTACCGAAAAAGGCTTTCGCCCCGCTTTATATTATAAAGCACATGCCCAAGCCAACAATCCACAAAGGTTCACACACACGCAGACACACACACACCAAGTTCACACACAGACATGATCCACAAGGGTTAATGCTAAGGGCACAGCTCAACAAGCCCTAGAACAGAAAAGAAAGACATCATCTAGTCGGGCTCGGGGGGGGGGGGGGGGGGGCGGAAGTGGAGGCGCCAGGCGAAAGGCGAGCGATCGAAGGTCGGCGAGGAGGGTGTTGATGACGTCCCGATCCTGAGGGCGGCTAAGCGGCCGCCAAAGCTGCAAGTATCCACACATTTTAAAAATGGCGTCAGTAGCGCGTCGTAGAGGCACTTTTTGGATGACAAGCTTATTGCGGATGGTCCACACCGTCCAGGCGAGGACCCCAACGCATAACCAACGGATATGTCGGTGGCGAGGGGGGAGGCATGGATCTCCGCGAGAAGGTCGGGGAAGTTGGAGTTGCACCACTGTCCACCAACCGTCTCGCGGAAACTGGACCAAAGAAACTGGGCCGCAGGACACGTGAAGAAGATGTGATTAGCATCCTCCGCCGTGCCACACAAAGGGCAAAGCCCATCTCCGGGTCTGTTGCACTTGAGGACTTCAACTCCGGAGGGGAGGCGGCCACGAATCCATTGCCAAAGGAAGATCCTAATCTTCAGTGGCAAGCGAATGTCCCAGATCAAACCGAAGGGCTCGGGAGCGGGCGAAGGCCCGATGGCCGCATACAGGGACCTAGTAGAGAAGCGACCGGAAGACTCTAGGCGCCATGAGATGGCGTCCGGGGCGTCGGTGACGCTCATCGGGAGAAGGGCGATGTCCTGGAGGAGGGAATCCCAGGCGGCCACTTCGAGAGGACCGAAAGGGCGACGAAACACGAGGCGCCCTAAGTCAATAAGGGCTGTCTCAACAGAGACCCGAGGGTCAACTGCAATGGCGAAGAGATCGAGAAAGCGGGCGGCCAGAGAGGTGTCGCCGAGCCACCGATCAAACCAGAACAGGGTCACGGACCCAGTACCAACCGAAATGGACGTGCCAATGTGAAGCACAGGAAGCAGCTGCACGAGGGCCTGCCAAAACTGTGATCCGCTCGAACGCTGACAGAAAGCCAGAGGCTGTCCACAGAGGTATTTGTTGCGGATAATGGTGATCCACAACCCTCCGTCTCCATTGGCAATACGCCACAACCACCGGGTCAGGAGGGCGATGTTCATGCGGCGGGAGGACAGAATCCCAAGACCCCCCTGGTCTTTGGGTTTACAGATGTCCGGCCAACTAACCATGTGGTACTTCTGTTTGCCATTGTCGCCAGCCCAATAGAACCTGGATTGGTACTTGGCAATTTCTGTGTGTAGCGTTTCATGGAGGCTATAAAAGCTCATGAGGAACCAAAGGAGGCTGGCGAGTGAGGAGTTGATGAGGATCACACGCGCCGCCTTCGATAGCCAACGCCCTTTCCAAGGTTCGATGCGGTGTTGCATACGGGTCACCGTAGGGCGGAGGTCCGCCACGGTGAGGCGCGAATCACTAACGGGGATCCCCAGGTAGGTCGTGGGGAAAGACCCCAGCCGACAGTTCAGGCGGCCAGCGATAGCCTAAGCCTCCACCGGAGGGTAGCCAAGGACCATCACCTTGCTCTTATCGAAGTTAATCGTTAGGCCCGACAACTGCTGGAAGCACAGGAGGAGGAACTTCAGGTTAGCCACGTCCTGAGTTGAACCTTCCACCATTATTATGGTGTCGTCCGCATATTGCAGGAGGGAAACCCCTCCCCCTCCAACTAGGTGGGGGACAATGCCGTGGATATGGCCAGCACCCTTAGCCTTATCCAGGATGGCGGCCAGGGCATCGACCACCATGTTGAACAGGAACGGCGAGAAAGGGTCTCCCTGACGGACCCCACAGAGGGTTGGGAAGTATGGCCCAATCTCTCCATTGATGTTCACTGCAGTCCGCCCACAAGAAACTAATTGCATCACACGGGTCACCCAGCGGTCATCAAAGCCCTTACGCAGCAGCACTTCCCGAAGGAAAGGCCAGTGGACAGTATCATAGGCTTTATGGAAGTCAAGCTTCAGGAAAACAACACGAAGATGCTTCACCCGAACTTCGTGGAGGACTTCATGGAAGACCAACACGCCATCAAGAATAAACCGGCCTTGGATGAAGGCCGATTGGTTCGGGTGAGTGATCGAGTTAGCCAGCAGGGTCACCCTATTGGCGTACCCTTTGGCCAGGATCCGGAAAATCACGTTAATCACAGTGATGGGGCGGCACTGGCGAATATCAGAGGCGCCCGGAACCTTTGGGATGAGGGTAATGATCCCATAGTTGAGGCGTCCCAGGTCCATAGAACCCGAATAGAACTCCTCGAATAATGCCATGACCTCCGGTTTGACCGCCTGCCAGAATGTTTTAAAGAAAGCAACAGGCAAGCCATCCGGGCCCGGGGCCGAGGCGGGGTTCATGCCTTTAATGGCTGCGAGAACCTCGTCTTCGGCGAAGGGAGCAACCAGGGCCGCGTTGGCCTCGTCGGAAACCAACTGCGCCCCCGTCCAAGTGTCGGGGGCGAGACTAGCCCCACCCCGAGGGGTGGGGGTAAAGAGGGCTTTGTAGAAGCCGTCCACATGAGCCCGAATGGCCGCGGGACGGACAAGGGGTACATCATCCTCCCATAAGCAGTGGATGGAGTTTCTACGGCGGCGGCCATTCGCAATAGCCTGGAAATAAGCAGTGTTTGCATCGCCGCGGAGCACCCACCGCTGGGTACCGCGCACCCTCCAATATGCTTCCTCATCGGTGTAGATGGAGGATAGCTGGTCCTCAAGATCATATCTCAGCATCCACTCATCAGGAGAAAGCCCAGAGGAGTCGGTCCGAGCGTCCAGGGCTTGAATGGCCAACAGGAGAGATTTTTTACGCTCGCGGAGGTCACGGCCGAGATTGGCACCCCAACCCTTCATGAATTGGCGGGCAAGCTTGGCGCAGAAGTGCCACGAGTCAACGGCGGACATGGAGCGATGAGGGGAGGCGCGAGCAAGTGCCCAACGAGCTGAAACCGCGTCCCGAAAGCCGGCCTGATTGAGCCAATAGGACTCAAACCTAAACCGCGGTGGGCAGGTGGGGCGCTCGTCCGCGGAGGAGAGGAGGAGAGGAACGTGGTCCGACCCAATGCGGATAATCGCCCGCAGCGAGGTCGGGGGGCACCTCAATTCCCACTCCGAGGAAACTAGGACACGATCCAGCACGGATCGTGTCGGGTCGGCCTGGCGGTTAGTCCAGGTAAATCTCGCCCCCGTTCTCTCGATTTCACGGAGGCCGAGCTCCACGATCCAGTCGTTGAACAGCTGCATCCGGGGGAGGTTAATCCTATCATTATTCTTCTCATCCGGCGAACGGATGAGGTTAAAATCTCCGCCCACAACCACTGGGAGGAGGGAGGCGGAGATCTTTTGGTGGAGCCAAGGTTATCAGAATAGTGATTTTGAATCGAATCGGAGCTTCGATGGTAGGATCGCAAATCATAGAATCTTCACTATCAGGATCGTAGAAACGTAGATTCTATGAACTAAAATCGTAGAATCATAGGGCTTAGTTTGGATCGTAAAATCGTAGAATCATATAACAAAATCGCGATTCTGACAACCTTGGGTGGAGCTCCGCAAGGAAGGCCGGGGACCGGCGGTGATCCGCCGGACCATAGACAATCACGACCTCCCACTTGAAGTTCAGGGCCCGCTCAAAGATCTCCATACTAACAAAGAATTCGCCCCGATCCATGCCGCCCACTTTGAAGGTGGCATCCTTAACCCCTAAAAGGATGCCACCGGAGTGGCCTGAGTTCCCACTAGAAGGGAGCCAGTGCCAGGCGAAAAGGTGGGAGCTGAGGCAATCAAGCTCATGAAGGGAGAACTCAGTGCGCATGGTTTCCTGGATCGCAATGATGTCAATGTGTCCGTCGCGCACGTACTCGACGAGTTGGCGGCGACGGCCATCATGACTGAAGCCGCGAATGTTCCAAAAAAGGGCCCGCATCGAAACCCCCATCGGGGGGCTGCTTGACCCAGAACACGGGAAGCGCTTTGAGCGCGGAGAGCGGCGGTGCGGGAACGAGTGCGCCCACGAATGGTCCCGTCGACCACCTGAGGGGGCTGACCCGCAATATGTGCAGTCTGTCCCTCAGGGGCCCTACGCAGACGAGCTCGAGTCTCAGCCAACTTGCCATCTAGGATCTCGCGAGCCCTAATGGCCGCGATCTGTTCTAAGGGGGGCCCACTTCCCCCCTGAAGACAATGGCCGAGTCAGTGGCCACCTTGGCTAGGTGTCGAAGAGGAACGGCCTCAAGTGCAGAAAAAGAACAACTGGAAGAACTGGGAAGGGCGGGATCCACACCTGACTCGAGGTTCCGTGCAGCCGCCCGGATCTGAGCCCGCTCGGTGATGGACGGGACCGACGCGTCAGCCGGGCGAGCCGCATCGAGGCGGGCGCTGCGGCGAGACGCAGTCACCGGCGTCGAGGAGGAGCGGGGCCGCCTGGCATACACCACTGTCGGAGGAGGAACCGCGTAGACTGGCGTGGTGACGACCACGGCCACCGCCGAAGCCGGGGAGGCCGGGGAGGTGGGGTGGGCGTCGGAGACCACCAGCGGGGGGAGCGGGGGGACAAGCTCCAGGGTGTCGCCCATCACTTCCCCCACGGGCGAGGGCAGCGGAGAGGGCTCTCCGAGGGGAGTGGTGCCGCCGTCACCACCCGTGAGGACCGGAGGGGTCGGCGCCGGAGGGAACGGAGGTTCCGGGCCCACCGGAGAGGGGCAGCGAGCAGAGTTGGTGGACGGAGAGCGGGGCGAGGACGGGGGGCGACGAGAAGGCCCACACTCGAGATGTCGCTGACCGACTCCGAGGCAGGGGGAGAGGGCACCACGGGGGGTGCGGCCAGCTGGAGGGCCACTGCGAGGTCCGCAGCGGAGACCGGGTGCGGCCCTGACCAGAGCCGCCGCGGCCCAAGGGGGGTTGGCCGGCTCATGTGACGGAGAACGGGAGTGCTCCGAGAGGTCGTCGTCGTCCTCCTGGTCGTCGAAGCGGGAGTGGCTGGGTCGGCGGTGATGGGAGCCATCGGCATCCTCGGGCCCGCCCCCCTGAAGGCTGTCGGCGAAGAGGCGGGGGCGGCCGACATGGTTCGGCGGCTCGGGGCAGATGGTGAGGTCGTAGCCGTCGTCGTTGAAGAAGACCCGAAGCGTGGTGTGTAGCTTGGAGGCGTCGAGGCACTTCACCTTGACCCGGACCTCCTCCTCCTTGCGCAGAGAGAGCTCGTCGACCACCACCACCTTGCCCAGGATCTTGGACATACTTCGAATGACCCGCTCAGATCGTGCCACGTCAGGAAGGCCGACGATGAGGAGCCAAGCCATGTCCAGGACCGCCGCGGCCTTGGGATCCCACCTCGGCTCGGAGATGTTCACCACAATCCCGTTGAGGGCCAAGGTGATGTTATCGCTGCGGGTGCAGAAGCCCATGCTCATGGCGTCGGGGAAGATCATCGAGAAGGCGTTGGGCGCGATGGAGGTCACCTGCCAATCCCACTTGCACCGGCAGAGGTGGTTGAGCTCGGCCGCGATCAGAGCCGGAGTGGCGACGCCCTCCCCCACAACCGTCACAAGGGCCAGGAGCGAGGGGGAGGGGGGCGGCAGCTCTGGCACCTCGATGTGGAAGAAGCCCATGTCCTCGATGCTGTGGCCGTACATCATGATCTCCTCGGTGACTGGACGCTCCGGGCAGAGAACCGCGGGATGCCCAGCCTCCTTGCAGATGTAACAGGTCGGTGGGTTGGGACACGCCACCTGAAAGTGGCCAGACAGGCCGCAGTTGAAGCATGGGGGCCCTCGGCGGCGGCGACGGCACCCGAGGTCGGAGTCACCATGGCGGTGGAGAGTGCGGCAGGAGGGGGCGAGGTGGCCCCTTCTTCTTCTTCTTAGCGCCCGGGCGCCCACGGTTCCCGTTGCCGCCGTTGGAGGGCGGGAAGGCAGTCTGGGCGCGCGGAGGCTGGTAGCGGCGGTTGTCAGGAGCGGTAGACTCGGAGGCGGGGGGCGCCTGACGCGGGGGGGGGGGGGGAGGACCGGTGATAGTCCCGGCCATCACGGGCAGGCGAGCGTCGGGTCGGAGACCGGCCGCGGGCGGGGGAGCGCCGGCCCAGTGAGGCGGCACGGTCCCGAGAACCCCCGCGAGGAGGATCCCGACGAGCCAGCGAGAGGGAGCGGTCCTCCCGCGACGGGGAACGGCGAGCATGGCGGGGAGAGGAGCGCCGGGAGTCCCGGGAGTCGCGCCCCGGCGAGCGGCGGGCCGGGCAGGAGGAGAGCTGATTGCGGAGGTCTGCCTCCCGCCGGAGGCCGTCGGGGGAGGAGCGCGGGGGGTCACGGCGGTCATCCGCCCGGCGCTTCGGGTGGGGGTCGGCAGCTCCCCACTCCCGGGGCATGGCCGGCGGCGGAGGGGGAGGCGAGGCGGGGCGCCGGCCCGAGGGGGCGATGGGGCCGGCTGGAGGAGCGGCAGGGTGGGGGGCGACAGGCGGGGCACGAACGGCTCGGGGAAACCCTACTGGAGGCCAGATCGAGCGCTGGGGCGGGCCAGGCCGCACCAGGGGCGTAACTGGGCCGCATCGGGCGCGGCGAGACCAGGCGGCCGGCCCACGCAGTGGCTGGCGGCTCGCGTCCCACCTGGGGGCCCATCGGCCGATAGCTCGAGGGGAGGCCCATCAGACAGGATCCCAGGCCGGCCCAGGAGCAGAGCGGCCCGAAACGTCCGGCCCGGGGCAACCAACCGGGGCACGAGGGTTTCCCCAGGTGCCGCCGCGGAGGCCGCCGCCGGGGCCGGGGGGGGGGGGCGGCGCGACCAGGGGCCGGCGCGCTGGCTGGCCGGGGACGGGGAAGGGGCCGCCCCGAAGGCGGAGATGAAGGGGCGAAATGGGGCCTTTCTGGACAAGATGCCCAGGAGTGCGAGCGACGCCGCCGGCGACGGACCGGCCAGAGCGGAGGCGGGCATCGGCGGCACAGGGGACCGCCAGGAGGCGAGCGCCGCCCCGCGGTCAGCGTGGCCGGCGACACCCCAGCTGCCAGCACGACGCCGCCGGGGAGGCCCGGGACCCCAAGGTGGCACCTTTTGCCGAAGGCGACGGCCGCGCGCCCGGAGGCCATCGGAGACGCCGCACGGTCCCGCGGGGGGCCGGACTCCCACCCCTGGGAGTCGGGCCGCCGGCTGGGACGCACAGAGGTGACCGGACCGGGGGGCAAGGGGGGAGGCGGTCGCGGCAGGCGACGGGGCGGCCCGCGGCAACGTCGGCCTCCTCGGCGAGGTCAGCCCAGGACACCCGTGGAGGGGCGGCCAGAGGCGACGGCGGTGGGGCGGGCGAGGGAGGGGCCGGCGCACTGGCAGCGGGCGAGGCCAGGGGCGTCGCCGCCGCCGAGGCGACGGGGGCATCGCCAGAGCCAGCGCACGCGGGAGCCATCTCAAATCTATAGTGTCTGCCTTTTCACCCGAATTAGCTGTTGAAGATTGAACTATCGTAATTAGGAGATCTGTAAACTTGTAGTTGCTCTTGAAGGTGGTAATGCAAATGGGAATTTGTGACCTGGCTGCTACAGAATATCCTCGAAGCACCTTCGCGTTGCAGCACCCATGGCAGCTCCGCGCTTCCACGGGTGAAACTGGAAACTCGCCGGTCAAGAAAGTATGAACCACGTATTTGGTGACTGGTGATTAGCAAATCCAAGTACAGTAAAACTAGGGTTGAACTGGCGGTGGGCTTGAAGCCTTGAATGTTATAGTTCAGCAAATTGCTTGAAATACAAGCACAACTGTACAGGATTTTTTTCGCAGGCGTTCTGACTTGAGCCATCACTTGCCAAGTTTTATTTGGCTTGGATGACTTGAGTCATCACGGGCGTGCCTCTCACGGAAGTAAATCCGTGTCACTCATGAAAGAAAAAAGAAAATTCGTTTTTGAGAGGCTCGGCCGTGTCACACGTGAAAGTAAAATCGTGCCTCTTGCGGAAGCAAATCCGTGCATCTTGCAGAAGATTGCTAGTTTGCTGAAAACAATCCAGCTTTTGCCAAAAGAAAGCCAAACTCTCATTCAGATGCATCTCGATTCATATTTCTATATGATAATATGCACGACCGATTCTCGTATCTGCTGATACAAGAGATTCTTTCAAAAGATAACCCTAACCCTGGGTGGGCGAAAGATGGAGACAATACTCCCGTTGAAGTGCAAGAGTGAGCAACAGTCCTGTGTTTTTTCTTCGTTTCCGAGAGGCGTGGCCATGCCTCTCACCGAAACAGAAAAAAATGAACGAATTTTTTTCACGTAATTTTTTTTTGGAATTTTCTTTTCAAAAGTTAAAAAAAACCAGTGGAAAACCAAAAAGCCAAAAAAATAAAAATATATCTAGAAAGTCGAAAGCGTATGCAGAAAAATAAAAATAATAAAAATTGGAGGGAGCCCTCAGAGTTTGACTCGTGGCTGCGGTTGAAAGCGTGCAAATGGCTGTTCTCAACCAACCCTGGGTGACCCTTGCGGGGCTCCCAAACGAGCACTCATTAGTTAGTGTTTTTTTAGGAAAATTCGGTTGTTAGTTGCTCTCTCCTACTCAGCGCTTGAGACGCCGGGAATTAATGTTGACGCTCACACGGTAGACGGCCTACGGCCTAGTATCGCTTCCCGCCTCCCACAGTTGACGGGCTCGTTCGCTTGGACGTCCTGCTCGTGGATTAAAAAATTGTTGGTGACTACTAAGCCGTCCTGCTAGTCGCTAAGCTTGTTGCACAGTTACTCATTCAACAGAAAAAAGTTCGACTTCTGGATTTTTCCCCCGGTGCCGTGGGGAGACTGCGTTGTTGGGGAACGTTGCAGAAAATAAAAATTTCTACGCTTCACCAAGATCAATCTATGAGTTCATCTAGCAACGAGAGAGAGGAGTGCATCTACATACCCTTGTAGATCGCGAGCGGAAGCGTTCAAGAGAACGGGGTTGAGAGAGTCGTACTCGTCGTGATCCAAATCACCGATGATCCTAGTGCTGAACGGACAGCACCTCCGCGTTCAACACACGTACGGTTGGGGAAGACGTCTCCTCCTTCTTGATCCAGCAAGGGGAAAGGAGAGGTTGATGGAGATCCAGCAGCACGACGGCGTGGTGGTGGATGCAGCAGCGATCTCGGCAGGGCTTCGCCAAGCTTCAACGAGAGGGAGAGGTGGTGCGTGGGGAGAGGGAGGCGCCAAGAGCATGGGTGTGGCTGCCCTCCCTCCCCCCCTCTTTATATAGGCCCCCTAGGGGGGGCGCCGGCCCTAGGAGATCCAATCTCCAAGGGGGCGGCGGCCAAGGGGGGTGGCTTGCCCCCCAAGCCAAGTGGAGGCGCCCCCACCCCTAGGGTTTCCAATCCTAGGCGCAGGAGGGCCCAAGGGGGGGCGCACCAGCCCACCAGGGGCTGGTTCCCCTCCCACTTCAGGCCATGGGGCCCTCCGGGATAGGTGGCCCCACCCGGTGGACCCCCGGGACCCTTCCGGTGGTCCCGGTACAATAGCGTGACCCCCGAAACTTTTCGCGATGGCCGAAACTTGACTTCCTATATATAATTATTTACCTCCGGACCATTCCGGAACTCCTCGTGATGTCCGGGATCTCATACGGGACTCCGAACAACTTTAGGGTTACTGCATACTCATATCTCTACAACCCTAGCATCACCGAACCTTAAGTGTGTAGACCCTACGGGTTCGGGAGACATGCAGACATGACCGAGACGCCTCTCCGGTCAATAGCCAACAGCAGGATCTGGATACCCATGTTGGCTCCCACATGCTCCTCGATGATCTCATCGGATGAACCACGATGTCGAGGATTCAAGTAACCCCATATACAATTCCCTTTGTCAATCGGTACGTTACTTGTCCGAGATTCGATCTTCGGTATCCCAATACCTCGTTTAATCTCGTTACCGGCAAGTCACTTTACTCGTACCGTAATGCATGATCCCGTGACCAGACACTTGGTCACATTGAGCTCATTATGATGATGCATTACCGAGTGGGCCCAGAGATACCTCTCCGTCATACGGAGTGACAAATCCCAGTCTCGATTCGTGCCAACCCAACAGACACTTTCGGAGATACCCGTAGTGCACCTTTATAGTCACCCAATTACGTTGTGACGTTTGGCACACCCAAAACACTCCTACGGTATCCGGGAGTTGCACAATCTCATGGTCTAAGGAAATGATACTTGACATTTGGAAAAGCTCTAGCAAAATGAACTACACGATCTTTGTGCTACGCTTAGGATTCGGTCTTGTCCATCACATCATTCTCTTAATGATGTGATCCCGTTATCAATGACATCCAATGTCCATAGTCAGGAAACCATGACTATCTGTTGATCAACGAGCTAGTCAACTAGAGGCTCACTAGGGACATGTTGTGGTCTATGTATTCACACGTGTATTACGATTTCCGGATAACACAATTATAGCATGAATAACAGACAATTATCATGAACAAAGAAATATAATAATAACCATTTTATTATTGCCTCTAGGGCATATTTCCAACAGTCTCGCACTTGCACTAGAGTCAATAGTCTAGTTACATTGTGATGAATCGAACACCCATAGAGTTCTGGTGTTGGTCATGTTTTGCTCTAGGGAGAGGTTTAGTCAACGGATCTGCTACATTCAGGTCCGTATGTACTTTACAAATATCTATGTCTCCATCTTGAACATTTTCACGAATGGAGTTGAAGCGACGCTTGATGTGCCTGGTCTTCTTGTGAAACCTGGGCTCCTTGGCAAGTGCAATAGCTCCAGTGTTGTCACAGAAGAGTGCGATCGGCCCCGAAGCATTGGGTATGACTCCTAGGTCGGTGATGAACTCCTTCACCCAGATTGCTTCATGCGCTGCCTCCGAGGCTGCCATGTACTCTGTATCACATGTAGATCCCGCCACGACGCTTTGCTTGCAATTGCACCAGCTTACTGCCCCACCATTCAAAATATACACGTATCCGGTTGGTGACTTAGAGTCATCCAGATCTGTGTCGAAGCTAGCGTCGACGTAACCCTTTACGACGAGCTCTTCGTCACCTGCAAAAACGAGAAACATATCCTTAGTCCTCTTCAGGTACTTCAGGATATTCTTGACCGCTGTCCAGTGTTCCTTGCCGGGATTACTTTGGTACTTTCCTATCAAACTTACGGCAAGGCTTACATCAGGTCTGGTACATAGCATGGCATACATAATAGACCATATGGCTGAGGCATAGGGGATGACGCTCATCTCTTCTATATCTTCTGCCGTGGTCGGGCATTGAGCCGAGCTCAATCTCACACCTTGCAATACATGCAAGAACCCTTTCTTGGACTGATCCATATTGAACTTCTTTAATATCTTATCAAGGTATGTGCTTTGTGAAAGACCTATGAGGTGTCTCGATCTATCCCTATAGATCTTGATGCCTAATATGTAAGCAGCTTCTCCAAGGTCCTTCATTGAAAAACACTTATTCAAGTAGGCCTTAATGTTGTCCAAAAGTTCTATATCATTTCCCATCAAAAGTATGTCATCTACATATAATATGAGAAATGCTACAGAGCTCCCACTCACTTTCCTGTAAACGCAGGCTTCTCCATAAGTCTGCATAAACCCAAACGCTTTGATCATCTCATCAAAGCGAATGTTCCAACTCCGAGATGCTTGCACCAGCCCATAAATGGATCGCTGGAGCTTGCATACCTTGTTAGCATTCTCGGGATCGACAAAACCTTCCGGCTGCATCATATACAGTTCTTCCTTAAGATAGCCGTTAAGGAATGCCGTTTTGACATCCATTTGCCATATCTCATAATCATAGGATGCGGCAATTGCTAACATGATTCGGACGGACTTCAGCTTCGCTACGGGAGAGAAAGTCTTATCGTAGTCAACCCCTTGTACTTGCTGATAACCCTTAGCGACAAGTTGAGCTTTATAGATGGTAACATTACCATCCGCGTCCGTCTTCTTCTTAAAGATCCATTTATTTTCTATCGCTCGCCGATCATCGGGCAAGTCTGTCAAAGTCCATACTTTGTCTTCATACATGGATTCTATCTCGGATTGCATGGCTTCTAGCCATTTGTTGGAATCTGGGCCCGCCATCGCTTCTTCATAGTTCGAAGGTTCACCGTTGTCTAACAACATGATTTCCAGGACAGGGTTGCCATACCACTCTGGTGTGGAACGTGTCCTTGTAGACCTACGAAGTTCAGTAGTAACTTGATCCGAAGTACCTTGATCATCATCATTAACTTCCTCTTCAGTTGGTGCTGGCACCACAGGAACATCTTCCTGAGCTGCGCTACTTACCGGTTCAAGAGGTAGTACTTCATCAAGTTCCACTTTCTTCCCACTCACTTCTCTCGAGAGAAACTCTTTCTCTAGAAAGGACCCGTTCTTGGCAACAAAGATCTTGCCTTCGGATCTGAGGTAGAAGGTAGACCCAATGGTTTCCTTAGGGTATCCTATGAAGACGCATTTTTCCGACTTGGGTTCGAGCTTTTCAGGTTGAAGTTTCTTGACATAAGCATCGCATCCCCAAACTTTTAGAAACGACAGCTTAGGTTTCTTCCCAAACCATAATTCATACGGTGTCATCTCAACGGATTTAGATGGTGCCCTATTTAAAGTGAATGTAGCTGTCTCTAGAGCGTATCCCCAAAAAGATAGCGGTAAATCGGTAAGAGACATCATAGATCACACCATATCCAATAAAGTGCGATTACGACGTTCGGACACACCGTTACGCTGAGGTGTTCCAGGCGGCGTGAGTTGTGAAACGATTCCACATTTCCTTAAGTGCATACCAAATTCGTGACTTAAATATTCTCCTCCACGATCTGATCGTAAGAATTTTATCTTTCGATCACGTTGATTCTCTACCTCATTCTGAAATTCCTTGAACTTTTCAAAGGTCTCAGACTTGTGTTTCATCAAGTAGACATACCCATATCTACTCAAGTCATTAGTGAGAGTGAGAACATAACGATATCCTCCGCGAGCCTCAACGCTCAGTGGACCGCACACATCAGTATGTATGATTTCCTATAAGTTGGTTGCTCGCTCCATTGTTCCGGAGAACGGAGTCTTGGTCATTTTGCCCATGAGGCATGGTTCGCATGTGTCAAATGATTCATAATCGAGAGACTCTAAAAGTCCATCAGCATGGAGCTTCTTCATGCGCTTGACACCAATGTGACCAAGGCGGCAGTGCCACAAGTATGTGGGACTATTGTTATCAACTTTACATCTTTTGGTATTCACACTATGAATATGTGTAACATCACGTTCGAGATTCATTAAGAATAAACCATTGACCATCGGGGCATGACCATAAAACATATCTCTCATATAAATAGAACAACCATTATTCTCGGATTTAAATGAGTAGCCATCTCGTATTAAACGAGATCCAGATACAATGTTCATGCTCAAAGCTGGCACTAAATAACAATTATTGAGGTTTAAAACTAATCTCGTAGGTAAATGTAGAGGTAGCGTGCCGACGGCGATCACATCGACTCTGGAATCATTCCCGACGCGCATCGTCACCTCGTCCTTCGTCAGTCTCTGCTTATTCCACAGCTCCTGCTTTGAGTTACAAATATGAGCAACGGCACCGGTATAAATACCCAGGAGCTACTACGAGCACTGGTAAGGTACACATCAATTACATGTATATCACATATACCTTTAGTGTTGCCGGCCTTCTTGTCCGCTAAGTATTTGGGGCAGTTCCGCTTCCAGTGACCCTTCCCTTTGCAATAAAAGCACTCAGTCTCAGGCTTGGGTCCATTCTTTGACTTCTTCCCGGCAGCTGGCTTACCGGGCGCGGCAACATCCTTGCCGTCCTTCTTGAAGTTCTTCTTACCCTTGCCTTTCTTGAACTTAGTGGTTTTATTGACCATCAACACTTGATGTTCCTTTTTGATTTCTACCTCTCGTGACTTCAGCATTGAATATACTTCAGGAATAGTTTTCACCATCCACTGCATATTGTAGTTCATCACAAAGCTCTTGTAGCTCGGTGGGAGCGACTGAAGGATTCTGTCAATGACCGCCTCGTCCGGGAGGTTAATGTCCAGCTAGGACAGGCGGTTGTGCAACCCAGACATGTTGAGTATGTGCTCACTGACAGAACTATTTTCCTCCATCTTACAACTATAGAACTTGTCGGAGACTTCATACCTCTCGACCCGGGCATGATCTTGGAAAACCATTTTCAGCTCCTTGAACATCTCATATGCTTCGTGTTGCTCAAAACGCTTTTGGAGCCCCGGTTCTAAACTGTAAAGCATGCCGCACTGAACGAGGGAGTAATCATCAGCACGTGACTGCCAAGCGTTCATAACGTCTTGGTTCTCTGGGATGGGTGCTTCACCTAGCGGTCCTTCTAGGACATATGCTTTCTTGGCAGCTATGAGGATGATCCTCAGGTTCCGGACCCAGTCCGTATAGTTGCTGCCATCATCTTTCAGCTTGGTTTTCTCTAGGAACGCGTTGAAGTTCATGTTGACATGAGCGTTGGCCATTTGATCTACAAGACATTTTTGCAAAGATTTTAGACTAAGTTCATGATAATTAAGTTCATCAAACAAATTATTTAATGAACTCCCACTCAGATTAGACATCCCTCTAGTCATCTAAGTGTTACATGATCCGAGTCGACTAGGCCGTGTCCGATCATCACGTGAGACGGACTAGTCATCATCGGTGAAAATCTCCATGTTGATCGTATCTTTCATACGACTCATGTTCGACCTTTCGGTCTCTTGTGTTCCGAGGCCATGTTTGTACATGCTAGGCTCGTCAAGTTAACCTAAGTGTTTTGCATGTGTAAATCTGTCTTACACCCGTTGTATGTGAACGTTAGAATCTATCACACCCGATCATCACGTGGTGCTTCGAAACAACGAACTGTCGCAACGGCGCACAGTTAGGGGGAACACTTTCTTGAAATTATTATGAGGGATCATCTTATTTACTATCGTCGTTCTAAGTAAACAAGATGCAAAAACATGATAAACATCACATGCAATCAAATAGTAGTGACATGATATGGCCAATATCATATAGCTCCTTTGATCTCCATCTTCGGGGCTCCATGATCATCTTCGTCACCGGCATGACACCATGATCTCCATCATCATGATCTCCATCATTGTGTCTCCATGAAGTTTCTCGCCAACTATTACTTCTACTACTATGGCTAACGGTTTAGCAATAAAGTAAAGTAATTACATGGCGTTAAATCATTGACACGCAGGTCATACAATAATTAAGACAACTCCTATGGCTCCTGCCGGTTGTCATACTCATCGACATGCAAGTCGTGATTCCTATTACAAGAACATGATCTCATACATCACAATATATCATTCATCATTCATCACAACTTTTGGCCATATCACATCACAAAGCAATTGCTGCAAAAACAAGTTAGACGTCCTCTAATTGTTGATGCATCTTTTACGTGGCTGCAAAAGGGTTCTAGCAAGAACGTTTTCTTACCTACGAAAAAGCCACAACGTGATTTGTCAACTTTTATTTACCCTTCATAAGGACCCTTTTCATCAAATCCGCTCTAATAAAGTGGGAGAGACATACACCCGCTAGCCACCTTATGCAACTAGTGCATGTCAGTTGGTGGAACCTGTCTCACGTAAGCGTACGTGTAAGGTCGGTCCGGGCCGCTTCATCCCATAATACCGCTGAAGCAAAATAAGACTAGTAGTGGCAAGAAAGTTGACAACATCTACGCCCACAACAGATTTGTGTTCTACTCGTCCAAACAGAACTACGCATAGACCTAGCTCATGATGCCACTGTTGGGGAACGTTGCAGAAAATAAAAAAATTCCTACGGTTTCACCAAGATCAGTCTATGAGTTCATCTAGCAACGAGAGAGAGGAGTGCATCTACATACCCTTGTAGATCGAGCGGAAGCGTTCAAGAGAACGGGGTTGAGGGAGTCATACTCGTCGTGATCCAAATCACCAGAGATCCTAGCGCCGAATGGACGGCACCTCCGCATTCAACACACGTACGGTCAGCGTGACGTCTCCTCCTTCTTGATCCATCAAGGGGAAAGGAGAGGTTGATGAAGATCCAGCAGCACGACGGCGTGGTGGTGGATGCAGCAGGGATTCGGCAGGGCTTCGCCAAGCGTCTGCGGGAGGGAGAGGTGTAGCAAAGGGGGAAGGGAGGCGCCAAGTGCAAGGGTGTGGCTGCCCTTCCTCCCCCCTCTATATATAGGGTCCCCATAGGGGGCGCCGGCCCTAGGAGATGGGATCTCCTGGGGGGCGGCGGCCCAGGGGGTGCCTTGCCCCCCAAGGCAAGTGGAGGCGCCCCCTCCCCTAGGGTTCCCAACCCTAGGCGCAGGGGGGGCAAGGGGGGCGCACCAGCCCACCAAGGGCTGGTTCCCCTCCCACTTAAGCCCATGGGGCCCTTCGGGATAGGTGGCCCCACCCGGTGGACCCTCGGGACCCTTCCGGTGGTCCCGGTACAATACCGGTGACCCCCAAAACTTTCCCGATGGCCGAAACTCGACTTCCCATATATAATTCTTTACCTGCGGACCATTCCGGAACTCCTCGTGACGTCCGGGATCTCATCCGGGACTCCGAACAACTTTCGATTGCTGCATACAAATATCTCTACAACCCTAGCGTCACCGAACCTTAAGTGTGTAGACCCTACGGGTTCAGGAGACACGTAGACATGACCGAGACGGCTCTCCGGTCAATAACCAACAGTGGGATCTGGATACCCATGTTGGCTCCCACATGCTCCTCGATGATCTCATTGGATGAACCATGATGTCGAGGATTCAAGCAACCCCGTATACAATTCCCTTTGTCAATCGGTATGTTACTTGCCCGAGATTCGACCGTCGGTATCCCAATACCTTGTTCAATCTCGTTACCGGCAAGTCACTTTACTCGTACTGTAATGAATGATCCCGTGACCAGACACTTGTTACTTTGAGCTCATTATGATGATGCATTACCGAGTGGGCCCAGAGATACCTCTCCGTCATACGGAGTGACAAATCCCAGTCTCTATCCATGTCAACCCAACAGACACTTTCGGAGATACCTGTAGTGCACCTTTATATTCACCCAGTTACGTTGTGACGTTTGGTACACCCAAAGCACTCCTACGGTATTCGGGAGTTACACGATCTCATGGTCTAAGGAAAAGATACTTGACATTGGAAAAGCTCTAGCAAACGAACTACACGATCTTGTGCTATGCTTAGGATTGGGTCTTGTCCATCACATCATTCTCCTAATGATGTGATCCCGTTATCAATGACATCCAATGTCAATAATCAGGAAACCATGACCATCTGTTGATCAACGAGCTAGTCAACTAGAGGCTCACTAGGGACATATTGTGGTCTATGTATTCACACGTGTATTACGATTTCCGGATAATACAATTATAGCATGAATAAAAGGCAATTTGTCACACCCTAGCTAGTCATGCATTAGAGTGTTGCATCATGTTTACTCTTTCATCAGAAACTTGAAATGGGGATCTGTGAAACCCTCAGAACCATTTTGAAAATGACCCAAATAAAAATTTCTCCAAAAGGGTCCAAGAAAATGCTCATGTTGCTCTCTGAAAATATTGGACAGAGATAAAAATCAAACCAATATTTTTAGTGGCTCATGGACATTTATTTTGGGCATTTGGAATTAATGCATAAGTATTTGCATTGGAAATATATTAATTATATATATTAATATATGCCCAAATATTATGCCAATTATAAAAGAGCTCTGGAATAATATAAATAGCTCCTGCAAAAATTGGCATAAGTTAAATAAATGATTTAATATATTAGTTAAATCAAAACAAATGTCAGAAATTAAAAAACAGAAAAATATATAACAGGAGGAGCTTACCTGGGCTCCTCCACTGTGCGGCCCAGCCAGCTGGCTGGCCCAGCCAGCAGCCGGCCCAGCCCACCTCCCTCCTCTGTCGTCTTCGTCCCGACAGAGGGAGGGGAGTGTGGCCGGCGCGCGCGCGCGCCACCGCGCCACGCCACCTGCTCGCCTGCTTGCCTGCCCTCCCCTCCTCGCTCGATGCCCTGGACGACGCCACGCCTCTCCCCCTGCTCTCTCTCACTCTCCCCCGGCTCTCCTCTCCTCTCCCTCGCTCTCTCTCTCACACGGCCGAACACCACCGTCGCCGCCGTTCGCCACAGCAGCCGTCTCCGGCCACCCCTCGCTCCCCCGACTAGCTCAGAAGCTCCGCCACGACCCCCTCTTCCTCCCCACCGCTCCACAGCTCCCCAGAAGCCCTGCATCGCCGCCACGTCGCCGTTCCCCTCTTCGGGCTCCGACCATCGTCGCCGTCGAATTCGTCGTCTCCAGCGCGTCCCCGAGCCCGCTAACCATCCCTGCAGCTCCGCGGTGAGCCCCCGGATCGTTTCCCCCTTCTCCCCTGGTCTCTTTCGACCTCTAGGCCCTAGCCCCACCTTGGCCGAGAGCTCCACGCCGCCGGCGATGTCGCCGTCGTGGCCACGGTCGCCGTAGCGCCCAACCGAGCACACCATCGTGCTCCACACCTCACTAGGAGCACGTAGCACGCACCAACACCTCTCCTAACGCCCTGCAACGCCGATTCCGACCGCACCCGAACTCCGGCCGCCGCAGCCGAGCTCGCCGCCGTCAACTCCGGCCACCCCGAGCCCAACCACCACCACCAATAGTCGCGGCTCAACCTCAGCAACACGTAGATGCCTTCCGCCGTCCATTTGGTTGCCGGAATGGCAAAAAGCACTTTCGCCGCCGTCTCGGACCTCGCCGGCGTCATGTCGCCGGTGGGGTTTGACTTGTCCGACCTGGGGTTTGACCCCCCAGGGTCACTGACGCGTGGGCCCTGTCGGCCAGGTGGTTAGATTAGCGCTAACTACTGTTAGTCAACCCCCCCTGACACTGACAGTGGGCCCCAGCGCCACTAATCCCTAATTAGGATTAATTTAATCCTGTTTAACCCCCCCTGTCACTGACGTGTGGGCCCCACACGTCAGGTTTGACCTCAGCCAGCCGCAGTTGACCACTGACGTCATGCTGACGTCATGCTGGCGCAATAATTATATTTCTGGATTTAATTTAAATCAGGAAATTCCAGAATATTATTTAAACTTCAAAAATTCATAACTTTTATTCTGTAACTCCAAATTGGACAAATTATATATGAAAAATGATCAGAAAAATCCAATCTATCCATCTGTACTATTTTCATGCATGATCAAACAAGTTAAATTGATGTTTCAAGCAGAACAAGGAAAAGCACTTTAAAAGGCCATATTTGAATTTGAAATTTGAATCTTTGATTCAAATTTGTTCAAACCCTTCTGGATTTTAGTTGCATTAGCCCAACACACTCATATTGCCATGTTTCATGCATGCATCATATTGTTGCACATTGTTTGGTGATGCTTGTGTATCGATGTCCTTTGCGACAGGTTCTGCCTCCGAGGAGTACCGTGATTACCCTAACGAAGAACCGTATCCGTGCATCGAACCATCAGGCAAGCAACCAACCATTTGATCATATCGATACAATCCCATGTTCTCGCTCCTGCTCTCTTTTACTGCATTAAGACAACGCGATTCAAACTGCTGTGTGCTACGGTAGTTGAACCCATTTCCTCTGCATGACCTGTCATTGCCACAGTAACTAGATGAAACCCACTAGCATGTGTAGGAGTTGATTGAGCCATATGTATGTGTTGTTCCTACCTTGCTATGCCTGCTATGCTTAGAGTCGTGTCAGGTCTGGTTCATCTGGGTGATGGGCTAGAGTGAAATGTTATGTCGGTAATGAGAGTGGTGTGGTGAACACGATTTGGTAAAGGTATCGATGAGAGGCCATGTAGGAGTACATGGTGGGTTGTTTCATTGAAGCCGACCTTAAGCACTGAGATCTGTATGTGTGATTTAAGAATCAGCTACTACCATGCATTGGGCCCGAAACCAATGGACCCTCTCGGCTTCTTATTCACCCTAGTTCTCCGTCCAGGAGTTGCAAGTAGTTTCTGGTGTTTGTAGCCTACTGGAGGCCGTGGACAGCGCTGACCGTAGGGGTGGGCTGTGATGCGGTAGGTACGTGGCCGGGTGTACCGAATACCCGTTAGGTATCTCGGGAACCCTGTTCACATCGTTCGGGGCCGTATGGGAAACCTCGGCCGGACTCCCTGCGGATGGAACCTGAATAGGCGATAAACCTGGACTGGAGGCTTAGGTGATTAGGTAGGTCGTGGCCGACACCCACGTTGGGCTTCCGCTTGAAGGTTGCCGAGTACATGTCGTGTAAACGACGGTAAGTGGTGAGAGCGTGTATGAAGAAGTACACCCCTGCAGGGTTAACATGATCTATTCGAATAGCCGCGTCCGCGGTAAAGGACTACTTGGTTGCCTATACAGTTCATAGACAAGTAAATGGAAACTGTTAAAAGCCTCAAGATAAGTGTGAGTGCCGAGGATGGCTCTTCCGTAGGAAGACGGAGGTGGATCCTCGGTAGTGTATTGAAGTGGTGAGTAGTGGACTCGTGTGCGCAAAACCATTTCAAGTTGGAGTATCGTAGGATAGCCTAGCCAAGAGTCAAAGCTGGCTTGCTGCAATAACTCCACCAACCCTTCTTGATACTATGCATGTATGTAGGATCTGATGTAAGTCTTGCTGAGTACCTTTGTACTCATGTTGCTATAATCTACATTTTTACAGAAGACGCTGCAACCCCTTCTGATGGGTTCTATGTAGACGTTGACATCAACGAGTAGGCTAAAGACCCAGGTGGTGACCCTGAGCTTGTGAAGGACCACGTAGTATAGCTAGGCTTTCCAAGCCTCTTTTATTTTACTAGTTGTCTGTACTCAGACAAGTTACTTCCGCTGCTGGTTTGTATGACTGTATGACTTGTATGTTGGGTCGTGAGACCCGTACCTTTGTGTATGATATGTATGGCTCCCTGAGCCTTAAATAAAGTACTTGTGTCGTAGAGTCATGTTGTGATGCTTCGTTGTATTTGCACATATCGAGCATATTGTGTGTATGATTGAAATGCTTGGTATGTGTGGGATCTGACTATCTAGTTGTTTATCTTTAGTAGCCTCTCTTACCGGGAAATGTCTCCTAGTGTTACCGCTGAGCCATGGTAGCTTGCTACTGCTCTGGAACACTTAGGCTGGCCGGCATGTGTCCTTCTTCGTTCCTGTGTCTGTCCCTTCGGGGAAATGTCACGCTTTGAGTACCGGAGTCCTGTTAGCCCGCTACAGCCCGGTTTACCGGAGTCCTGCTAGCCCAGTGCTACAGCCCGGACCCACTTGCTGATGACCGACACGTTCGAAGCTGGGTCATGGATGCCTGTCCCTGTAAGTCTGTGCCACTTTGGGTTTACGACTAGTCATGTCAGCCCGGGCTCCTTATCATATGGATGCTAGCGACACTATCATATACGTGAGCCAAAAGGCGCAAACGGTCCCGGGAAAAGGTAAGACGACACCCGTGGGGATACCGTGCGTGAGGCCGCAAAGTGATATGAGGTGTTACCAGCTAGATCGATGTGACATCGAGTCGGGGTCCTGACAGCGTTGGCATCAGAGCCGGACTGCCTGTAGGTTCTTCAAGCCAAACTGGTCGATGTTGAGTCTAGAAATTCTTTAGTTATATGTAGGGGAATTGTTTGTGGGTTGGAACGTAAGGCTCTTTTTACTCCTTATACCTTATGACTTTCTGATCTGAGTCAGTCCATTCTTCCACCGGGGGTTAAGGAATTAGGATCTGTTCTCTCTATCAGGATCACGAGTTACTAATCAGTAGTACCTTATAAGTTTGATGGTTACAAGCCTAGTTCAGTTCTACTACCACATTATGTTGTTAGAATGGTTTCAGAACTTTGATATGATGATGTTGAGTGTGTACGAAATCCTTTGTCAAATGTCTCAAAATCCTTCTTGAGCATTTACAGCTGTTATGCTGCCGAAATTTTGCTAGAAATTCTAATGCCTTTGCATTATGATTGTGCTTTCAGATGGCCACTCGCGACCTCAATCAAGTGGTTCGCCTGACTCGATGCCTAGATGTACCCGGCCATACTGCTAAGTTGGTCAGGGTAATGACTGAGGCTGGATACCGCTGGTATCCTGAGTACACGGTCGAAGAGCAATTCCGAGACTTTAATCAAAGCCAGTATCTCTGCACTGTCAGGATATTTCCATCTTATCCTGGATCCACCGAGCCTCTTCACTGCTCCTATGGACTCGGGGTTACTATTGAGATGGCTGTGCAGGACGCCGCCTACTCTATGATGACCATTATGCGAGTCAGATCTGGTTTATTTCGGGACTCTGATTTCCGGTATATGCCAGGATCACTTCCGGGAGCACAAGGGTATCTCCAGGCTATCTATGCTGACTCCACTCAGGAGGATTCACGGACTCGCACCACTGCTGAGATGCTCGAGGATAAGGACCGTGAAAATCGGGCCTTAAGGTTAGAGCTCTTCAATACCCGTGCTGACCACTGGGCCACTTTGACTCGGTTCGCACCGGCGGTGCAAGCTGGATTCTCAGATATGCGCGATCTCTATCCTGTGAGATCTGCTCTGCCAGACGTGATGGTTTGGCGTGATGTAGGAGGCATCACCCCACCTCGCGGTCCCCGCAGGCCACCGTTTGTTGGTCCACGACCTCATCCTAGCCCCTATGGTCCACAAGCTCCGCGAGATCGTCTGTTTCCGGATGATCATGTTGAACTTCCAGGCTATGGAGGTGACTTTTACGAGGACTACTACGGATCGGTCTGAGTTAGTGGTAGTATCCCTAGTTCGCACTAGCTGTGTCGTCTATCGTCCCGCGTGACTCGTGGGATATGACCTAGTTGTACTCCTTCCGGAGGTGTAGAAAAATAATGTATAGGAGCTTGGGATGCCTTCCGATGAGATGTAATCCTCTTTCACCGTAATAGTACTTTGTTTGGTCTTGTACTAAACCCTGTATGGTGTGTATGACGATGGAATAAAGAAGCAGTTTCTGTATCTACCATGTCATACGGATGATCATCTTGCATTCCGAGTTATTCCTTACATTATGTATCCTATGTCGGAATTTTACCATCCTGACTAAATCATTGTCTTGTTTACCTAGGATGGTCAACACGCGCGCTAACCCTGCTTCCCAAGAGCAGGCCGAAGGCAGTGAAGCCAGGGATGCAAATCTGCCTCATCCTCCTTCACTAGCCGAGGTTATGATGGAAGCTGAGAGAAACAAGCGGGAGACCAACCGTTTGTTGGAGCGTATTGAACAGAATACAGCACACCATCAGAGGGCTAACGTGGTGTCACTCAGTGATTTTATCAAATTGCATCCACCCACGTTCCACCACTCCGTCGAGCCTCTCGACGCTGATGACTGGCTTCGCAGTATCTCTCACAAACTGCGTTCCGCGCTGGTAGCGGAGGCTGACAAGGTCACCTTTGCTGCATATCATCTTGAAGGCCCCGCCAGTCTATGGTGGGAGAATTATGGAGCTATGCGCCCAGCGGGCCATGTCACTACTTGGGCTGAGTTCAGCGAGGCTTTCCGTGAACATCACATTCCGGAGGGTCTCATGGACCGTAAACGTGAAGAATTTTGCAGTTTCACCCAAGGCCGACTTTCTGTGGATGCCTATAGCAGGGAGTTTGGTAATCTCGCACGATATGCAACTGAGGAAGTGTCTACTGACGCCAAGAAGCAAGCAAGGTTCCGTAAGGGCCTTAGTCCTGAGCTTCGCCGCGACCTCCGTCTGCATGAGTGCACATCTTTTTCGAAACTTGTCAACAAAGCCATCAGTGCTGAAACTGGTCAGACTGACTATGACGCAACACGCAAGCATGGCCGTGACATGGGTTCCTCATCCGGTGCTGGTCCTCAGAAGCGCCGCGTGTGGGTACCCAACACCGCCCTGCCACCCAGGTTCACACCGAGGCCATCTTTCCAGGCGCCTCGCCCTGTTCAACAGTCTGCACCGGCCAAGCCCTATGGGGGTCCAACCAATAATGCTCCTCCACGTACCAGTTCCGTGACTTGTTTCAAATGTGGGGAATCTGGTCACTATATGCGTGAGTGCCCCCAGACCAACCCCAATCAATCTGCTAAAGCTGTTGGCCATGGCAAGCCGACAGGGAAAGTGTTCCACGCCAAGCCGGTCACCGCTTCACGTGGCCATGTCAACTGTATCTCTGCCGAAGAAGCTCAAGAGGATCCCAACGTCGTTCTCGGTACGCTTCTTGTTAATTGCCACCCGGCATCTGTTCTTTTCGATACAGGAGCCTCTCATTCTTTTATATCTGAAAATTATGCTCGTTTGCATAACGTTGCATTTTGTGACTTGCCATCCACTATGGAAATCTCTACCCCTGGTTCTAGATGGCAGACCTCTAGGGTAAGTTATGGAAATGAAATCCAAGTCGACAGACTTGTTTTCCTCGCATCTTTGATAGCCCTTAAATCTTCAGATATTAATATCATTTTGGGTATGGACTGGATGTCAGCTCATCATGCCAAATTGATTGCTTCTCTAGGACTGTTCAACTCACCCATCCTTCGGGGAAGATAGTCAATGTCTTGACCCGAATAGCCAAGCGACAATTATTTTCTCTTAACGCCAGCCCTTTGCCAGACCTTGAGGACGTTCCGGTAGTCCGTGACTTCCCGGATGTCTTTCCAGAGGAATTGCCAGGTGTTCCACCTGACAGGGATGTTGAGTTCGTAATAGACCTCATTCCAGGAACCGTTCCGATTGCTAGAAGACCCTATAAGATGGCACCCCTAGAACTAGCCGAGCTTAAGAAACAACTCGATGAGTCCTTGAAAAAGGGTTTCATCCGACCTAGCTCATCTCCGTGGGCTTGCCCCGTCCTATTCGTCAAGAAGAAGGATGGTACGGACCGGATGGTTGTAGATTACCGACCTGTCAACTTGGTCACAATCAAGAACAAATATCCGCTTCCCAGGATCAACGACCTGTATGATCAGCTCGCTGGATCCTCAGTCTTCTCCAAGATGGATTTGAGGTTGGGCTACCATCAAATCAAAATCAGAAACGGGGACATTCCTAAAACGGCTTTTGTTACTCGTTATGGCCAATACGAGTACACCGTCATGTCCTTCGGTTTAACCAACGCTCCAGCCACCTTTTCTCGGTTAATGAACTCAATCTTCATGGAGTATTTGGATAAATTCGTCGTAGTTTATCTCGATGATATACTCATCTACTCCAAGAACGAGGAAGAACATGCCGAACATCTAAGGCTAGTGTTGAAGAAACTTCGAGAGCATCGCCTTTATGCCAAATTCTCTAAATGTGAATTCTGGTTGTCAGAAGTGACCTATCTGGGTCATGTAATATCTGGTAAAGGTATTGCTGTTAACCCTGAGCGAGTTCAAGCCGTCCTTAATTGGACTCCACCCGAATCGGTCAAGCAAGTTCGGAGTTTTCTAGGCTTAGCGAGCTATTGCCGTCGCTTTGTCGAGAACTTCTCCAAAGTTGCTAAACCTCTAACCGAACTCCTCAAGAAAGATAAGAAGTTCGAATGGACTCCACAATGTGAGCACAGCTTTCAGGAACTGAAAAGACGCCTGACCTCTGCTCCCGTACTGGTACCGCCAGACTTCTCCAAGGACTTTGTTATCTACTGCGACGCCTCGCGACAAGGACTAGGTTGCATTCTTATGCAAGATCGACACGTAATTGCTTACGCTTCACGGCAATTGCACCCACATGAGGAGAATTATCCTACTCATGATCTAGAGCTTGCAGCCGTAGTCTATGCACTTAAGACCTGGCGACATTACCTCCTTGGTAATCGTTGCGAAATATTCACTGATCACCAAAGTCTGAAGTACATTTTCACCCAACCGGATTTGAATCTCAGGCAGAGACGTTGGGTTGAATTGATCACAGACTTCGACTTAGGAATAACCTACACCCCAGGGAAAGCCAACGTCATGGCTGATGCGCTAAGTCGTAAATCTTATTGTAACAACCTGATGTTACAACAAAGTCAACCGCTTCTCCATGAGGAATTTCGGAAGCTTAACCTTCACATTGTACCTCAAGGTTTTCTCTCCACCTTGGTGGCAAAACCTACCCTTACGGATCAGATTATCAAGGCACAGAAGGTAGATCCGGGAATCTCCCGCATCAAGAGAAACATTCAGAAAGGAATTGCGAATTGCTTCTCCATTAATGATCAAGGGGTCGTATACTTCGGGAATCGACTAGTGGTTCCCAAAGTGCGAAACCTGAGGCGTTTGATCCTTAAGGAAGCTCATGAATCTCCTCTCACCATTCATCCCGGTAGTACTAAGATGTATCAGGACCTACGCCAGAGGTTCTGGTGGACTAGGATGAAGAGAGAAATTGCTCAGTTTATTGCTAATTGCGACGTCTGTCGTCGTGTAAAAGCGGAGCATCAACGGCCTGCTGGCACCCTTCAACCCTTAGCTATTCCTGAATGGAAATGGGATAAAATTGGTATGGATTTCATTACCGGTTTTCCCAGGACCAAGAGAGGGAATAATGCTATTTTCGTCGTGGTCGATCGTCTTTCCAAAGTAGCCCATTTTTACCTGTTCGTGAGAGTATAACCGCTAGTCAGCTGGCAGATTTGTACATCTCCCGAATAGTGTCTCTCCATGGTGTTCCTTTGGAAATTAACTCGGATCGAGGAAGTCTTTTCACCTCTCGATTTTGGGAAAGTTTCCAAAATGCTATGGGAACTCGTCTCTCTTTTAGCACCGCTTTCCACCCTCAGTCAAGTGGTCAAGTGGAACGCGTCAATCAGATTCTAGAAGACATGCTTCGAGCCTCTGTTATCTCATTCGGAATGGACTGGGAGAAGTGCCTTCCATTTGCCGAATTCGCTTACAACAACAGCTATCAATCTAGCTTGGGTAAAGCCCCTTTTGAAGTTCTCTATGGACGACGGTGTCGAACACCCCTTAACTGGTCAGAGACCGGGGAAAGACAATTCTTTGGCCCGGACATGATTCAGGAAGCAGAAGAACAAGTTCGTATCGTTCGTGAAAAGTTGAAAACAGCCCAATCCCGTCAAAAGAGTCAATATGACCGAAAACATAAGGCTATGACTTTCGAGGTTGACGAGAAGGCTTATCTTCGGGTCACCCCTCTGAAGGGAACCCATCGTTTCGGTATCAAAGGCAAATTGGCTCCTCGTTACATTGGACCTTTTCGCATTCTTGCCAACGAGGAGAAGTTGCCTACCAGTTGGAAATACCTCCGCACCTCTCCAGAGTTCACGATGTCTTCCACGTTTCTCAACTCAGGCGTTGCTTCTCGGATCCTATCCGTGAAGTGGACCACGAAACGCTTGATCTCCAAGATGATCTTACATATCGAGAGTACCCCATTCGTATCCTCGATCAAGCCGAACGTACCACGCGACGTCATAATATCAAGTTTCTCAAGGTTCAATGGTCGCACCATTCTGAGGATGAAGCAACTTGGGAAAGGGAGGATCGTCTTCGACTCGAGTATCCCGCCTTCTTCCCGGAGGAACCCAAATCTCGGGACGAGATTCTTTTGAGTGGGGGTGAGTTGTCACACCCTAGCTAGTCATGCATTAGAGTGTTGCATCATGTTTACTCTTTCATCAGAAACTTGAAATGGGGATCTGTGAAACCCTCAGAACCATTTTGAAAATGACCCAAATAAAAATTTCTCCAAAAGGGTCCAAGAAAATGCTCATGTTGCTCTCTGAAAATATTGGACAGAGATAAAAATCAAACCAATATTTTTAGTGGCTCATGGACATTTATTTTGGGCATTTGGAATTAATGCATAAGTATTTGCATTGGAAATATATTAATTATATATATTAATATATGCCCAAATATTATGCCAATTATAAAAGAGCTCTGGAATAATATAAATAGCTCCTGCAAAAATTGGCATAAGTTAAATAAATGATTTAATATATTAGTTAAATCAAAACAAATGTCAGAAATTAAAAAACAGAAAAATATATAACAGGAGGAGCTTACCTGGGCTCCTCCACTGTGCGGCCCAGCCAGCTGGCTGGCCCAGCCAGCAGCCGGCCCAGCCCACCTCCCTCCTCTGTCGTCTTCGTCCCGACAGAGGGAGGGGAGTGTGGCCGGCGCGCGCGCGCGCCACCGCGCCACGCCACCTGCTCGCCTGCTTGCCTGCCCTCCCCTCCTCGCTCGATGCCCTGGACGACGCCACGCCTCTCCCCCTGCTCTCTCTCACTCTCCCCCGGCTCTCCTCTCCTCTCCCTCGCTCTCTCTCTCACACGGCCGAACACCACCGTCGCCGCCGTTCGCCACAGCAGCCGTCTCCGGCCACCCCTCGCTCCCCCGACTAGCTCAGAAGCTCCGCCACGACCCCCTCTTCCTCCCCACCGCTCCACAGCTCCCCAGAAGCCCTGCATCGCCGCCACGTCGCCGTTCCCCTCTTCGGGCTCTGACCATCGTCGCCGTCGAATTCGTCGTCTCCAGCGCGTCCCCGAGCCCGCTAACCATCCCTGCAGCTCCGCGGTGAGCCCCCGGATCGTTTCCCCCTTCTCCCCTGGTCTCTTTCGACCTCTAGGCCCTAGCCCCACCTTGGCCGAGAGCTCCACGCCGCCGGCGATGTCGCCGTCGTGGCCACGGTCGCCCGTAGCGCCCAACCGAGCACACCATCGTGCTCCACACCTCACTAGGAGCACGTAGCACGCACCAACACCTCTCCTAACGCCCTGCAACGCCGATTCCGACCACACCCGAACTCCGGCCGCCGCAGCCGAGCTCGCCGCCGTCAACTCCGGCCACCCCGAGCCCAACCACCACCACCAATAGTCGCGGCTCAACCTCAGCAACACGTAGATGCCTTCCGCCGTCCATTTGGTTGCCGGAATGGCAAAAAGCACTTTCGCCGCCGTCTCGGACCTCGCCGGCGTCATGTCGCCGGTGGGGTTTGACTTGTCCGACCTGGGGTTTGACCCCCCAGGGTCACTGACGCGTGGGCCCTGTCGGCCAGGTGGTTAGATTAGCGCTAACTACTGTTAGTCAACCCCCCCTGACACTGACAGTGGGCCCCAGCGCCACTAATCCCTAATTAGGATTAATTTAATCCTGTTTAACCCCCCCTGTCACTGACGTGTGGGCCCCACACGTCAGGTTTGACCTCAGCCAGCCGTAGTTGACCACTGACGTCATGTTGACGTCATGCTGGCGCAATAATTATATTTCTGGATTTAATTTAAATCAGGAAATTCCAGAATATTATTTAAACTTCAAAAATTCATAACTTTTATTCTGTAACTCCAAATTGGACAAATTATATATGAAAAATGATCAGAAAATCCAATCTATCCATCTGTACTATTTTCATGCATGATCAAACAAGTTAAATTGATGTTTCAAGCAGAACAAGGAAAAGCACTTTAAAAGGCCATATTTGAATTTGAAATTTGAATCTTTGATTCAAATTTGTTCAAACCCTTCTGGATTTTAGTTGCATTAGCCCAACTCACTCATATTGCCATGTTTCATGCATGCATCATATTGTTGCACATTGTTTGGTGATGCTTGTGTTTCGATGTCCTCTGCGACAGGTTCTGCCTCTGAGGAGTACCGTGATTACCCTAACGAAGAACCGTATCCGTGCATCGAACCATCAGGCAAGCAACCAACCATTTGATCATATCGATACAATCCCATGTTCTCGCTCCTGCTCTCTTTTACTGCATTAAGACAACGCGATTCAAAACTGCTGTGTGCTACGGTAGTTGAACCCATTTCCTCTGCATGACCTGTCATTGCCACAGTAACTAGATGAAACCCACTAGCATGTGTAGGAGTTGATTGAGCCATATGTATGTGTTGTTCCTACCTTGCTATGCCTGCTATGCTTAGAGTCGTGTCAGGTCTGGTTCATCTGGGTGATGAGCTAGAGTGAAATGTTATGTCGGTAATGAGAATGGTGTGGTGAACACGATTTGGTAAAGGTATCGATGAGAGGCCATGTAGGAGTACATGGTGGGTTGTTTCATTGAAGCCGACCTTAAGCACTGAGATCTGTATGTGTGATTTAAGAATCAGCTACTACCATGCATTGGGCCCGAAACCAATGGACCCTCTCGGCTTCTTATTCACCCTAGTTCTCCGTCCAGGAGTTGCAAGTAGTTTCTGGTGTTTGTAGCCTACTGGAGGCCGTGGACAGCGCTGACCGTAGGGGTGGGCTGTGATGCGGTAGGTACGTGGCACGGTGTACCGAGTACCCGTTAGGTATCTCGGGAACCCTGTTCACATCGTTCGGGGCCGTATGGGAAACCTCGGCCGGACTCCCTGCGGATGGAACCTGAATAGGCGATAAACCTGGACTGGAGGCTTAGGTGATTAGGTAGGTCGTGGCCGACACCCACGTTGGGCTTCCGCTTGAAGGTTGCCGAGTACATGTCGTGTAAGCGACGGTAAGTGGTGAGAGCGTGTATGAAGAAGTACACCCCTGCAGGGTTAACATGATCTATTCGAATAGCCGCGTCCGCGGTAAAGGACTACTTGGTTGCCTATACAGTTCATAGACAAGTAAATGGAAACTACTAAAAGCCTCAAGATAAGTGTGAGTGCCGAGGATGGCTCTTCCATAGGAAGACGGAGGTGGATCCCCGGTAGTGTATTGAAGTGGTGAGTAGTGGACTCGTGTGCGCAAAACCATTTCAAGTTGGAGTATCGTAGGATAGTCTAGCCAAGAGTCAAAGCTGGCTTGCTGCAATAACTCCACCAACCCTTCTTGATACTATGCATGTATGTAGGATCTGATGTAAGTCTTGCTGAGTACCTTTGTACTCATGTTGCTATAATCTACATTTTTACAGAAGACGCTGCAACCCCTTCTGATGGGTTCTATGTAGACGTTGACATCAACGAGTAGGCTAAAGACCCAGGTGGTGACCCTGAGCTTGTGAAGGACCACGTAGTATAGCTAGGCTTTCCAAGCCTCTTTTATTTTACTAGTTGTCTGTACTCAGACAAGTTACTTCCGCTGCTGGTTTGTATGACTGTATGACTTGTATGTTGGGTCGTGAGACCCGTACCTTTGTGTATGATATGTATGGCTCCCTGAGCCTTAAATAAAGTACTTGTGTCGTAGAGTCATGTTGTGATGCTTCGTTGTATTTGCACATATCGAGCATATTGTGTGTATGATTGAAATGCTTGGTATGTGTGGGATCTCACTATCTAGTTGTTTATCTTTAGTAGCCTCTCTTACCGGGAAATGTCTCCTAGTGTTACCGCTGAGCCATGGTAGCTTGCTACTGCTCTGGAACACTTAGGCTGGCCGGCATGTGTCCTTCTTCGTTCCTGTGTCTGTCCCTTCGGGGAAATGTCACGCTTTGAGTACCGGAGTCCTGTTAGCCCGCTACAGCCCGGTTTACCGGAGTCCTGCTAGCCCAGTGCTACAGCCCGGACCCACTTGCTAATGACCGACACGTTCGAAGCTGGGTCATGGATGCCTGTCCCTGTAAGTCTGTGCCACTTTGGGTTTACGACTAGTCATGTCAGCCCGGGCTCCTTATCATATGGATGCTAGCGACACTATCATATACGTGAGCCAAAAGGCGCAAACGGTCCCGGGAAAAGGTAAGACGACACCCGTGGGGATACCGTGCGTGAGGCCGCAAAGTGATATGAGGTGTTACCAGCTAGATCGATGTGACATCGAGTCGGGGTCCTGACACAATTATCATGACTAAGGAAATATAATAATAATCCTTTTATTATTGCCTCTAGGGCATATTTCTGTGACACCCCAAAATTTTGACCTTGTTTTGTTAATTAAAATTTTGCCAGGAAATTAAATTTTTTATTTTCTGGGCTCCCTTTTGATTTTGGACCATTTTTTCTCTCTTGTTATTATGGAGTTTTCCCCAAAAAGTAAACCTTTCAAATATGTTTTGGGCTTGTTTAACCTCTCAAGAAAAACTTTTCTTTTATTAGTAGAACTAATTACATAATTAATTGCTTGATCTTTTTTTTGAAAAATGATTTTTCAAGGTTATATGGCCATATTTGAACTACAACCATTTGATAAATTCACTTAAAATTCCAACCAAAATTTGGAGATGTCAGGTGATGTTTTTAAATCACTGTTATGCAAAAATAACTTTTATTCATGAAATATTTTGAGCTCTGCACCCAATTCTCTTCTCTGGTCCAGTGGGCAATTTTGCACTACAACTCATTTAAATATTTCTTTCTAGCTTCCACCAAAATTATGGGATGTTGGTAGTAGCATATGATTCAACTTTATGCAAAAAACCTAGTGATGTTCTTTGAAAATTTTGAGTGAATCAACCTCATCTTCATTCTGGTCCAACATGATGGTTTGTACAGCATCCATATTCTTGCTTGCTCTTTGGCCCTTGATTCTTTCCCCAGCTTGTAGACCACCTTACAAAACCCCTAAGTCCAGGAGCATGCAACCATTGGAATACTTTTGGTTCATGAGATGATGCCATTTACCTCCTGTCCAGAATTGTAGTTTTGCAAAACTTGCACTAACAAGTTTGTGCTTTGTACAAAATAAACTCACCACCCTCTTGTGCATCTAAAGAGACTAGGATCTGGAAGATTTGACCACTCCAAGAAAAGCCTAAGTGCCTGTGGCATTTTGTCAAACACCTGGAGTGCATGGACAGATTTGGCATGAGTTTTGGTTTGCATTGTGGACCTGATCCTCTGACCCAACAGGCATGTACACTAGCATCCCAGCTACCCCTAGACTAGACCTGCTAATCCCCAGCTCCAACCAAGCCACCTAGCAGGCCATGGCATTTCGTCGAGCAGATGGTGGGCGTGCACTGGGCGCGCCCAGAGCGCGCCAACTGCAGCCGTGCACCCGAGCCGCCGCGTCGCGCCCCTAGTTTGGCCCGACACTGCAAAGCCGCGCCACGCACTCCCCTTCTCACCAGAAACCACCAAGCGGCCCTAGGACCCTACAGCGCCGCCGTCAGGGCACTCTTGGCGGCACGCCGGCGTCCACAATGCGCCTCTGCCACGGTCGGTGCCGCCCAAGCCGCCAGCGCTTGCCACCTGCCTCCTGGAGCAGTGCAAGCTCATCCGCAAGCGTGTCCCCTAGCGCTCGTCGCCGCCACGTCACCCAAGCTACAGAATGGTGGTTCGCCATCGTCCTTATCGCCGGCCACCACGGGACCGACCTCCACCACCTATATAAGGGCCCCGGAGCTCAATCGAGTACTCAAGCAACCTCAAATGACCCCCCTAGAGCTACCATGGCCAGCAGTCGAGGAGGGGAAGGCCATCTTCCCCTAGTCCGGCCGTTTCGGTCGCCGCCAAGTCCCGGCCGATTCCGTCGCAACGAAGGCACCTCCCGGCAATCTAGCGCCACCACCCAACTCCACGTGACCGTGCGGAGCTGCCCATCGCCTCAGCCCCGACCGAGAGCCACCATAGCCCAGGACCCCAAATCCACCCGAATGCCTTCTCCGCCGCGAAGTTCGTCGCCAGCGACTCCGTCCACATCGGCGACCATGGAGGGTACCCACGGGTTCGTCTCGACCTCCTGAGCACACCCATGTTCTCAGAGCACCAAGGGACGCCTCCGTTTGGCGGCAATCCTCGCCGGAGCTCCGCCCCTGTTCGGTCGGAGGGGGACGACGCGCGCGTGGACTGGTCAAACCTGACCAGTGGGCCAGGTGGGCCCACCGTCAGTGACCCAGCGCCGGTCCACGCAGAAGTAAGTGGAAGTGCCTTTCCAGAATGCGCCTTCGACGTGTACTTTTTTTTTGAAACGTTTTCTTTTCTTTTTCTGTTTTATTTAAAAAAACAGATTTTGACCAGGACTTTGACTCACTATAACTTTTTAATTACAACTCCAAATGAGTTGATTCTTTTTCCTAACTCTCTTAAATATTGTCTAGTTTATTTTAAGATTTATTTCAAAAAAATCAGAAAACTTTTTGGTACTGTTTTTGAAACTATATATTGATTCAAAAATATTTTTAAATAGGATTTTGGAGAGAGGAGAAAGCTTTCAAATGTTTTGGAGTGCACCCTGCCTTTCCACACATTGAAGGCAAGCATTCTGAACCCTGGCATAATATCTTGCATGCATTGTTTGACACGATCATGACACCACATCAATACATAGGACTCGTTATTTTATGTGGTGATGTGATCATTTGCATGAATGCTTATTGAAAATTTCCTTGCTGTTTGAAATGGACATGCTTTTAATAGTGATCATCCTCGTATGCCTTTCGTGCCTACCGGAAGGAAAACGGGAAAGCCTCTGTCTTGGGTAGACCCGAGCTTGTCCCTAGTTCCTCGTTGAGACGAGTGTGTCTGGCATGGCATGAGGGGTATGATGAGTGGTGACTCTGTCTGTTGGATGAAATATATTCGTTATGCTAATCATGCAGGGAATACTTAAACCTCTTGAGTCGACCCTAGATCGAGTCTTGTTCCAGTAACCCCCATACTTGTTTCGTTCTACCACTCGTCTCTACAACAAGTAGAGTACGGTTCAGTAAGTTGTCAACCTCTTTCTAGCACACACCGTACAGAGAGGCCATGGTGGAAGATACCGGTTGTAGCTGGTAGGCAGGCCACCTGGTCCGGGAGCATGGGTGTTTCCGGTTGAGACCGAGAGGGGAGGCCACCCCTTAGAGTGCGCAATATAAATTTGATCCCATGCTACGCGAGGTTGTAGCCTCCCCACTTAGAGTTTGCTTGACAGGTGTCGTGGGTGATTCCAGACATGTGTGAGTTAAGCTGGTGTGTGCAAGTTAGGTGTGTTTTCAACAAAAAGACCATAGACGGAATTAGTCCCGATGGACTAAAGGAATCCGTTACTCGTGGGTAAAGAGTACACCCTCTGCAGAGATTAAACCTATTCGAATAGCCGTGTCCATGGTTAAGGATTACAGTCTGGGATGGGTCAAGTGTCGGTCTTAGTGTCGGTCTTCGGAGGAGAAAATGTTAAACCAGAACTGGAATCACGACTTGTGACTTGTGATAATTATGATTATTATTTCTGTTGTGGACTAACCCGTGATATTATTGGTGTTATCGAATATCCCTGGGATGGTTTTACCTCCGGAATATTCACTATGATTGTTTCTTTTAAAGCCCTTTATGTGGTGTCGCTAAGACGCCCGACTGTGGCATTTCTTTTAAAGCCCTTTATGTGGTGTCGCTAAGACGCCCGACTGTGGCATTTCTTTTAAAGCCCTTTATGTGATGTCGCTAAGACGCCCGACTGTGTCATTTCTTTTAAGGCCCTTTATGTGGTGTCGCTAAGACGCCCGACTGTGGCATTTCTTTTAAAGCCCTTTATGTGGTGTCGCTAAGACGCCTGACTGTGGCATTTCTTTTAAAGCCCTTTATGTGGTGTCGCTAAGACGCCCGACTGTGGTATTTCTTTTAAAGCCCTTTATGTGGTGTCGCTAAGACGCCCGACTGTGGCATGCTTGTTGTTTATTTCAAAATTTTTATACTACTATGTTATTGCACATTCATAAATAACATGCTCGCATGCATCGGAGTTTTATTACCTTTCGTGTCTGACGTCATGAGCATAAAATATTTTTTCAGCACATCATTGTTATATTATACCTGTGTTCGCAATGTTTGCGAGTACATTCAAAGTACTCACTGGCTTGTCCCTGGCTATTGTCTTGGCCAGATTTCTTGCGCGGAGAGGAGCGACCGTGATGACAGCCCCGGAACCTAAGCAATGGTGATAGCAGCCTCGCGAAGATAGGAGTTAACCTGGTCAGCTGTTCTTGTGGGAAATGGAGTCCCATAGACACTGATGATTCACAACCCGCTTCCGCCATCAACCGCTAGAAACCATTTGTTGTAGTCACAGACTAGAATGGTCTTGTACTACGTATTTTGTGTTTTGCTTGGAATTTCTGTATCAAGTTGGTGCCTCATCAGCTAACAGTAATCCTGGGGCTGATGAGCACAAGGGCCATTTTCTGGGAATTGATACCCGGAAAACCGGTCGCGACAAACTTGGTATCAGAGCCAGGCTGACCATTGGCTAATCCTATATTAGCCAGGTCGAAAAACTTAGGCAAACCAACCCACCAGACCTTAACCATACCCCAGCCAAGCTTCTCGTGCAAGATAGCCACACAGTGACCCCGACACTTTTTGCAGTCGGTGCCCAACCTATCAACCTAGCCTGTCGATCACGCGCTAGTGACCAGCACCCAAAATGTCTCATTTGCAAGCGTGCGAAGGAAGACTTCGTCCCCTTTTTTATAAAAAGAGCGCGCTAGCCCCAACCCAGCACAGCACATTCTCTACCCCAAGCCGAGCCATAATGCCAGGCCCCTCGTGCACAATGAGACCACAGCAACCAACCTTGGAGGTTTTGTGACCAAACTCGCAAACCTCACCCGTCGTGCCTATGCGTTAGAAGAGTCCCCAGAATATGTTGTGTACCAAGGACCCATGGGCGGTGAAAGCCGTCAATTCTGGGCCACTGTGCACATCTACGGTAGGGGTCTATCTCCAGAACGCCCCTACAGGTTCACCGGAAGGACAACTTCCTTTGAGTCACAAGCCATCCAGATAGCTGCTTGAGAGGCTATAGTTCAACTCCGGCAGTTGTCGCCCAGAGTTAACTGTCGCTCGTTCTACTACTACCCCAGACACGAAGGGTATGGTAGACCACCCCAAGTTGCCAACGGAGATCACAAGACAGATCCTGCATTATTGCACCTAGTGCACTATGTAGGTGCACTAGAGGCACTATTCGATCAAATCACCATTGATCTGATCGCAGCTCGTGGAGAGCTAGTTCGTCGAACCCCAGCAAGAGGAGAAGACGAGCCCGACGCCGACAGCCCAGTCATGCTGTTCGGACTCCCGATCGAGACCCTGAGGTCATCTTTAGCCGTCAACCGAGATGCTTTGATGACCCCAGAAGTGCTTCGTCGCCTTTTGGGAGCACACTCCAACGGGATTGTGGCTAACAATCCCCGCAATGGTCATCATCGCTACCCCGACCTTGCAGTTCCCCCACCATCTCCGGATAATTCCAACGGTGAGAACCGTGGAGAAGCCTCGACATCCACAAGGCACGCCCGTTTGGATGTAAACAAGGTAGACTAAGTCACTCGAGTAGTGCCGAATATCAGTGTATCCTCGCTTTGTAACCGTGTGACCTTGTGAATTAATGCAGCCTGTTGTTGTGCCCCTGTTGTAGATAGTAACCTTGCATAATTGCGTTAGCGCGCAGTTGCATATTTTCCAGGCTCAGCTACCAAGACAACCCCGACAACCCCCACAGTGATACGTCACTTTAGTGAGGTACGTATCTGTGATTGGACCTCGACCCTTGGAGCTAAGCTGGCAAATTTATTACCTTTCACCACGGTGAAATGACCCAACTCCAGTGCTATAAAAAGGCCACCTCGTGACCTTACCAAGCACCCCACACCTTGTGCACCACCCTCACAACCTTTTTCCTGTCATGCCGAGCCCCGGTATTTATCTGAGAACCCTAGATGCAACCCCAGGTAGCTTTGTCAAAATATTGTGGGACTTTACCTGCAGTACCATGGGTTCTACCCAGCCACCCAGTACGAGCTGTTCAAATCAAGAATCACACCTTCCACCTCGAAATATTGGGCAGCAGTACACATCCCTCCCGTAGACTCCACCAAGATCCAACGGAAGTCTCCTTCGTGGGAAATCAATGCCAACCCCACATATGTCCATAGAAACTGCTGCTTGCGAAGCACCCGCTCGCCTTCGATTCGCGGTACCCTATGCCAGCGAACGAGGGTATTATTACTTTCTGAGCCGTGCAACACCCGGAGAAGTAACATCTTTTCCCGGTAGACGGATTGAGAGAGACCCAGTACTGGCCAACCTGGTCCAGTACGTCATCGCTCAAGAACGTTTGACCCAACGAGTAATGGGTTACCTCCAGAGTCTCGCGGACTTAAATCCTCAGATCGCCATCGGCAGACCACTGAGGCCAGACCAAGAGAGACACATTCATCGTCTGACCAATCCGCTTTCCCCGATAGAAGAGGAGTGCGTTCCAGTTCCAAAGATATTTCCCGTCCAGTTACCATTTGCATTATAGACGTCGCTGCTATGTTTATTCTTGCAACGTTTACTTATGTGTTGTAACTTATGCGTGGTACCCCGAGTTTGTACGGCGAGTAAATTATTTAGTTTCTATTAATGTGAGTAGTTCTGTTGTGGTTTGACTATTACTGTTTCCCTCGCAAGGAATCATGGAGTGAGATTTCTTTTCCCTGAGTTGCTACATTGTATATTTTCTCACGACGTGGATTATTTCATTTCACACAGCACCATGGCAGCAGACTCACCTCCGCTCAAATACATACCATGCTTGCTAAGACACGCAACCGTGGGGTATTTGTTTTTCAAAACCACTCTTAACAAATCTCGAGGACGAGATTTTTCTTAAGGGGGGTAGTGTTGTGACACCCCAAAATTTTGACCTTGTTTTGTTAATTAAAATTTTGCCAGGAAATTAAAAATTTTATTTTTCGGGCTCCCTTTTGATTTTGGACCATTTTTTCTCTCTTGTTATTATGGAGTTTTCCCCAAAAAGTAAACCTTTCAAATATGTTTTGGGCTTGTTTAACCTCTCAAGAAAAAAATTTCTTTTATTAGTAGAACTAATTACATAATTAATTTGCTTGATCTTTTTTTTTTGAAAAATGATTTTTCAAGGTTATATGGCCATATTTGAACTACAACCATTTGATAAATTCACTTAAAATTCCAACCAAAATTTGGAGATGTCAGGTGATGTTTTTAAATCACTGTTATGCAAAAATAACTTTTATTCATGAAATATTTTGAGCTCTGCACCCAATTCTCTTCTCTGGTCCAGTGGGCAATTTTGCACTACAACTCATTTAAATATTTCTTTCTAGCTTCCACCAAAATTATGGGATGTTGGTAGTAGCATATGATTCAACTTTATGCAAAAAACCTAGTGATGTTCTTTGAAAATTTTGAGTGAATCAACCTCATCTTCATTCTGGTCCAACATGATGGTTTGTACAGCATCCATATTCTTGCTTGCTCTTTGGCCCTTGATTCTTTCCCCAGCTTGTAGACCACCTTACAAAACCCCCCAGTCCAGGAGCATGCAACCATTGGAATACTTTTGGTTCATGAGATGATGCCATTTACCTCCTGTCCAGAATTGTAGTTTTGCAAAACTTGCACTAACAAGTTTGTGCTTTGTACAAAATAAACTCACCACCCTCTTGTGCATCTAAAGAGACTAGGATCTTGAAGATTTGACCACTCCAAGAAAATCCTAAGTGCCTGTGGCATTTTGTCAAACACCTGGAGTGCATGGACAGATTTGGCATGAGTTTTGGTTTGCATTGTGGACCTGATCCTCTGACCCAACATGCATGTCCACTAGCATCCCAGCTACCCCTAGACTAGACCTGCTAATCCCCAGCTCCAACCAAGCCACCTAGCAGGCCATGGCATTTCGTCGAGCAGATGGTGGGCGTGCACTGGGCGCGCCCAGAGCGCGCCAACTGCAGCCGCGCACCCGAGCCGCCGTGTCGCGCCCCTGGTTTGGCCCGACACTGCAAAGCCGCGCCACGCACTCCCCTTCTCACCAGAAACCACCAAGCGGCCCTGGGACCCTACAGCGCCGCCGTCAGGGCACTCTTGGCGGCACGCCGGCGTCCACAATGCGCCTCTGCCACGGTCGGTGCCGCCCAAGCCGCCAGCGCTTGCCACCTGCCTCCTGGAGCAGTGCAAGCTCATCCGCAAGCGTGTCCCCTAGCGCTTGTCGCCGCCACGTCGCCCAAGCTATAGAATGGTGGTTCGCCATCGTCCTTATCGCCGGCCGCCACGGGACCGACCTCCACCACCTATATAAGGGCCCCGGAGCTCAATCGAGTACTCAAGCAACCTCAAATGATCCCCCTAGAGCTACCATGGCCAGCAGTCGAGGAGGGGAAGGCCATCTTCCCCTAGTCCGGCCGTTTCGGTCGCCGCCAAGTCCCGGCCGATTCCGTCGCAACGAAGGCACCTCCCGGGAATCTAGCGCCACCACCCAACTCCACGTGACCATGCGGAGCTGCCCATCGCCTCAGCCCCGACCGAGAGCCACCATAGCCCAGGACCCCAAATCCACCCGAATGCCTTCTCCGCCGCGAAGTTCGTTGCCGGCGACTCCGTCCACGTCGTCGACCATGGAGGGTACCCACGGGTTCGTCTCGACCTCCTGAGCACACCCATGTTCTCAGAGCACCAAGGGACGCCTTCGTTTGCTGGCAATCCTCGCCGGAACTCCGCCCTTGTTCGGGCGGAGGGGGACGACGCGCGCGTGGACTGGTCAAACCTGACCAGTGGGCCAGGCGGGCCCACCGTCAGTGACCCAGCACCGGTCCACACAGAAGTAAGTGGAAGTGCCTTTCCAGAATGCACCTTCGACGTGTACTTTTTTTTGAAACATTTTCTTTTCTTTTTCTGTTTTATTAAAAAAACAGATTTTGACCAGGACTTTGACTCGCTATAACTTTTTAATTACAACTCCAAATGAGTTGATTCTTTTTCCTAACTCTCTCAAATATTGTCTAGTTTATTTTAAGATTTATTTCAAAAAATTCAGACAATGTTTTGGTACTGTTTTTGTAACTATATATTGATTCAAAAATATTTTTAAATAGGATTTTGGAGAGAGGAGAAAGCTTTCAAATGTTTTGGAGTGCACCCTGCCTTTCCACACATTGAAGGCAAGCATTCTGAACCCTGGCATAATATCTTGCATGCATTGTTTGACACGATCATGACACCACATCAATACATAGGACTCGTTATTTTATGTGGTGATGTGATCATTTGCATGAATGCTTATTGAAAATTTCCTTGCTGTTTGAAATGGACATGCTTGTGATAGTGATCATCCTCGTATGCCTTTTGTGCCTACCGGAAGGAAAAAGGGAAAGCCTCTGTCTTGGGTAGACCCGAGCTTGTCCCTAGTTCCTCGTCGAGACGAGTGTGTCCGGCATGGCATGAGGGGTATGATGAGTGGTGACTCTGTCTGTTGGATGAAATATATTCGTTATGCTAATCATGCAGGGAATACTTAAACCTCCTGAGTCGACCCTAGATCGAGTCTTGTTCCACTAACCCCCATACTTGTTTCGTACTACCACTCGTCTCTAGAACAAGTAGAGTACGGTTCAGTAAGTTGTCAACCTCTTTCTAGCACACACCGTACAGAGAGGCCATGGTGCAAGATACCGGTTGTAGCTAGTAGGCAGGCCACCTGGTCCGGTGGCATGGGTGTTTCCGGTTGAGACCGAGAGGGGAGGCCATCCCTTAGAGCGCGCAATATAAACTTGATCCCATGCTATGCGAGGTTGTAGCTTCCCCACTTAGAGTTTGCTTGACAGGTGTCGTGGGTGATTCCAGACACGTGTGAGTTAAGCTGGTGTGTGCAAGTTAGGTGTGTTTTCAACAAAAAGACCGTAGATGGAATTAGTCCCGATGGACTAAAGGAATCCGTTACTCGTGGGTAAAGAGTACACCCTCTGCAGAGATTAAACCTATTCGAATAGTCGTGTCCATGGTTAAGGATTACAGTCTGGGATGGGTCAAGTGTCGGTCTTAGTGTCGGTCTTCGGAGGAGAAAATGTTAAACCAGAACTGGAATCACGACTTGTGACTTGTGATAATTATGATTATTATTTCTGTTGTGGACTAACCCGTGATATTATTGGTGTTATCGAATATCCCTGGGATGGTTTTACCTCCGGGATATTCACTATGATTATTTCTTTTAAATCCCTTTATGTGGTGTCGCTAAGACGCCCGACTCTGGCATTTCTTTTAAAGCCCTTTATGTGGTGTCTCTAAGACGCCCGACTGTGGCATTTCTTTTAAAGCCCTTTATGTGGTGTCGCTAAGACGCCCGACTGTGGCATTTCTTTTAAGGCCCTTTATGTGGTGTCGCTAAGACGCCCGACTG